>NC_137937.1:29115062-29693592 GCF_963969265.1 Rhamphochromis sp. 'chilingali' | reverse complement strand
GAGATCATCACAACAAAGGTTTTCTGTAGAAACTAAAGAATTAGTGATATGGTGAATTAGGGGCAAGTTTAGCCAGTTTACTGTGGAAAAATGTCTTTTTTCTTATCAAGATCAAGCTATATTATATCCCTTTCCTACAAGACTACTCGAAGAAGTTCTATCATTTGTTAATGCTTCAATATTACCTAGAGTCGATCTATTTCTGTTAATGGGCTACACACAGGCCTTTAAGGTGACAGTGATTGAACGATTACTCAAAAAGTCATCGCGTGACCCAGCATTCTTGACTAATTATAGGCCAATCTCCAACCTTTCTTTTAGATCAGAAATTCTTGAAATAATAGTTGTCAAATAGGTAACTGACCATCAGCAGAGGAATGGTTTATTTGAAGAGTTTCAGTCGGGTTTCCAAATTCAACACAGTATAGAAACATCTTTAGTGAAAGTTACAACTGATCCTCATATGGCCTCCAACATTGGACTCATCTCTGTGTCCTGCTAGACCTCAGTGCAGTGCAGATGATATACAGCTCTATTTATCTGTCCATGAAGCCAGAAAGCACACACCAATTTGTTAAAGTGCAGTGTTAAAAACACAAAGATCTGGATCATAATTTCCAAGTACAATAATCATATTGTACTAAAAACCCGAAAAACTGCCTGAAAAGCCGTCTGGTGATCCAAATTCTGCAATAAGAGTGCTGAATTGGTCAGAAATACAAAGCATATTTATCACGTATTGGCTTCTCTTCATTGGCTCCCTCTTAAAGCCAGAATTGAATTAAAAATTCCTTTTCCTCACATAGGAGGTGTTGAATAATCAGATCCCATCTTATCTTAAAGACCTCCCTGCTGGTTTACATGTGGTTTCTAGGCTATTTAGCTTCTTCAGTTCTGAACTGAAGAAGCTTAGACTACGATGACCTGGGTGACTGAGAACCTTCACAGACATGATGCACAGAGTTTTTCTTTTTTCACCTTTTTTAACTCACTCTGTGTTTATACACCATTCTGCATTTTCTTCCAAAGTGTTTTTTCCCCTGTCTCCCTCGCCTCACCTCCAGCTGGTCACAGCAGATGGCTGCCAATCCATCAGCTTGTTTTGACAGAGATTTCTTCCTTTTAACAGGGAGTTTTTCTTCCCCACTGTTGCCAAGTGCTTGCTCTTAGGGGGTCATCTGATTTTTGGGGTGTTCTCTCTAATACGGTAGTTACCCTACAAAATAAAGTGCCTTGAGGTGACTGTTGTTGTGTTTTGGCACTACATAAGTAAAATGTATTTGAATTTAATTATACAGTCACTTGGTTTGCAGAGATTTCTGTGCATTTATCTGAAGAAACTAATCTTATGTTCACATCTTTTAGATAATATTTAGAAAGGTTCAGGGATTTGTACATGGATGAAAACTGCTTTAGATCAACAATTAATTTCCTGCTGCAGACTTGTCATTCAATTTTATAGCCCACTCACCATGTTTCAGATGTTTAATAATTGCTGTTACTCTGATGAAGCCGAACATTATGTTTCTAACAATGAGATTTAAGGAAGCCAGATAGATAACTCTAACCTCGATACATAAGTCAGACTGTTGCTTTATATAGATACGAACTAGCATCCCTCTTGTCTTTTAAAGATTACACTAAAGTGAAGACAAATTGTTATACAGTTATTTCTATCAAAGAGTTATTTTAGACATGGACATGGGGAACAGTGATAGCATTATCAGCAATGGCTTCGATTAACAGACCAGACCCCCTCTGGTTAATGTTAATGTTGAGTGTTACTCAACATTCCAGCTGTCTAACAAAAGAACAGAGCTTATTTTTTTTAAATCTTTAGGTAGATTTAGTAATACAGTTTCTAAATCTAGTGTGTTGTTTGAATTATTATAGATAAATTGTCTTCTGTGAATTGCATTGGTTTGTTTCAAAGTTTATCAACTGTGGGTTTATCTACAGAAGATGATGGTATTCTGGACTTTGTACAAAATGTTGTACGTCTTTATTCCACCAAATTTTTGCATATGGCAAATTCATGACTTTGTTCCTTTGTCTTTATTGTTTTATGCTGCTTTAAGCTAGTTTTGAAAATACAGTCTAGCATAAAAAAAAAAACTAGAAACAAGAACAACGGAATAATCAAACTATACGATAATTAAACTTTTTTGCCAACAAAAGTGTGTGCAGAAAGACACAAATGGCACTAGCTAATAATAACAATATGACAATATAACATCAGAAATTGAATTTATAATAGTTCAAGCAGTTTTAATATAATTATGTCAATATATCTATATATATGTCTATAATTTGTAGGTTTGTTTAAAGTCACAAGAAAAACTCTTGAAAGTGTTTGTGGTTATATTGTATTCTGTGCCAGTTTTCTGTCTGCAGCAAAATCTGTCCTCGCAGTCAACCCTAAAGCAGCACTGACAGAAAGCCACACTGCATAACCATTCTTTCAATAACGAATAAAATTGAAGTAGAGATAGAGGGGAAACACCTTGAAAAAGACAAAGTCACCAACTGGGTTTGGAAATGATTTGTTGAATCCTTGATAACTTTTATTTTACTGTAGGCTAGAGAGTGCAGACGTATAATCTCACACCTCCTGATAGCGTCCAATTTACTGGTCTTAGATTGATTGTTTTTGTTGGTGTCATTCATGAAATTGGCAAGCAGCTTTATTTTCATGCGGCTTGTGTACCCAGAATGATCATACGGACAATAAAAGTACAGGAAATACTGCAGTACTAAAATTGTTTAGTACAATTTTGTAACATTCAAATGTATTTATTTGGCTGCTTTATACCTAAACCCCCAAAAGGTAAAATATACTTGATGTAGATTTTAAAAAATTATTTCAAGGTACATTCTTGATTATTTGACAAGACAAGGTTGCATAAGATACTGTTATAGTCCCATGCTGCTCACAAAAATACGATACAAAAGTAAAAATGGATAAATGGAATCAATAGAAGAATATAATACCAAATTTCTCTCCTTATCTGTCTTTCTCATAGCTGTTTTCTATCCATATTGAAGGGTAACCTGAATGTAAAAGAGTTAAGAAAACTTAACGAGGCCTCTGAAATTTATTCAGCTGTGTTGTACCGACTTAGGTTCAGAAGTTTAATCATAATGTTATCTTAAATTAATCATATTATATATTATTATTCAGATCTAATTCTTTACTGGAGTTGAATCTACTGTTTGAAATTTTTTGAGATTACTGCCACATATTAAAATTGTTGTATGTATGTATGTGTATGCTGCTCAAAAAATTAAAAGAACACTTAGAAAAACACATCAGATCTAAATGTGAAACAAAATTGTGTTGAGTATCTACACTGATATGGACTCTGTAATGGGCTAGGAATTAACCTCTGGCGGAAACTAAGCTAGCTCGGGCTGTCCAGGGCATGCAAAAGGGTACACTGTTGACTAAGGCTGATGTTGAAACCTGGCCGCTCTTCTCCCGGGACAAGGTGTGGGTGCAGGGACAGACAGGACACAAGGTGCTCCCAACTGACGAACTGGTATGGGTGCAGGAGTTTGTTGGGTCAGCTGCCCTCACCTGGGGAACTGGTGTAGGTGCAAGGAAAGGCCAGATCACAGTTGTTCCCACCCAAATTAATAGGCAGGAGAAGGCTGGACCCTAGCCGGCCTGGGAGCAGGAACAGGCGGAAAAGTTGGCTCAGCATTCGCCATAGATAGATACAGGCTGACAGACATGCACAGAGTCTATGCCAACAAACTGGGGGTCTATGCCAGTCTGGGCAGATTTAACCCTCTGGGGTCAACTGACACACCAATTTAAAAAGGCAATTAAAAGCCAATTTAAGATGACATAGCAACAAGATGTAGCCACCCCGAGTTTCCATTTAAGCTTGTGTTGAAAGTGTGGATTTCAAACTATATATCAGTTTTTAAATTTTGCTCATAGGCCACATAAAACCAGAGTGTCATGGGCTGGGTGAGTCTGTGTTTTTCCAAAGTGCCTGGGGCTCCTCCTGTGGGTGGAGTCATCATCACTCCTCCCAGGGCTTCCACCTGGAGCTGATTAGAGCAGCAGTACTTAATACCAGCACGCATAACTAACCCTCGCCAGAACGTCTGGAAACCTATTTCACGGAAATACTCTCTCCATCTTACCATAACTTCTCCAACCTGGACGCTGGTCACTTTTGCTCCATCAAAGCCAGTAATTTCTTATTGAATGAAATCCATCGGCACCTGCCTGCCCTCCTGCTTTACTGCTTGGAACCGCAGGATCAATCCTCACTGTACTCACCTAGACCACAATCACTCGCCTTCCCCTCCAGCTCACTCCACCTACAAATAATGCCCCTAGTCTGCCGACCCTCGAGCCACAGTTTCCCTGCCAAGCCCAGTCAGTTTTAAGTTCATGTTGCCAGCCTTCCTGGTCTAGAGTTTCAAAGCTCATGTTTCATGTAGTCTAATGTGCAAATTCGTAGTTAACGTTCATAGCCTTAGCTCTTGGTTATTCTGTTTTTCACGGCATTTTTAATAACGTTTTCTGGAGTCTCAGCTCTGAGCCTTTGTTGTGAATCTGCTTTTGGGTCTGGGTTTCTCATTGCCGGCTACTCAGTCTTGACACAGAGTTATAATAAATAAAAATACAGACTATGTTTTTTCCTGAATACTATTGTCATGTTTACTGAGGGAAGAAATGGTAAAAACTGCATTTTCCAAGACCCAACACCCCAAATAAACACTCATTTCCTATTAGTGGAAAAATATTAGTGTCGAGCAATCCAAAACTTATATGGCAACATGTGACATTTATTATTATTATTATTATTAACCTTTATTTAACCAGGAAGATCCCATTGAGATTAAAAACCTCTTTTTCAAGGGAGACCTGGCCAAGATAGGCAGCAGCAGATGTCTCACAGTTACAGAAATTACTCAAACACAGGCAGCAACAACACACATGCAACAATAAGTGAAAGAATACAAATAAAATAAAAATAAAATTCAATAAAATTCAAATAAAATAAAAAGTCAGTTAAAATGACAATCAATCTAATTGAAACAGTTGCATGTTATGGACTTGGCCTCAAGGATTCGTAGTTTAGATTTAAAATCACTTAATGAAATGAATTCAGTCATTTTCCATTCCTTCTGCAGTTTGTTCCAGGCCGAGGGTGCTAAATGGACAAAAGCTCTTTTACCAAGTTCAGTTCGGGCAAATGGAACAGAAAGCAACAAGTAACCATGCGGACGAAGAGAATACCGACCAGCATGTTTCATTACAAGCAGGGAACATATATAAGAAGGCAGCAACCCAAGTATCGCCTTATATATAAAACTGTATAAATGAGAGTTCCTCCGACTTACCAAAGCAGGCCATCCTACCTGAGAGTATAACTCACAGTGGTGAGTCTGAAATTTACAGTTAGTGATGAACCTCAGAGAAGCATGATACACAGAATCAACCATTCGAAGACATTGAGCAGAAGCATTCATATATAGAATATCACCATAATCCAGCACAGGCAAGAATGTTGCAGCAACAAGCCGCTTCTTTGTATTAAAAGAGAAACACAACTTATTTTGAAAATAAAATCTCAGTTTTAACTTCAGGTTTTTCACAAGATTCTCTACATGTGGTTTGAAGGTAAGCGAGTCATCAATTAAGATTCCCAGATATTTATAGGTGTGAACCAACTCTATTTTATTACCTTCAAGAGTGGTTACTGATGGGATTGTTTGGGCTCGTCTCCTTGATTTAGAAAACAACATGAGCTTTGTTTTGTCTGCGTTGAGAACAAGTTTAAGCTGATGTAATGAGTGCTGGACAGCAGAAAAGGCTTTCTGCAAGGAGTCGATGGCTTGGACAAGAGTTGAACCACAGCTGTAAATAACTGTATCATCAGCATAGAAGTGCAAGTTTGCATCTGGCACATGTAGACTAAGATTGTTTACGTAAATGATAAATAGAAGGGGACCTAATACAGAACCCTGTGGCACTCCGCTGTGCACTGTAACAAAGTCAGAACATAGACCGTCAGATTTAATGCACTGAGTCCTGTTACTGAGGTAGTTTGAGAACCATGCCACTGCTCTCTCAGAGAGTCCTGACTGGAAGAGTCTAAGTTTTAAAATACAATGATCAACAGTGTCAAATGCTTTTGACAAATCAATAAAAAGGGATGCACAGTGTTGTTTTTTATCAAGTGCAATAGTAATATCATTTACCACTCTAATTGCAGCTGTGATAGTACTGTGATTCTTCCTAAAGCCTGATTGATATTCAGATAAAATGGCATTGATGTGCAAAAACTCCTTTAACTGCTCACACACAAGAGCTTCAAGAACTTTGGCCAGCACAGATAGATTAGATATTGGTCTGTAATTAGTTAACACTGCTGGGTCGCCCCCTTTTAATAGAGGAACAACAAAAGCTGATTTCCATACTGAGGGAATTTTATTCATGTCCAGTGTGAGGTTGAAAAGTGTTGTGAGAGGCTCTGCTACAAAATCAGCTGCCAGTTTCAAGAAGTAAGGATCTAGTAAGTCTGGCCCTGGAGATTTTCTAGGATCTAACAGTTTAAGAGCTTTACAGACCGCCTGCACAGAGAAAGGAACAAAGTTAAATGGCTGACCAGTGTACACCGGAAGGTTTGTGCCAGATTTTACAGAGACTGGGTTCAGAGAGTCAAACAAAGAGCCAGAAGATATAAAGTGCTTGTTAAAACAATTCATAATCTCCTTCCTATCATAAACAGGAACAGAATCCTTAAAAACATAGGTGGGTAGAGCGTGGGAGCTTTTACTCACTGAAAGAGACTTAATGATTTTCCAGAACTTCTGTGGATTATTTAGGTTCTCAGTGGTGACAGACAGATAATATTCTGTTTTAGCTTTCTTAATAGAGGAAGTACATCTGTTTCTTAGTTGTCTGAAAAGAAGCCAATCACTGGGGTAGCCTGTTTTCCTCGCTTTGGCCCAAGCCAGGTTACGCTCATGAATGATATCTGCCAGCTCTTGGGAGAACCAGGGGTTTTCACGACCTTTTATCCTATATCTTCTTAATGGAGCATGTTTATTCACAATTTGCATAAACCCATCCTTAAAGAATGCCCACGCTAATTCTACATCAGGGATCAATCCTATTTTCTTCCAGTCATAATTTGACAAATCATGATAAAATGCTTGCTCATTAAAATGTTTAAGAGTTCTTTTAAAAATAATACGATGTTGTGACTTGGCCACTTTAGTATTTCTAATAGCAGCAACGACACAGTGGTCACTTAAGTCGTTACAAAAGACACCCAAAGATGAAAATTTATGAGGAACATTTGTCAAAATCAAGTCAATCAAGGTAGACTTTTCGGGGCTTTTGAGATTCGGCCGAGTGGGTAAATTGACCAGCTGGGTAAGACTGATAGAATCACAAAAAGATTTAAAATCATCTGAAACAGTTTTGAGCCAATCCCAGTTAAAGTCACCAGCTAGAACAAGCTCCCCATAATTTAGTCTGGACAGCAAAAGGTTTAAAGAACGCAGAGCTTCTGTGGAGGCAGAAGGGGGTCGATAGCAACAAGCAACTGTTATGCAAAGACCCTTTGCAACATTCACATTCAGAGCCAAAAATTCCAATTGTTTGCAAATTGATTCTGATAGAACTATTGTAGCATCAAATTTTGACTTAACATAAGCAGCAACACCACCACCTTTCTTAAACCTATCGGTGCAATAGATATTGTAGCCAGCCATGCTAACATGTTCATCAGATATATATTTAGACAACCAAGTTTCAGAAATGAGGACAATATCTGCATCTGTTGATTGAACCCAGATCTTGATCATATCCATCTTGGGTAACAAACTGCGCACATTAAGATGAACTATCTTCAGCCCAGGTGAGGATTTAAATTCAGATGGTGTCTGGCTACATTGCAGCTCAGGGCCTGGGTTAGGTTGCACATTACCAGATAAGAGCAGTAGTAAGACGATCAGAAGTCTCTGCTTTGTACTTATTGATTTTGACGTGTGAAATGTTGACACAAAGCAGGATTTTTCGTAACTAATTTTGTAATTGTACAAAGCAAGAAGGTTTTGAAGATGAGGTAAATCTTTCTGTAGTTCAAAATGATTAATGTCCTGTTCCAAATACATTGGAAATTGTACAGGATGTATAGCAGCAGTGACGCATGTAGATCTGGGAACCATGTCACGCAGAATGGGGTCACTGTTAAATGTTCTCATCTTAGAAAAATTGAGTGTCCAAAAGTCCCCCACGGCCAGTAAGCAAAGTAAAGTTATTAAAAAAGCCATTATCCAAAACACAATGATTGTTGATGCTGAATTAAATAGGCTGCACAAACCTAGGATGGCAAGTAAGGCTCCAGCCAAAAGTTCGGGTCCTGGTGGCTTGCTAGCAGAGGGCTTCTGCTAGCACATTCACCAATGTGGTGTAGAAGGCTTCAATCAACAGCACAGCGCCCGATGTATTGCAGATAAGCTTTTCGAGCAGCACAGGCCTTGGTGTGGTGCTGATGTCTTGCACTAGCAACACAGATGCAGTTTGTTCAGCCGGCAGCAAAGGCCCTGGGGTGGTGCAGATGGCCCCAGCCAGCAGTACAGGCCCTGGTGAGGCTCAGTTGGTTTATGCTAGCAGCACAGGCCCTGATGTGGTGCCTATGGGTCCAGCTGGCAGCACAGGCCCTGGTGAGGCTCAGTTGGTTTAGCAGCACAGGCCCTGGTGTGGTGCATATGGGTCCAGCCGGCAGTGCAGGCCCTGGTGAGGCTCAGTTGGTTTATGCTAGCAGAACAGGCCCTGGTGTGGTGCCTATGGGTCCAGCTAGGCCCTGGTGCGGTGCAGATGGCCTCAGCCAGCAGCACAGGTCCTGGGATGGTGCCGATGGATCCAGCTGGCAGCACAGGCCCCGGTGCAGTGAGATGGCCTCAGAAAACAGCACAGGCCCTGGTTGAGGCTCAGTTGGTTTATGCTAGCAGCACAGGCCCTGGTGTGGTGCAGACAACCTCTGGTAGTAGCAGAGGTCCCCCCCAAAAAAGACCACTTTCCAAGAATTTACAGAATAGTTTAAAATACTCTTAAAAAGCTTGTTAGAAAAAACTAAAATCCATTTAAGATAGTGAAAAACAAAAAATACCCCAAAAATTCAAAGCAGACATTCAACAAGGAGACATGCTGCTGCCATCTTGGCAGGTGCAAATACATTAAACTGAGTTTAATCATTAGCAGGCTGCAGAAAACCGGATATTATTTCACCACTGATAAACTCTAAAAGGAAAAAAATCTCAGTTTCATAAACAGCTGGCTCAGACACACCACAAGCAGCCTTAAAGTCAGCTGGCTGAGAAGTTTCATTATGTGCCAGCTGGAAACCAGAAAACTCAGTCTTTAAACAGGTTGTTTAGGAAGAGGGGAAAGTTTTGGGAGTGACGGTGGCATGAGAGAGAGTGTGAGCAAGCGAACGAAAGAAAGAGAGAGATGGCGAATACTGGAATACTGTTTGGAGTGTAGTTAGTGTGTTGTCTTGTGTAGTTAGTGTGTAGTGTAGTCATTTGTTTTGTTTTGTGTGTCAAAACAATGTGGCGACTGCTGAATGTCACAGGTGCTGCCAAAAAGCCACCAAAGGCAGACTGCAATGTAAATGCTGTCTCCAGGTAGAAAACAGGAGGAGTGATGCACCTCCTGTTTTCAGGCCTGCAGGTATCAGGCTTGTGATATGCTCCGGTGGCTTATAGTGGACAGAAACTGTTGTTTAGAGTGGCAAAAATAATTTGTGTGGCATCTTATTTGATGCAGAACCACCAAATTGTTCTGTAAATAGGCTTTTTTTTTAAATAACCATTTAAAACTGAGACATTGGCTGCATTTTTAGTTAAATAGTTGCAAATAACTATAACAACGTTGTTTGCAAATCTTGTGCATAGGTTTTTAATTTATACAATTTATATTTGCATTTCAAGTTATGAAAATGATTTGTTAAACATGTTTGTGGTTTTTAACAATAAAAATGTAACTTTTTTCTACTCTGATGTTATGTTTTTTGTCTGATTTTAGATCAGGTGTGTTAATAACTGTAAATTCAGACATGCAAGGTTATGCTGAAAAGAATGACGCCAAACAAGGAAAGGTAAACAGTTTTTAAAGGTGAACTGTAGAGGTAAAATCAAAAGTACCGTATTCAAAAACAGCCAATTACATCCTGGACCCCAGGTGGTGAAACAGCTCTGGAATGGCTTGCTCAGCAGTGAACTCAGACCTTTTAGTTGTAACAACACCACCCTGTTTAGTCTTTAAACATCCTGGCTTAGCAGCAATTTTTTCCTGCTTGTCATTAAGGCAATGTCTGTGAGACATTGTTTTGTCTTTGGCAGGTGCAAATACATTAAACTGAGTTTTATCATTAGCAGGCTGCAGAAAACCGGATATTATTTCACCACTGATAAACTCTAAAAGGAAAAAAATCTCAGTTTCATAAACAGCTGGCTCAGACACACCACAAGCAGCCTTAAAGTCAGCTGGCTGAGAAGTTTCATTATGTGCCAGCTGGAAACCAGAAAACTTAGTCTTTAAACAGGTTGGATCAGGAACAGAAAGCTCAGTCTTACTCACTGGAGCAAATGTTTCAGTAGACCTGATGGTGACAGGTTCAGGTGGAGACGCTGACTTTGGGTATTGGCGAGGGTGGATGCTGACGGGAGCCTCACTTCCTCCTGGAAGAGGGAGCTTGCCGAGCTGGGGCAGCATATGCCTCCAACAAATTGTCTGGCTGTGTATGCTGAGGTGAGATCCCAGTACTCTGGATCAACATCCAGCAACATACAGCCTGGAGCCCGTTCTTCAGGGCCATGGTGCTGGCGGTGTCTGAGGAGATGAGCAGACAGACGAAGAGGCTGGAGAGGTTGGAGATTGAGCGGGGGGGAGGGGACTGAGACTGCCCTGAGACTGGAGGTGCTGGCGGGGGACAAGCAGCGGAGGATGAGGTTTGGCAGCTCCGAGGGCCACCTATGGCCAGACAAGTCCCGAAGTAGGGCGACTCATGCTCTGGCACATACCGAGATACCCACCTCCCTAACTCACCCAGGTAGGAGGCAATTGCTTGTTGCTAATACTTGGTTAAGTTTGCTGGGTCCATTGTGGCCGCAGTCTTCTGTCATGTAAAGTGCAGACTCACAGGCAAGATGGAAACTGAACTAATAAACAAAAACACAGCTTTATTGCTGGAATTACAGTTTACAAAACTAACATTTGGAATACACTAGTTTAAACCTAAACTAAGAGGCAGAACACACATACGGGAAATGAGTGAGATCACAACACCCAACGGATGTAGACGCAGAGAATATATACACAAGAAGGAATCATAGTTAACCGATGAGACAGGAGAAGCAAACCTGAACATGATTTACGCAGGACAAGTGACTATCAAAATAAACAGGAACATAGGATGACAAAGGATGCCACATTATTTGATGCAAATGAAAATTATCAACTTACAGAACGTTGAATTCAAAGATACCTAGAAAATCAATATAAAAAGTCCGAGGTGCAGTCTTGCAGCATTGGATGAACCGAAATATAATGTCCCAGAGGTGTTTTATTGGATTTAGGACAGACAGGTGCCATTGACTGGGGGCCAGTGAAAAATATCAATTCCTTCATCATCCAGTAACTGCCTACACTCTCTCGCAGCATGAGACCTGACATTGTTGTGCACTAGGAGGAACCCAGGACCAACTGCACCACTTTAGGGTCTGATAGTGGATCCAAGGTTTCATTCCAATCTTTAACAACAGTCAGGATGACGTTCCCTAGCCTGTAGAGGTCTGTATACCCCTCCATGGATATATGGAGGGGTACTCACTTACTCACCTTCCATATTCACTTGTCTGCTCACACTACCTCGGATCTGAGTTACCCTAGTGGCTGCCTCCCCAGTGCTCTTCCAATCATTTTCAAGTAAGGCCATTGTGTGAATCTCAAAATACAACTGTGATTCCATTGTGCTGCCATTCAGTCTTTTCAGTTCCTAGCACCCATCTCCTCTTCTTTTGGATCATGAATCCATGCGGCCAGTCTGACCCTGCTGAGACCTCCCTCTCACACAATTCCCTAGTGAAACTCTCTATTGTATTAATAAACTTTGTAAACTGTAAGTTGCTGTCTCCTGGGTCCTGCTTTAGAGTTCGCTTGGTGAACTCGCCTTTTAAGGCCATGGTAACTAGAAGAAGGCCCTTAGACCACCTTTATGAAGCCTGTTTCTGATTGTCAGAGACATTCACACCCCACTGGCCTGCTTGAGGTCATTTTGTAGGGCTTTGGCTGTACTCATCCTGCTCCTCTTTGCACAAAGGAGCAGATATCAGTCCTCCTAATGGACCTGTCCAGCTCTTCTAGAATAACTACCTTTCTCCTGGAATGTCTTCCATCCTCTTGAGACTGTGTTGGGGGAGAAGGGACATATGGCATTGGCACCATATTGACATATGCCACTGAAAGGGTTGGACTACTTGTGCAACCTTTGTAGGGTCCAGCTATTGCCTCAGGATACCAGTAGTGACACCAACTCTGGCCAAATACAAAACTGATTTAAATATTGCCTGTTTTGTCTTTATCCAGTAATTACGTGATTCATTTTGATTAGAACACACACATGCACACACACAAAGGCTGAACCTGACATGAGCAGTGAACAGAATCTTAAACAAAAGAAATTAAGTGATCAGTCAGGCTGTGCAGAAATAACGGTCAGTATACTAAAATAAATTAACATCTTTTTCTATTTCTTGATGTTCCATCTGCATCATCATCATCATCATCATCATCATCATCATCATCATCATCATCATCAAAGAACACAGTTAATCTCCAATATTTTCCATGACTCCAACTCTCATCTCTGGGGATCAATTGTTTTTCATTTGCTCCCATGGTCTAGAAAGGAATAACATTACATCTTAAACACTAACATGCCAAAAGGGGGCTTTTGATTTAATTAAAAATGTTAATTTAGGCTTTTTGTGCGTGACTACATATCCATGACAGGCTTCATGTGGATTCCCTGCATGTGTCTAAGTGTTAAGATCCTACAGACCTCAGGAAAACCTTATTGTTCATCTTACTTCTTCTTCTCCTCTCCTGCTTTTTTTCTCTCTGACATTGTGAAGATACTGAACTACCTAGAACCACCTGAGACCTAACACACACTCACAGGTGGGAATAAGGTTTCACATTAAGTTGAAAGTGATTATTGTGTCTTGAAACAACCCTGTCTACACAATAGCATGTCAAATAAAGCTCAGAAGAGGGTGAAAAAAGCCAGCGTTGTAGCATTGCAGCGGATCCTATAGGCCACAGTAGCCTGGCTGCCCGCCTGCCGCTTGATGTTTAACAAGCTGGTCATTTAAACACCGCTAATAAAACATCTCCTGCTGAGAGGATAGGCTCTTCATAAACCTTCACTTCACAATGTCGAGCGTATGCTTCCCTTTGCAGCAGCCTCTCTCCCTTTCTCTCCCTCTGACCAGTGAACATTCAAGCAGGCACTTATGTAGGCGTCATGTTTTTAACTATAATTGGAGTGATAAAAGTGAAACAGCCACCACATTATAGCAGCTGTAACTCATGTCCAGCCTAGGGTAACATATAGAAACATTTACATGCTGTTTAGGGATTATTGCTATGCAAAGAAAGTATTCCAAATTTACATCATTAATGGAACATAACTATGGTAAAGTGAGCTGCGATATTAGATATAATAGACACCAATATTTGACTCAAAGGATTTCTTAATTTTGTGGAATACGCTTAATATCTTCCGGGCTAAAAGTTAGATGAGAAGATTAACAACATTTACACTAAGTAGTCACAACAGTAAAACCAGCTGCATCCCTAATCCTGATATTGTGTGGGTCCACCTTGTGCTGCCAAAGCGAACTCTGACCAGTTGAAGCTCCACAAGACTCGCTGAAAGTCTCTTGTGGTTTCAAGGACCAAGATGTTGGCAGCGTTTTTTTTCTAAATGCATCCATTGATGCTCAATTGAATTCAATTTTGGAGAACCTGAAGTCCAAGTCAACACTGAACTCTTTTGTCATGCTCCTCAACCCGCTCCTAATAACTATTTGCACTGTGGCAAAGCACATAATCTAAACCCAAACCATGGTCTTTCCCTAAGCCTAACCAAGTTATTTTTGTGGCTTTGCCTAACCAGACCTTAACCATAACATTGTCATAGCATTAAAAAATGTGGGCAAGCAATGATGCTGCTTAGGTTACCAATAGTGAAACTTATATTCTGCTATTTGCATCTAGAGCAGCCTATAGAACTGCAGTGTACTAACCTTTGAAAACCGGTGCAGCGATTAGGGACTGTGACTCTCTATCTCAAACACTCTAGCACCATAAATTTCATTTACATTTAGAACAATACGCCTACGTTTCAGAAATTAGATATATTTACATTCCTTGGATCAATACAAGCTCAGTGTTGAATTTCATGAAAGTACAAAAATCTCTTAAATCTCTTAGTTTCTGTCTCTATTTGGTGTTTAGATTTGACACCAGCAAAGTTTTTTGCAGCAAGGTTGTCAAACAAGAAGTTGGCAGCAGTGCTTGCAGTGCTTTGATCTATCAAATTTGGTATATCTACTCAAGAGCTTATCATTGTCACTGCAATTAACATCTGCTTTACTAATTAACTACCTAACTGCCTGGTGCCGTCATCACTTCTTGCAGATGTGTATTTACTGTTGTAACCCATTGCTTTTGCCGTCTTTATTTAAGGCATATCTCATGCTGGCATCATGCTCCTATGAGTCGTAACAAAGAAAGAACAACTGACGTCATCGTTCCTTCTGGAGGACTTGCAATCAAGTATTGAACTGAAATTTTGAACTGGTAACATTAAAAACATTAACATTAAATAGTCAGTGTCTGGAAAATAATGTGTGCTTGATAATCACTGGCTGAAAATCTATTATTAATGACATAATGTATTTCAAAGCTAACTTATTCCTTTAACTATCAAAACTTACACAGAAATAAATGATTTAGTTGTATTTTTAGAAACAATCTGTGATGTGAAAAGGGCATTTGTAATATTCCCAAATTGAGTTCAGTGCAGTTTTCACTTTTCCCAGAGCTGTCAAAGAAGACAAACATGAGAAATGTAGAAGTAATCAAACAGATTTGGCTGAAGAGTTGATAAAATTCGTGTGAGTTTCTGGGTTCCAAGACTCCTGGGATTGACCTCCCGGAGAAACAGCAGGTCTGGGTCACATTCAGGCCAGTGAGGGAGGTTTCTCCTTTATCACTTTCAGCCTGTAATATCTCTTTCACCCCACTGTGGCTCCAAGTCCTAGAGCTTGATTTGAGATACTATCGTCTGTATTATTGTGCAATTACAGAAAAAAATGTCGAGGTTACTGGATAATGTTGTTGGTCTCGACTAAAGACTTAGGCTAATGGAAATTTCCCAGTGCTGCAAGAAATACACATACTTTATGATAATGTGAAATTCATAGCAACACAATTGCTGGAACTTAAAGTGCAGTTTAATTAATGTAGAAACAAAGTCTGAAGAGCACAGTGCAACATAGCAACTGAGAAACTATTTTCTTTCTGTATTCATGTTCTTCTTGACAACAGAGCTAGTACAAGCTATCAGGGAAGCACATCTTACAAATTTCAGTAATCAGTAGCTTATTTCTCTTTACAGACAGATAATCTATGACTGGCCTGAAGTAATTTTCATGTAACATTCCTGTACAACCAAAATTGCTGGTTTCATTAGAGTGTGGCTTTAGGAGGCTATAGCCTAAAACCCCTTGGGGCAGAGATATATTAGGTTTCCTCCAATCCAGATGCCAAAGTTCTTCAGTCATTGCAAACCTGCAGTCATTGGACAAAAGCAAGATTACAATCCTGAAATGTAATACACAATTATTTTACACCTCTAGTCATGGGAATCTAAATTTTCTTTGCAGAATGACAGAAACTCTTAAAATAGTGGATTCTAACACAGCACAATAAGCAGAGCAATAAAGACGTAAAGTACAGGAAGTGGTTTCAAGGACAACAAAATGTCATCTGGATAAAAGGTGTAACCTTTACAGCATAAGATAAAAGGTTGGTTGAACACAAAGGAAAAAAAGTGATTTTATTTATTTAAAAAAAACCAAAACATGTGGGTATTTCAAAATGGCTATCATGTTGCAGTCAGTCTATAGCCTCCATCTGCTTCTAGACCCCTACCATCATGCAGCAAGGCTGCAGCTGCATCCCCCCTCTCTCTCTTGGCTCTCCCTGACCAGCTGTCACCGACAGAAGTTTAGGTATCCTGTTTCCCTTCAAGTATTTGGCCCTTACTTTCAAGTTATAAATGTGAATTGATATTAACTACAGAAAAATCTTAAAACTTACCACTTCTCCAAATATGTACCAGCAACTGACAATGGCGCAGTTTCCCTTTTCACAGCTCTTATTTTCTACTCTTTTGACAGAAAATCCAGTCAAAAGAGCAAAACCAACAAGCAGTTATCCAAGTAACTAGTATCATATATGGGCCCAGAGCCTAAATGGTTGGTGCCATGTCCAAAAACTATTAAAATACACACACAGGCACCCATGCAAGCACGCACGCAAGCACGCACACACACACACACACACACACACACACACACACACACACACACACACACACACACACACACACACACACACACACTGATTACCCACAGCTTTGCACTGAGTGACATTTTGCTTCATTATGAGTAATGTGGGCAGTGGATTTTTTTCCTGCTGCTATAAATGTAGTCATGTGAAAAAGAAGGGTTTTTACAGGAAATTTATGCAGTCTTATGAAAACCTAAGTGCACCCTGTGATTCAGTAGCTTACAGAACCACCTTGAGCAGCAATACTCATTGAAATACTCATTTTCTGCATGACTTTATTCAATCTCTCACATCATTGTCTAGGAATTTTAGCAAGCTCCTTTTTACAATATTGCTTTTGTTACTTAATGTTTGTGCGCATTAATTTATGTACAGCTGTGTTTAGGCCCACCACAGCATTTCAGTCATGCTGAGACTTTGAGTGGGACATTGACTGAAAAAGAAATAGAGCCGTTCTGTTAGAGATGTTGGTGTGCTTGTCATCATTTTCTGATTGCACAACTTAGTTTTGACCAAGCTTTACCTGTTGGACCGATTGCCTCACATTTGACTCTAGAATACTTTAGTATACTGCACGGTGCCTAAGTGCTCTGGCTGCAAAACAAGCACAAATCATCACCCTTCTACCACCATGGTTGACAGAGTCAAGGCTGAGATGTACTCTTGGGATTTTGTTTTTTTGTTTTTCTGAGAATTGAACAGTCTTCTTCAGCTTTATTGAGACAGCCTTACTTGCTGATGATCAGTTAATCAAGTACATTTGATTATCAGGAACTGGCTGTTTCACATGGATGCAATAATGGTGCACTTGGCTTTTCACAAGACTGCATAGAAAATGAGTATTCATCTTTATCTTATCTCTAATAAGATCTCTGTAATTTCTCACTGTTTAAACGACCTCAGATTACGGTTTTTTATTTGAGATAGTGAGAGTCTCAGTGCATGTTAGAGATCCCATATATCTCATCTGATTATTATGTTAATGTGAAATCTGACTTGCGAGTGCATGCCAGCAGCCTGCACTGCATCCTTAATCTCTCTCTGTCTTTCTGATTGATGCAGGCAGTGAATCTCTAATGGAGGCAGTTTCATGCGGGTGTGCAGCTGCTGGTAGACTGAAGTTACAGGTTGAAAGAGACATCGGCTGCAGAATAAGAAGGCACTGCATGCTTTTTTTGTTGTTGTTCAAAGAACAAGCCTTCTTTGTGGTTTATTAGGGTTTCATGAAGTACAGAAAGACAGAAGTTTTGTGGATATACTTTGATTTAAATCTGTCAAATTCAGCTGAAATGAAGAAATTCCAGCAGGGTTTTACCTTCTGTCTGCAGTTAGTTGAAAGGATTTCCAAATGTTCTTCAAACCTAACACCTTCACTTCTTACATTTGCTGTAACTTGTTTATAACTGATTTTAAAAGACTTTTGCTAGGCAAACCCTAAGAGTGATGTTAGAGGTAATTTGTTATGCTAAACTGTATTTTAAAAAATACTAAAGGGATGTAAATTACCAGTAAAAAGTTTGGATGTACCTTCTCATTTAATGTTGTTTTCTTTATTTTTACTACTTTCTACATTGTAGATACACACTGAAGACATCAAATATATCAAGCAAGATGTATGGAATTATGTAGGGAAGAAAAAACAGATAATTAACTCTAAAAATGTTTTATATTTTAGATGCCTCAAAGTAGATTCCCCTTCTCTTAATGAGTTTCATGATGTAGTCACCTGAAATGGTTCTCACTTCACAGATGGGCCTTGTCAGAGTTCATTTGTGGAATTTCTTGCCTTCTCAATGGTTTGGGACCATCAGTTGCGTTACCCAGAAGTCAGATTGGTACACAGCTGATAGCCCGACAACTGTTAGAATTCATATTTTGGCAAGAACCAATCAGCTAAGTAAAGAGAAACAGCACTTTGTCATTTCTTTAAGAACTGAAGGCCAGTCAGTTGAGAAAATTGATAAAACTTTGAACGTGTCCCCAAGTGCAGTCGCAAAAACCATCGAGCGCTACGATGAAACTGGCTCACAGGAGGACTGCCCAAGGAAAAGAAGACTGAGAGTCACCTCTGCAGTTCTAGCAGGCACATCTCTACATCAGCTGTTCAGAGTAGACTGAATGAATCAGGCTTCTATGCTCAAATAGCTGCCACGAAGGAAAAGCAACAAGCAGAAGAGATTTGTTTGGGCCAAGAAACACAAGCAAGTGAGTGAATGGGTTAAATGCAGAGAGTAATTTCCCTACAGGGAAAGTAAACAAAGAAAAGAAAGAAAAGAAAACTATTTCAGGTGACTACCTCATGAAGCTCATCGAGAGAATGCCAAGATTGTGCAACTGAAGAATCTAAAATGTAAAACACAAAATATAAAGACTTCCCGCATTTCTTTATATTTTACTTCCATGGAGCCAGACTTGTAAAATTTTGGAAGTGGTCTTGAACAATGGCTCTCTGGGCTTTCTGACGGTATTTCAAAGTTTGTATTTAGACATTGGCTGTTTTTCATTCATTTTCAGTCATATCCTTGTACCTGGGATGTATTATTTGTTTCGCCACTTAATAATGATGTATGAATCATTAAAGAATGAGAAGGCACCAAGAGATAACATACTTAAGAACCAATTTTAAATGCTATCTTTTGCAGTTTTCTTGCTATCTGCTTCTTGCAAAAACACATAATTTGTTTCCATTTCTTTAGTCCAATCTAAGAAAAATGCCAAAAAACAACAAAAATTTTATCTTTGCCATTTTTGTGCCAATGAAGTGATTCCAAAAAAGCAGTCAGCTGAAATCTTGGCATAAGTGACGTGAAAGCTACTTAGCTACTTGCAGTCAGACTGTGTCAAAGAATAAAAGTGGTCATACAAAATATTGACTTTCAGGCTTGTTAGAATTGTACAAACACTGTTTTGGCCTTATATACTACATTTAGATTTAGGGAAAGGGAGGGTCAAGGCTTTTGCACAAGCTTTTTGACTCATTTGAGTCTTTAAGAAAATGTTCGCTCTATCCTTTTCAAAGAAAACTGCTTACAGAGTTTAGAGAAAGATTTCTGAATCTGCCATGAAACTACTTAAGCTTAAAGGTAGTTTTGGCTGAAGAGCTTCTGCTGTTTCTTTCAGCTTTAACAGAGCTAGAACTTGGCTTATGGAAATTTGAAAAAGGTTCAATATTTAATCTAGTTTTCATCTATAGTGTCTTCATTCAGTGCACTATAAGTACCGTTTACTTTTTATGGCCCAGTCAGGGGCACTGTTTGTGCTCTCACAAAGCGTGAGCTATGTAATGCTGCACATTTTGGTGCCATACAGTCTGCATTTTTACTATATGTGTGTGTTTGTGTATGTGCATGCCTTGTTTTCCTTGTAATTCGTCACATCTAAAGCAATTGGCATTCTCATCGCTACCCAGATTGTAATCTCATCATGGCCATCATGGTAAGGGCATTACAGTAAACCGCTCATGTTTCAAGGGCAGCACACCAGATTACAAGAAGGCAGATGTGTTGTGCCATTATCAAAGAAGTGCATTATTTGAATTACCATCACTCACCATAATCGGCAGCAATTTTATGTACTTTTAGTAGTAAATTTTGTTTTTCGTGTGGAGTCTGATTGGGCAACTACACTTGAGTGCTCTGGGGACCCATGGCCAACACTGTGTGCTTGTTTTTCACTGTGAGAACTGTGTTCAAATTGACCCTTGCCTTTTCAGATACTTAGAAACTTAACTAAACAGCTTAAAAGCCTAAGTAAAATAGTATATGGTAATCCAGCTGAACTTGAATCAGTAGACCCCTCACAAATGGTTGTTTGGCTCCATTTTTTAGATGTTGCAGCTTAATTTCGTCAGTCACAAAGAGGCTTCTATCTAAAACAGCTTTTAAAGATTTAAGGTGACTCCAGGAGTAGCTGATGCAACAAAAGAGTTTTTGACTTAAACCTTGTGTTGGTCCCTGCTGGAGCCTAAGTTCTCCCAGAACAGGCCCCTAGACTAATTTTGATCCAAGTAGGAGAGGAAAGCAGACACAAATCTGCCTGTTAAAGTTGGAGTGTGAAACATTTACTGTAACTTTACAGTCACAATTGTTTTTAAACTTAAAAAAAAAAATCAACTCAAATTACTGCAATATCTTGCCATAAAAAGCTGCTTTTAACTTTATAGACAAAATATATTGAAACTTTTGACATTTTATTTCTTTCTTGACTTTAGAATGGAATAAGTAGAAAGTATGGGCTAAGCCAATTCCTCATATTTCTGTTGAGGTATGGAAAAATATAATAAAAAATAACTTGAATGTGCTTATGGTTTAGGTTTGGAATTTTCCTCGCTATTATAGTGACAGTGACACATTTATTTTGGAATCGTTTCTTGTTGACCGAAATGTGTACTGTGCCTATCTGCACATCAAAACCAGGCCCTGAAATTGATGCCAGAAGTTCCCTTGCAAATGAGTCCCATATGGTTTCAACCAAAACAACTTTCTTGGCCTCGTCTGCATTTATACAAAACTGCAGTATCTTTGTGGACTACACAGTAGTTTGACTACATGCTTGTTTATATGTGTTTGTCTTAGCATTAACACTCCTTAACAAAGCCATTTTTCACAAGTTATTGTTTTTTATGCGAAAGTCTTGAAGTGTCATTGTCTATGGTCTCTAGCTGTTTGGCATTTTCTAATGACTGAGTCTGTTTTCTAGACTTTCAGCTTGTGCTACAGGTTCAAAATGCCCAATTATTTCGTTATATGGTTGTATGGTTTTCCAAGCGCTAATTTATACTATCTGTTGCAGCAACTTATTCCATGTCCTTCCAAAAATGATAATTGACTCAGTTGTCCTAACTTTCTCAGGCTCATGTTTTATGCATCAGTGCTTGCTGTCTGCCTGCTTTTGCCATTGATACTGAGCATGGCCTGCTGTGCTCTGCCTGGAATGGCAAGAAGGCTAGAGTTCCTTTCCAGCACATCCCCAGGCCATTACCTAAAGGGCTGTACAGCTCATTCCATGGCCTTAACAAGACCTTGGAGGTAGGGGGTTGGCAGTCTGGCCAAAAGATCATATCACAATCTTTTTTTGGGTCAAATCACAATCCACGAGGCAAATCACTGTACTTCTGATTTAGTCAAATTTATGTCAACATCAGATTAGCCATGCATGGGGTCTGTTGCATACAAAACCATCTTGGCAGCACAAAGGTCTGTACTGATAAGTCTTTGTGTCCTGCTCTGGCTTCCCATCTTGTGAGGAAATTTCAGGATGTTGGACTATTTGGTTCTTTGTCAGCCATAGTGTCTTCTGTTTGAGTCAGTGGCCCTTTTGCTTAGTTCACTTGTGGAAGACAAGTTTGAATAGCGATATTATTTTTTTTATAACAAACTCTGTTTGGATACCTGCAGGCTTCGGTCCCCAGTGCCATTCACTTACATTCAGCCTCGCCTCTGTCAGTGCGCCCCAGGGTGGCTGTGGCTACAATGTAGCTTGCCATCACCAGTGTGTGAATGTGTGTGTGAATGGGTGGATGACTGGATATGTAAAGCGCTTTGGGGTCCTTAGGGACTAGTAAAGCGCTATATAAATACAGGCCATTTACCATTTACCATTTACCTCTCCACTTAGTACCTTGTCCTGTGGATTGTCCAACTTCTGCATTTTGCACTGGTAATGGTGCTCCTTGTTTATGCAGTGAGTTGTATTTGTGCAGCCAAAACATGAGGATCTGGTGCTCTGCATATGGTGTTGGGAACTCCAAGGGGTTCCCCGTGTTATCTGGTATCAGGCTGCTGTCTGTGCCTGTAAATCATAATTGTAGGTTTATCTGTCTATGTATATTAGCATATATATGTGTGTGTGTGTCATTCCCTCATTTAAGTGACTACTAAATTCATCTAGTAACTACTAGTTTACTAGTAACTAGTAAACATTCCTGTTATAAATAGATGCAGACATTTAGGATCTGCCAGTTTCAACTGATAATATAGGGAAGAGACCAACACAGTGAATGCTCAGTGTGCACAGGTGTACCAGCCTTGGTAAAATTAGAACATCATATTGAGTGTTGACAGAAATGGTGAGAGCAGTGCAGCACTGAAGGAATTTTGGAAATGACATCGTCTATATGTCATGAGGTGCAGCTGCTCCTGTCAGGTAGGGAAACTGGAAGATGAGTGAATCAGGTTTTGCTTTTCCCCAAACTCTAAAACAGAAAGTTGAGTGGAGGCTAATGGAAAAATCAGGTCACTTAGAAAGAATGCTTTAGGCTCTGAAATCTTCATTCAGGAAAGTTTGCCTGTGGAATGAATTTTAGATTGTGAAGAACATTATAATCAAGATAAACTGCACCATGATGTGGCAAATTGGTCAATGTTTACTATGTTTTTTATGTGAGTGTGCTGATGCTTAACATCTGTGGCTGAGCAAATTAAAAATGCACTGTACCTAATTGTGTTTCTTTTCCATAATGCCTGTATAAGAAAAAAACAACATTTAGAAAAGTGCTCTGTGCTTAAATGCCAAATGTTTCTTATGCTTAATTTTATTTTGAAGTAGAAGTGCACGCACGCATACACACACACACTTGGCACACATGTGGAGACCATGTTATCTGAAGTTCAAAGCAAACTCCGGGTATCTTTCTTCCTATTTGAGCAGACTTACTAAACCATAGAAAATGCTTTTATGATAAGACCTGAGTGTGGTGCATATCAAAGATTTAAGGACCAGGCATGCTGACCTTTTCTGTGTAAGGAGGAATTGATTATAGTGTTTAGCTGAAATAGAACCAGTCTTTTTAAACTTAAGGCTATTCACCAGTTGAGTGTTTGCTCAGCATATGTGGAAAAGTCTTATTTCTTTGTATTTTTGCTTTCTTGTAATTTTTTTTTAAAGTGGTCTTGAACAAAAGGCATTTTAAAGTATTTCTCAACATTATCAAAGCAGTGTGAAATTATCCCTGACAGAAAACAAAATAAAACAGCCAATGAAAACGCTTTTTTTTTTGTCTTATTTAATGTATTTCTGTGTATGTTTGCTCATGTTTCAATAAATCACTGCTTATATTTCCAATTTTCCTGGCGAAATACAAAAAATGGTGCTTGGCTCAACGTTTTTGCACAGCAGTGTAAATGGGTCATTGTAAAAAAACAAAACAAAAAAACAAACAAACACCAAAAACAAAAAAAAAACCAAACAAACCTGATGACAGCGGAAACATACAGTTAGCTAATTTTGCTGGTTCAATTCTACTGTCTTTTATGCTTGTGGTCCAATTTGTTAGTGAAATGGAAGCATGCAATACTCCAATGAAATCAGCAACATCCATTTACACAAACGAACTGTCACTATTTCAGCAAGTGATAAGACCTAAATTGTGACAGTTTCCCGCTGTTTTTTGTGTTTTTGTCTTGTACGTGTTTCGTAAAGGAGATTAAACCGATTACATGGTTATCATCCTGCTGACTGTGCTTGGGGAAAAAACTCCAAAACAAAACAAAAGCTGCCACTGCATGCCAGATTTGTCAAAACACGTTTGTGAGATTCAGCAGATATCGGATGTTACATTAACACATCTCTAGCAAGAAGAAGAATTGATGCCAGTTACAGTTAATATCAGGGTAGCTTTATTTAATCACATTTTTGTGGACTGAACTGTGCTGATTGACATCAATTGGGCTAATGTGGGAACTAGCAATTTCATTTTCTCCCTTGTGTGTGATTAATTTGTGCATGTATCATACATATAAAAAAATAAAGGTCCATCATAAATATTGTGTTATTTGCTGGGCCACTGTCACTAAAACAAATTTAATTGTCAATTTGCACAAGTTTATGTCTGTGGAGTTTGAAAGTAAAAAAATAAAATCAGCTCGTCACTGGATAAATGATCTGTGGCCCTCTGGTAAAAAGTAATGGAAAACTGTATTTCACATTTTATTATATGATATCATTTTGTAAAATTATTTGTATTGATCAGCAAACATGCCCAGGCAAAATTAGATTTTAACACTGCAAACAGCTTTATTAACTGAAGCCTATAGCGATTTTTATATTATTTTCCAATTTAAACAACCTGACTGTGGACTCTCTGGCATTCTTCACATAAGAGATCACTTCAGGCATCTACTAAGAAGAAACTGTCAACTTATTTTTATAGTTATTATCACAGGTTCTTCTGCAGTAATCTAAAGTCCACGGTTAGCCATGTTGTTATAGTAACAACATCAATAGAGACCCTTGAGTACTAACTTTGAAATTCTGGCCTTATCATTAGTGCTCTTGAGTATTGTCAGGAATATGTCTGGAGGAGAGAGTTTAAAATAAATCAGCAGGGGTAGAGAAGGGTCTTCAAGTTGACATTATCCAGGAATCTTTAGAAGGGACTTTCAGATAGTTCCATGTTGACTGATAAATCAGGCTGTGGTGTTCCCCTTTATCTTCATTTGGGGTGGACAGATTGGAGGAGAAAATATGTCTGGACAGGGAACGCCAGAAGAAGGAGCAGATTGTTCAGCTTCTCTCACAGTTGGATTAGAGGTCTGCTGTGTGTTGGATGGATGTGTGTGCTTGCACTGTCTATATGGGCCCAGACTGCCAGACTCCATGTATAGAGACAGCCAGGGTGCGGGGTTGGGTCCAGGAAATGGCCACAATTATGCCAAATGTCCCCTTTGCCTCAGTGTCGCTTGTAATGATGGATATTGTATTTAATAGAGTGGAGATGTGGCCTCGCCATTAGTCTGCATCCTTCTATCAGTTGTTGTCTCAAGAGTCTTTACTAGAAAATGTCTGATAGTCCATTCTTAATATTAATGTTAAGACTGGCCCTGAATTTTAACGATCCAATTGAGTTAGGCTGTGTTCCTTAAAGGAAAAAGCTCCTCTGGTAGCAAGAGTGTTACTCCACCTCAGGTTTTAGCTTCTCTCATCAGTTAATCACAAGCCTTATCAGTTAAACAATAAGGTTTGTGGTTAACTCATATTTAAATCCAAGAACTATATCCTTCTGAAATTTATATATTCTGTGCAAATGATGCACTTCTATGTGTTTTCTTCTTTCAATCCAGGCCAGTACAGTTCTTTAATGTTGCCAACTAAACACATGCTATTGGACCTTATTACTCCTAATTTAGCTTTTATGTGGTGTTTGATTTACTTTTAATAGTTTTAAATAGTGATTTAAAGAGTTTGCTGACTTAATTTTAAGACTTTGTTCCCAGAGACATAGTGGTTCATTTTTTGTCTCATAAAGGGTATCCACTTTAACTGAAAAACCTTGGCTGTTACTGAGGCAGAATAATTTAATTATTAGCATCAATAATGAGAGTACACTCAGGCAACACATCCCTCCCAACACAGAAAAACTTTATGCTTTCTGGCATAATGCTCACCAGGATCTTTTCAGCTTTTTGCTTTTTTCTTCTTTCTTCAGTAATCAGACATACAGGAATGTCATACCATCATAGTGCAACTTCCCTAAATGCTCTTAAGAACCTTAAATGGAGTTTAAGTTGGAGAGTTGGAATTTTTTTTTTAATGATAATACAGTATTAGTGTATGTTTTTGTGCATTCATGCACATGCACACCTGTTATCTTCTTCCGCTCTCATTCTCTGTCTGTCTTCTCAGTGCATCTGCTCTCCCTCACACAAGTCGTTTCAGTTTCTCTTCCTAGGCTGATGTGATCATAGCCACAGATTTAAGCAGAAGATGGCTATATTAAGGCTATATTAAGGGTATCCCTTTCTCTCATCATAAAGATCTAAGAATAGAAAAGCTGCTGGGAGCTGTGTCTTATGTGAGCTTATGGCTCATAGGGATTGCACGTTGACCTCATTGTTTGAAACCTTGGCTATGTTTAATATGTGCACCTACCATTGTAACATAAACTACTAAAAATAAGGAAATAATAGGTGAGCTTTAGAGAAAAAAACTTTCTTGCTGGAAGATTAAATATGGCTTGTTGGTCATTTTTCTCTTGCTGCTGATGTAAAAGTTCACAGGAGACTTTTTTTTCTAGATTGAACTATTGCCTAATTCTTTCCAATCATTATTGAAGGCTGTGGGATTTGTTTGTTAGGAGTTGCTGTGAGCAACTGAGATGCAAGAGCATGGGATCCTCCTCAGCTCATATGGCTCACTTAACAGCCATGTTAGGAGTTGCCCAGAGTGCTGAGTAATGAAGCTGTTGAGTGGTTTACTTTTGTCAGTTGTTCCTGATATTGAAGTCCATTACCACATCACACAGCACACTCATGAGAGTAAGTGAGAGCATTTTCTCCTGGGAGTAAATGGGTGCTGTAAAAGAATAATAGCAGCGATTTAAACATTCTCTGTGTATGTAACCTCTTTTACAGATTACACATACTTTCATGCAAACCTTTATCTATCTTTAAGTGTTTCATCGAACCCTATTTTATCAAGGGACAACGTGTGCACAGGGCTAAATACTTGGAAGAAGCCGTAAACTGCATCAGAAGAGAGATAACCTCTGCCTGAACTGAGTGCAGGAAAAAGTCAGACTTATTTTGCTCCTACCTGACACTGCTGAATTAGCTCCCTGCCCTGATGGATTACCTGCAGCTGACCTGGGGTGTTAGTTGTGATGAATCTGTCCAAAGCCATCTGGGGGCCCCTGTAGAGTTATTGCCTGGCTGTTATCGGCTGAAAGCAGATACTGACGGAGGATGTTGTGACAAAACATCAGCACCGAGGTGTTTTTTGTTTAACATTTGCAAGTGTGAATTCCTACTCAGAAGAAAAATGCTGGGAAACCTATGAGTGGGCCTTCAGGGTATACGAATGACTCATCCTGATGTACTGGATTTTAATCCACCTTATCTTAGATATTTCAGATTTCACAACCAATATGCTGAACCTGTACTTGAGAAATGATTTAATAAAGTACTTTTGAAAATCCCAGTCCATTACAATGTGTGTGTAGACTGTTTTGCATTAATATTGAAATCTCCTTCTGCCAAGATATTACATTTCGAGGAAAGAATTTCACATTATCGTATGTCTTCTTAAAAAAACACAAAAAACTGATGTAGTTATGATTGCAGAGCTTTGTCCCTTTGCTGTTTCACAATCCAAAATACATCTCACAGGGTGCTGTGGGAACACAATCTCATGTTAGAGATTTGCTTTATTTGACATTTGGTTCAACAGAGTATTTTTTACAATTTTTTTGTTCTGTTCTTCCTCAGCTCTTGTCTAAAACATGTCATCTTGGTGAGCTGTCTACACTAAACCCTTAGCCAAAAGCCAAGTTGTTTATCAAGAACAAAAAAGGAAGGTGAAAAAAGGGAATTTGTGGATTAAAATCCTGTGTACTTCAAATAGCAACAACTCAGCTCAGCAGAAACTTTGCAATTAATAGTATCTTGATTGTCTTTTAAAAGGCTACTTAAACCGCATGTGAGGAGTAATGCATAGACTCGAGAGAACGGACAGAGTTTATTATCTCGAAAATAGTGTATAATTTTCATTTGTAATTTTAAAGCCACAGTAACTAAAGGTTGAATACAGTTTTTCTAAAATAGGAAAACAAAAAATGGTCAAAAACATTCTGCTAAAGGAGAAGCTATGGCTTTTAATGAGAAATACAATCAACTTACAAAGTACAAGTATGGATTTTGATACTCCAAAATGTCTCCAGTGTTTCCTCAAAGTCTGCAATACATGGACTGGTCACATCATTCTTATCCACAGTAATCTCCGCAGAGTCAAGAGTTCACAGAGGATTGATGCGTCTCTGATGCTATGTCAGACATATGCTTTTTATTTGGTCACCAGGCAGCAGCAATGCCTTATCAGCATAGCAGAACCAGCTGGGAATGCACTCTTGCACTATGGGGACACTAGCAAACAGTGATTGTAATGTTGTGACTTTTAAAGAAACCTCAAGCTTAGTTTTCATAAATACGTTTGCTTATCTTTTCAGTAGTTTTCAAGCTCCTAACATATTTTCAGTTCCAGCCAAAGTTCCAAAACAAAAGAAATTTTTCATTTTTTTCTGCTTTTATTTGCTCCAGTTTGTACACTTGCTTCAAAAAGGCCATTGTTTGGAGTAGGTCACAAATTAATATAGAACTGACTTTTTCACAGCCACTGCATTTGAATACTGGAAAAGAAAACAACCGCAGCAAATAAGAATTAATACAAAAATCAGGTCAAGCAAAGTTTTCTACATCAGGAAATTCATTTCCCCAAAAGGAGGAGGAACAGAGAAAATATCAGTAGAGACCTGACAATGTTGTGGACTAAATCTTGAAATAGAGTGGCTAATCTACGTTCTGTGTTTTATACATTTATTGATATATTTCTGAAACTGTTCGGGGACTGTGTATTTAGGACAGTGCAGTTTTCTGCTGGTATGTTGCTGTGCAATATATTTATTTGCTAAGGTCCTGACAGTTTTTCCCTTTTATTTAATATGTACATCGACATTGTTTATCTCAGATTCTATACGTTATAAATTTAGATTAAGATTTATTGATTTATATTGTACAGACCGATGGAAAACAGATGCACTGAAAATTTGTACTGATATGCAGTAACAAGTGTATGTGCATAGATATTGTATAGATTTTTTTTTTTTATTAAATCACAGAATATGGCTTAAAAATGAAATGAAATGAAATGAGACTGAATTTGATATTGATTTCAGTTCCAGCTTCAGTTTGAAGCAGTATTGTCAGGATCTCTCTCTCTCTCTCTCTCTCTCTCTCTCTCTCTCTCTCTCTCTCTCTCTCTTTTAATGAAACTGAGTTGTTGTAGAGTAAACTGCTTTTCACCAGCCGTTCAGAGAACTTATGAATTATTATAATTTTGACCAGCCTCGACCTTTTTGATATCCACACAGTAAAATTTCCCTGAGAATTATATTTGATAGGAGTCCAGTGGCAGCTGGATTGTGGTGAGTTCATTTCCTCTATGTGCAGCATGGGGGAAGGAGGTGGAGTGGTGGGGTATTTTAAAGGAACTGCAGAGCCGCAGTGGTCCTGCAGGAGTTAAGAATGACACGCAATTAATCAGCCTGAGCAGACGACTAGTATCACTTCACTGTGGAGGCTGGAATAGAGGGCCGCTTGTACTGAACAGCTGCATGAGGAAACCGGCCCTTTGCCTTTCTTAGACACATGGATGGAGGGTGGAGAGAGGGTGAGAGTCCAAGCAAGAAAGTGAGTGAGTGTGTGTGTGTGTGTGTGGGGGGGGGGGGACATACAGATGTGATGGAGGAGGGGAGAAAGACATGCAGAGGAAGAGAAAAAATGAAGGTTTTAACAGCCTGCCCACATCTGTTTATTTAGAAAAGAAACCATTGTGTCATTCAGTTATTCTAACAACCTACACCAGGGCCAGTGTTAGTCCCACAATGACGGCTTTTTAAATACACAGTTTACACTCCTATGAAGTGGCCTCATAACTGTGTTGGAGCCTCAGGAACGTGCCAAATGGGGAACATGCTAAGGTTTCACATTCCCTCTCGCACTACTTGACGTCTCTATAGCAGACTGCGATGCCAAAAGCTATGCAGGGGGAGATCAGGTGGGGGCCATTTGTCTTGGTCTTGTGTGCTTTTTGTGGGTCTAATCTCTTAAATTGGTCCACACGATTTGGAGGCCTGCCAAAGAACTGCATGGCGTTTGGTGATGGAAAACTGCACAAAATGATGAGAAGATATACAGCTATGTGTGATACGGTGTTGCATATGTGTTTAAAGAGTGGCTAACCTAAATGTAAATTATGAACAGTGAAGTTGATTTCCTTTTTATTAATTTCCCAATCTAGTACTGTAAATTACTTAATATATATAAAAAATGATTTTAAAGCCAAATGAGAATAATGTTTGATATTAAATAAATCTCCGTTTCAAGCATCTCTACAGTAGTAGGACTAGAGCAACCATACTGGAGTATACCTTCAGGATCTGGTCAAGGTAAGCACTTCAGAAACTTGGCTTAATGCATGATGGTAATTTTACCAATGCCAGTGGACAGTGGGATACAGTGTGTAACAAAGTGAAACTGGTTGCTCATAGAATAATCATCACTCTGGTGGTGACCACAGTGGTGGGGTGGTTAGCTGCCTGCAAGAAGGCTCTGTGTTTTTGGGGTTTTTTTTCTGTGTGGACTTGTTTCCATGAGCACTTTGGCTTCCTGCAACAATGCAAAAAAGTGCATTGGGTTTGGTCAACTGGTGATTCTAAATTGACCACAGATGTGAATGTGAATGGCTGTTTCTGTGTATTGGCCCTGCAAGGAGCGGCGTTCTGTCTAGCATGCACACGCTTCTTCCCCTATGTCAGTAATGAAGATAAGTTGAATTTGTCTCAAAGCATTATTATACAGGTCTGTAGTCCACATCAGCTTTCTGAAACTTTATAAATGGTTTTAGTTCATGGTTCGCTGCTCTGACCAGCATCATTACCGTGGCAGCTTATATAGTGTTTGCGGTTGCTGAACACTAAATTCTCGTTCTGAAATTTTGGAGCGAAAAGCAGGAATTTTATCTGTCAACAGCTATGATTTTTTTTTTTTTTTTTTAAAGTGAGTTGGTGGAAACAAAACATTGATCTAAAGGAGACAAATGCCAGGGCATGACATTTGTGCACTTGCTGATGTAAAGATATTAAAACATTAAAACTAAGAAGTTACTTGAATACAGAAGTTGAAAAAAGTGAAATTATTATCATTTTTTTCAATGTGCACTTACAACTTGCTTACCTGCAGTCAGTCACATTGTTTTCTTTTTCTTCTTCTTCTACTTTCTTTCTTTCCTTTTCATTTATTTGTTGTTGTTTTTTATTTAACCAAAGAAATCAGAAAGAAGCATTTTGGATTGACTAGGTTGCAATAATAATGCCGTTTTGAACTGTGTCCTTTGAAGTTTATCACTCACTACAACAAAGCTAAGCATTTCATCAACAGCAGATCAGGAATGTTTAGAACTTGTGGTGAGAGTGATTATGTGTAAGTTTTCTTTGTTGTGTTTTTACATTGTTAAATTCTTTCCTGCTGCACTTCGCGTTTGGGAGATTAAGGTCATGTGTCTGTGTCGGAGGTTAGGGCTTTATTGGTTGGTCCATATGTGCTAGAGTTTGTCTGTAGTGATATGAAAGGCCTTCAGGCCTGTTTAAACAGCCGCATATACAAGCTGATGGCTGAGCAGCATGTGTTGCAACAGCTGTTTGTGTGATGTGTGGTGTTTGGAGGCTGCGAGGAGAGGTCTTTCAGGGTAAATGCTGTAGAAGTTACCTGGGTGCAGTTACAGATCGAAATGTTATTACATGTATGTAGTGGTCTACTTGTTGTTCAAGATAAGAAATACCATCATGGTTAAGGTGATTAAGTGTGTCAGGAGGTCAAATGATAGACCTCACAATCCATCAAGGCTGTTTGCAGATTCCACTGGAGTCCCGCCTCCTCCTCTGGAAGGTACCACCAGTTGTTTACCTGCTGCTTGGTTTGTAGAAGTGAATAGTTTTTGTCTTTAGAGCTTGATACCACTTTCATGTGGTGATGCAAACTTTAATCTGTGACCTCCCTAATGCAGTAGCACAGCCAATACACTAGTACATTCACCTCTACAAGGCTGCTGTCATGTGTGTTCTCCCCTGCATGATCTATCCAGGCAGGCCCCTTACTTAAACCACACAGATGTGGAATATATCCTGCTGTATCCTTTTCTCCGAAAATTGACTCAAAATCATGTTTCAAAATGGCTTTCAATATATTTTAGTTTTGGTCAAGCTGATACAATAAAAGCAGCAAGATTGCATGTAATCCACAACATTTGCTGTCTTAAGTCCTAAAAATCATGAAGAGAAGGTATGGATGAAGTCTTAATTTGAGTGTTGGTTTCTTCCAATGTGTGCAGTCCTGTAGAAATTATAGTGCAGCGGACTGTGTGAAAAGGGTCAGGAGGATCTCTGTCTATTTCACTTGATGAATGACTTTAATTTTACTGATTAAAGGAGCATACCCCCATAACACTTCAATTAACATTTGCCCATTTAGACAGATTGCAAAGTCATGATCCATCTTCTCCTTTTAGATACTTTGAAGCGCAATAGGAAAGAAAAATTAGAATTTCCAACTCCCACTTCTACAAGTTCTAAAGATATGTATTGCTGCTTAAGTTTATAGGAAGGTCCATAGTGAACACTGTGGTGTAATTATTGTAACTTATTGCTGCTTAGTACTGCTGGGGATTTTCTATTTCATTTCAAGGGATTTACAACATTTGCAGCCACGGTATTCAAGAAATGGTAAAGCTGGGTCTTGCGTTTATGACTTTCTGCCATTATCTGTGAAGTGGTAAGAGTTTAAACACTTGTGTCACTCTGCAGTTCTTAACAGGAATAAAAGCAACACTAATCCCCGGAAGAGGATGGACAAAACAGAGGCAAATTAATAGGCAGACATGAGGAAGGAAATGAACTGTAATCTTATTTGGAAGTGTTCCAAATAACTTATCATTTGCCATTATCACTTCTCTGAAATCCCAAAGAGGAAGTAATTTGAATGGATAGTTCCTGCCAACTCATTTCCTGTATTCTGATATTTCCTTTTTCGGAAAGCACAGTATAGGCCCACTGGTGCTGACCTGCTGGGATTTAGCTCCCTAAAAAAAAAAATCACAACACAATTCACCCCAACAACGGAAATCCTGTGGCCACTAATGAGCTAACGTTCAGTGGATGAACTCTCATAATGTCTGTTCTCTGGCATCAAAAACACATTTAATCTTCTAGATTTATTTTTACACAGGGACATTACCGCACATAGAAGCAATGATCTACTTCAAGAATTCAAGAAGGTCCTTAGACTCTAAAAGTGTCTTGTGCACATTTATAATGAATTGTAAACTTTGTGACAGGATAGTAAGTTTCAGTCCTCGAACCATCAGGTAAAACACAAATTACTGAAATGCACTCACATCAGTTTTACTGAAATATATTCAAACTTGTCAAAAGCACAACTTAATCAAAACTGGTAATCCTTGGGTGCTGTGTGGAAAAAATGATTTCAGCCAACTGCGTAGCCTCATATGAGCCTCCCCGAAGCGTTGGTCTTATTTGCTCTGCGTTCTGAGCAACACATTTGGTTTGTCCCTTAATTGGATTTTTGCGGCAAGAATATGGGTTTAATTGATCCTTCAAAGTAATAGCGCTCAGTTCTCAGTGCAGCACATCTGGTTTCAGCATACAGCTGCTGGCAGGGACAAAAGTGTTTGATGATTCAATACATTGTGTGTGTTGTTTCATATTGTAAGTGTTTCAGATGAAATATTTTTTATGTACTTGGTGAAATTTTAATGAGTTCTTTTTACATTTAAGCCCTTGTCAACATTACGGACTTAGAACCACAGAGTCGTGTCTTTAGTTACATGAATATATATATATAGTAAAACATATATAATATTGATTCAATAATGTTTCCTCTATTAGAGTTTGCAGTGACGAAACACTAAAGATATTAGTTTTTGGAAAGCTTGTGTTGCAATAAACAATGTTTCAATTCTTCATGCTATAGGGAAAACCTTTTTTAAAAAAGAGGAGAGAGACTCCTGAAGTATTAAGTTCCCTGTATCCATCACTTTCAACGAGTTAGGACCTTGGAGTAGCGCCAGCAGCGGCTGTGCTAGCCAGCCGTAACTGACATTGAGTGCATTGTTTGCAGTGGGAGCTCACGGCTGTGGCCTAAAGGTACATTCCTGAGATCAGAATACTGTTTGAAACACAAACAGCCTTTGTGCCCTCACTGCTCTCTTTCCCTGACTCCCTCATCCACATCAGGCCTCAAGAACTAAACTGCCGCCTCTTGCTCATGTGTCAACATGTGGGCTATCATTTTACTCACACCCACACACACTCACAACCACGTACGTATCCACACACATACACACACACACACGCACACACACACACACACACGTGTCATTTTGATGATGTCCAGGCAGATAACTTTCTAAAGCTATCTAAGATTTTTTTGGGGAAAAAAGCAAGGCCTTTATGACATAAACGGTGTGTATTGTTCTTATGAACCTTTGTGATGATCACAGTAAAGTCATAAAAAATATCAACATTTTGAAATTTCACATTCAGGGCTCCTTAAAACGGTCTGCAGATGTTAAAATTTGGACTTTACAGCATCAGTTTTAGCTGTTCATCCCATCTTTTATATATGTTTTGACATTTGCTGATTGACGTTGCTCGTTTTTACCAGAATCAGAAGATGCAAAGGAAACCTTAATCCCAACTTGTCTTGAATCACATGAGAAGTATTGAGAAGTATTGCAGATTAGTCACAGTCACAGATTCATTACATAATTAAATTATTTTAAAACAAAAATGTCCATTTGGTCCAATTCTTGGTCTTGTTTACTAATCTGAATATTAACTAAAAATTGTTTTTGTCATTTTTGGGCTGAGGTTGGTCAGTACCAACAAATATGTAGAAATGTCCTCGCTTTTAACCAGAGATTTGTGTGAGACAAATGCAGGAACTTGGGTGTCTGTGTTTTTTTAACCTAATGCATTAACCCTAATTCTGTAAATTTGTTGTCACTTGTGAAACATAAGACTTTTAACTCCAGAAAAAAAAACTTTTAAAATGTAATTTTTCCCCCCATGTAGCTATCACATTACCTTACAGTGAAATGGAAAAAAAAACAAACAAACAAAAAAAAGAGTTATAATTAAAAAGACTAAAGAAGCATGCATGCAACTTTTTGTGTAAATGTTGCTTTTCAGGGCTTGCTTTGTTGTTAGCGGCTGCTCAATTAATAAAAGCATGCATGCAGCTTTTCATAGAAGAAAGGTTTAAACTCTCAAACTCTAAAACCTTTATAGCTGTCTTCAAATTTTGGTCTTCATCCCTCAGAGTTAAGAAGCCACAGACACTCTTGACTCTTATTTGGAGAACCATTAAGTATTTAAGCAATGAAAACTCCATCACAGAGGAAACAGAGGTTTCCAGTTATGCCACAAATATCCACCACTGACCAGACTGCAAGGCTGTGTGAAGATATTTGTTGTGATTTACATGCAAGTAGAAGCACTCACTGAAAAAACTACAGCTTGTGTTTCTGCCTACCCACATCTTGATATCTAATTTAAACTATTAAGCTGTTGAAATAAAGGATATGAATAATCAAAACTTGACACAGTCCTCACTAATGACAGAAAAAAGCACAAAATGATCAAGCTGTAACTTCATCACAAAGTTGAACTGATTGATGAAATATGCCCGAGGTTCACATTAATCAACCAATCAGGTTAAACTGATGTAATTATTCATGTATAACACTGCTAATATAAGAGACAGTCATCTGATTCATCAGCAAAAAGACTGTTATGAGCTAGTGCAATGGCATGAAGAAATTTGTCCATAATGAATGATTAGAGAGAATTATATTCAATGAGGGTCATATTATACCTCAATTAATTTGTACTCAACTGCTCTTCTGAGGGAGAGTTTATAGGATGAAGATGATTAAATCAGTGATGATGCTGCACAGATAATTAGCACTGCAGGCATGGACTTGTTGCATGGCCTATCAATGCTTAGTAGGGGAGTCACGCTGTCATTTCCTCTTATGTGTAGGATATTGTAGCATAAGAAGTTGGGTAAACTGGGACATTATGATGGTCTGGTGTTTGAAGCACATAAAGGATGCTATTATTACAACCTTCTTTCTTTCTTCTCATTTTCAGCCTCTGGTTTTCTTTTGGAAGAAATAATAATAATAAAAAAATAATAATAATAAAAACCCTTTAGTGAAATATTGAATTAAACAATATTACGACTTAAAACTTAGCAACCACTGTTCAAAATTATTTGAAAGAAGTAAATTAGGTACTTTGGTATTATACAGCTTATCTCTGCTGAAATTTATTATCACTTTACAAAGTAAAAGAAACGACACTCTTTGCCCCCGTCATGTCTTTAAATTGGAATATCTAAATACTGAAAACAGTATTTGTTCAGCATATGTCCAAATCTGTTCTCCTTTTTTAATGATGTATTTTATTTTTCTACATGTCCTAATGGGGGAAAAAAAAATCATGGGTACCAATATACCGGAAATTTGAAATTAAAAAGACTAATCAAAGTTGTTGATAAGTTGTTCAGGGAAATATAATTTCCCTGAAAAACTTGGATTTCCTTTAGAAGCTGCTGTCACGTGATTTTGTAAGTTGAGTGAGCATAGAAAAGGGTCTTAAAATAATTTCTCTGGATAATTGAGAACACCGTTGCCTTTACTAAATCTTCTCTCCAAAGCATCAATCTGAAGTTGTTTCCCAAGACCATCTTCCTCCCACCCTCAGCTCCCGCCCACCGCTACGTAGAAACCCACAAGTGACGAGCCAATGAGAGCCACTTCGCTAATGTATGTTGAGGGGGCTGAATAACCGAAAGACAAATGGTCAAAGGGGAGAGAGTAGAGGACCACTTTGCGACCCACAAGGATTGTTGTTTTCCCCGTGCACTGTTTGTTGGCACTTCCGTGCGCACACGGACTGCTTAAGGACCCGGTGCAGTCCACGTACTCGGGACTTCGCTTGGCTAGTTGGTGGAGATCCGCAAGGGAACGCAACGGGGAATCGCTGAGCCCCGAAACACTGCCATGGAGTGAGACGCTGCAGAAACTCTTATGGACAACTTTTTGCTGTGTATTTTACTTTAAGTAACTGTTTCAGTTTCCATCCCAATCATGTACGGATAACAGATAGTTCGCTCAAGAATCCGGCTCAAGTGGATCAGCACTGACGGGTTTATGGAGCCCGGATTACGCATTGCCAGCCTGTTGAACGCCTACACACGGGCCTATGACACACCATCTGCCTCGGAATAATAACATTATATAATAAAATTATCCAACGAAGACAATATCCATGGAAGTAGTGTAGAAGTTTCACATATGACACGGCTGTGAGTTTTATCGTTTCTTTTTCTTTGCAGCCATAACAATGGCAAACTGGTACAATGGTGCACTGGTACAGAGCGTCTGCAGAACTGTTTGGCCTCTTGGCTGCTTGATTTTGTTTTTTGGCTACTTATCCTTGGCTTCGCCGTCCCATGGTCGGCGACTGATATGCTGGCAAGCCATCATGAACTGCCAAAGCGAGGCTGAATGCAACTACGCGTACGAACACTACATTCGCGCTTGTCAACCAGTGTTGAGTGGGGAGAAGAAGAAGTGTCCCAGCCACTGCATCGCCTCGCTCATCCAGCTCAATCTGACTAAAAGCGGGCCGGCTCTGGAGGACTGCAGCTGCGGCCGCGATTCGATGTGCACAAATACCAAACGGGCCATAGAGCCCTGCTTGCCAAGGACTACCAGCACCGGTTGCACGGAAGCCCGGCACCAGTGCGAGAGAGACCCTCAGTGCAGCTCGGCTATGCACGAGTATTTGAAACACTGCGGGAAACTTTTCAGCGGGGCAGTGTGCACAAACGCATGCCTAAATGTGATCGCGAACATGCGTAAAATACCGAAGGGTCAGCAGCTGGAAACGTGTGTATGTGATGGCACAGAAAGGGCCATCTGTGAGTTTGTCAAGAACAGCATGAAGGCGTTATGCTTCGAAAGGCCCGATAGATATGAGGCTAGTGGGTCCTACGAAGATGACGAAGACGGGTATAAGGATTATACAGAAGAACCAGAGAGCGGAGCCTCTCTCCCAGCTGCCCAGTATGTTTTGACCCTGCTGCCACCCGTTTTAGCTCTTTTACCCCTCTTTTAATCCCCGTTTCACAAACTGCCCCGTCTATTGTCCGGATAAAAGGCAATCTAAACTTTTGTCACTCCTTGACCTGCTTCTATAGTGAAAGTATAGAGCCTCAAAGATTAAAGGGGAGTGCTTTTGGCGCAAGTAAACCTTCTTTGAAACGAGTTTAAGACTCTGAAGGATATCAAATCGGGATATTTCTATGCAAATGAGGCCAGAAAGATATCTAAACTGTTTCTCTTATCAAACCACACCACTTATGACTCCGCAGTTGTGTTTTGTTTGTGTGATAAGCTAAATAGAAATGCCCACTTTCTCTGTCACAGACTGATAGTAAAGTTGTCACAAAAGAGAAAGAGTTGGCTTGTTTTGGTAACAGTATAATGGTATCAGTATAATCAATATATGCTTTGCACTGCCAATCTTTTTGTGTGCGTGTGTGTGAACATATTTTAGGACAGGCCATTGCCCCTTGGCATCAGGCTGATTCATTTGATTTACACATATTTAATGTTGGAATCCAGTGTAAATAGATTAGGTGTTAAAGTAAAGCTGTAGCCTAATTTATTACATACCACCTAGTTACATCCAAATCACCATCATGTGAATAAACACCGAGAATTCCAGCTTTAAAGGGAAGTTTTTTTGGTTTTTCTTTGACTGAATATAGTGTACATTGTATATATTTGTATAGCCTATATAGATCCCCCCCCCCAGAGAATCTTATATGTTTTAGGCTATGAGATGATTTATTCACTGTTTATAGCCCAGAAAAAAGAAATGTCTAAATCCACTGTATGACTGCCTTAATGATATACCTTTATAGAAGGCATAAAGGAAACTTGAAGATATCATTCTTGACTGTGAGTGTTAATTTTGCAACATTACTTCCTATACGGTATTGTGCCTTAACTCAGATAAAAGTGACATGGAGTCTGATGACCATTATCACACAATTCTTTGATCACTATCAGATTAAACAGTAACAAAATCCACTATGAAAAGAGAAAAGTATCAGTTCTTTTTTTTAAAAAACAATCCCCAGATGACACCCCTCCACCTTTAAGTTACATCAGTTTGGAGTGACTTGTTTTATACCTACTTTTCTGTAATAAGTAAATAAAATTTTTATTTTGCACAGTGGTATTTTTATTTCTATAAATCCTTTTCACCTTTGCATAATAATAAAGGTTGAAAGGGCACATTTTGATTAGACATTGATCTATAGCTACATACGTTGCTATTAAGAAGCTGTATTCAGTTTATTTAGTATAATAATAAAATGTTAAGTGATTTGGTAAAAAACTCAGGGCTGTGGTTGAGCTGATTCCATTTTTGTTTTAAGATTTTTGTCTCATAATAGTGATCAAACCTTAATAGTTTCATTTTAAAGCCAAATGCAACTGTGAAACAAACCTACATTTCCCAACTTCAGTTTGTGAGATGACGGTAAACTCAACTAAATGCAGGCCAGCTTCTTCTGCTGACTGATAGTCTAATGACCTGCTATGTCTTGATTTAGCTGCCTGTTGTCAAAAGCAACTGTCGCCATAAATCAACAAAACACCCTCTCCCTCCAACAACACCCGAGGGCACTAAACTCAGGTGTCAGAATTTACTGGCTGTTAAAATCACAGTCTATATTCTTTTTTTCTACTAAGGACACTTTACAAACAGTCATATGATTTTTTTTTTAGATTAGCGTTATATTCAAGCCTAAGCATTGCTTAAAACTAACACGTTACCATATCAGAAACATTGACTATTACGCTGTTGTTATTTTTTATTTAAAGTCATGTCATTGTGACATTACTGGCATATTTAAGTCATGTAGCGAAAGCGTATTGACTATTCATTAATTAGCTTCAGTTCCACAAAATTAACAGAAATTATACTTATTGACCTTTTAATTTGAATATCACATGTGTGGGGGTATGCACTGTAAGCTCAATTATCATTAGTAGTAGTACTATTTGCAGAAATATTTTTTGCAAGAGATATTGCAAATCTGCCACGCCTCTCCGGTCAGCTTTGGGTAACTTTGAATCAGTGATTTGCTGCAAAATGTTTTATTAGAGGGGGGACAAGGGTACTCTAGCTGAATGGATGGAGGAGAAGTCGAGTGGCATCTTTGTCATGGAAATGTTAAGCACATAATAGTTGGGTAGCACAATGGGGAGGCACTTCATTCTTTCAGGCTGGCTTGACACCTCTGGAGAGCCGAACGACGGGGAAGCATGTGGGAACGATCTGCTGCCGCTTGGGTCTCAAACCTCCACTGTAAGAAGAACAGCAGAAGAAGAAAACACATGACAAGCCTAGTGAGGGGTGTTTTATCTTGAATATGCATGTAATGTGCCCTGTGTATTTTTGAAGATGTTTTTTAATTTTATTTTTTACCTGCTTTGTTTACTTTGATACCTAAGCTTTAAGTAAATTACAAGAATGCAGCATTAATGCAAGAAAAGATTACTTGCAATCTTTTAGATATTGCAGAAGAAAATTGACATTAGGCAGAAAAAATATGCTGTCTATATATTTGCTGCTTGCAAAGAGTTCCCCAGATCCCGTAGCGCCTAAACGAAATACCTTGTCAGTTTCTTGCAGTGCCGGTAATGTGATCCACCGTGCATGAAGCTTTCCAGGCAGGAGAATAGCTCTGTAGCCCAGCCTGTCCTCCCCTCCTCCTCCTCCTTGTCTTTCTTTTGCCTCTCGCATTTGTTCAGGCAGTTTCAGCACTTAGAAAAGGCGCAGCATGCGTTGATTAGGCTATAATAATGTGCAGTGTGTGTGAATGGATGAATGAAGTGCAAAAAATCTCACGAAAGTTGCCTGCTTGTCAGAAAATGGAAGTGATGTACGACAAGGGCTTGAATATATTTCATAGTGTTTAGCTCACAAGCCAAAGTTTATTTATTTTTTCTGTGGTTTTAAAGGATTATTGTAGTTAAACTAAATAAATTAACCAGCCACAAAAAGTGCCTCAGAAATGGAGAGTTATCACAGCTGATTCTGTCGTTAAACACTCCTCTCTTGCTCTCTGTCGTCCTCAGCATACATAGAGCACTGTCTGTCTGTGTGTGTGTGTGTGTGTGTGTGTGTGTGTGTGTGTGTGTGTGTGTGTGTGTGTGTGTGTGTGTGTGTGTGTGTGTGTGTGTGTGTGTGTGTGTGTGTGTGTGTGTGTGTGTTGGGTGTGGGGTGGTGGTGGTTTTGGGTTTAATTTACAAACTGTGGCTGTTTGTGTTCCAGCTCTTTGAGAATGTGTAAGGTATCTCTGCCATCAACTTTGCTTCAGTGAGCTCAGTTCACTTCCAAGCTCTGTTTCTTTGGCCTCTTGAACAAAACGGCCCACACTACACCCCATGCAGATCACTTCGCCCCTTCACCTCATGCTTATCACAGCACAATGTTTACAAGGAGCAAACCTCTCAACCACTGATGCTGGAGATTTGATGTTTGGCTGCCTTTAATAGAACTGATAATAATTCTTACAAATAAATATATATATATATATATATATATATATATATATATATACTGTTATGTTGTTTTTCGTCCTATTTTTTTTCCACATTGAATTAAAAGAAGTCTTTATAACTCTTAGGGATATACACACACACACACACACACACACACACACACACACACACACACACATATATATATATATATATATATATATATATATATATATATATATATATATATATATATATATATATATATATATATATACACACATGACCTTAAGTCAACTTTTCCTAGCAGTGTTTTCAGTTGATTCTTGGCACCGGTTGTGTTTTTTCATGGAGAGATAAATGGAAAACCTGCATGCAGCCTGTTTAGTTTCACCTTTAATAACCCTAAGTCAAAAACACTATGTGTCAGTGTGTTTTTTTTAACAATTCTTTCGGTCTTTCTAAAAAGGTTTGGAAGGGCTAAAGTGTATCCTTCCTTCTTTTCTTTTCTTTTTTTCAACACTGACTGTATTCCAACAAATTGCCGGTAGTTAAAATCCATAAAAGTGCCGGTACCTGTAAAAGTCCTAGTGCCTGATTTTAACATCAATTAAAAACAACTGCTTAATGCCTTTTAAAACCTTGAAGCGGGGTCTTCCCTCTGGACGTTCCCTCACCATTTTTCTCAGAGGCATTTGGTTTGGCCTTGGCTCCATACAGGTTTGTGCAAAAAGTGATGTAAAAACGACTAGACAGTTGGAATGGCTGAGACAGAGGAGGAGGCACTGAGATGGAAAGTTCATTTGAAAGGATTTGGAAATAATCCCTTGAAGTTACCAAAGGGTATCTGATGGAGTGGACTCCACCTTGACTTCCCTCTGTGCTGCAGCCAAAGCTTAGGCATTTGCTAAAAAGATGGTTTAAAATAGGTGTTAGTTGTTCCCTTTTCATCCTTACTTGGAATTTGTTTTTGTGTTGTAAGTTATTTCAGCTCTCCTGGTTATGCTCTCCTCTTTGCCTTTGGTTGGGGATTCTCTGAATTGAAGTTCTTTTCAGGAGACGCCAGTCACATAGCATAGCAAAGATCATTGATTTTGCATCTCTCTCATTAGCTGTGTTGCTGATGCCAGGAGACTTTCAGGAAACCCTTGTTATTTTTCTCTGTTCTATATCAGCTGCCACTTTGATTTCATCATGCAAGACCTCTGCTGAGTTCACAACCCTTTGAAATGAGAAAAAGGCCTGTAATCCAGTTACTCAAGCTGCCGCGCAGCTCCTTGGGTCCTGAGAGAAAACCTGCAGCACTAATCCCACTGTCACCAAGAGAACGCCTTGCTACCTGACTGTTTGTGGCAGCCATTTGATATATTCACTGTTTAATATGTTGCTGTTGAGGGTCTCTAAAAGAAGGTCACAAAGTGTTTCACACTGGTTTTGTTAGTTGTACTGCAGGCTGGTGTAGTGTTGGAAAAATCTAAAAGATGATGCAAAAGAAAAAAAACACCCTTAGTGGTTTAGCTGCAAAAGAAAAGAAAGCCACTGGATGGTTTCAGTGTGTTTTTAAGGCTTGAAGTGCACACAACTTACATCCACTGAGTATGCAATGAATAAAAAAAATCCCAATACCTATGTATTCAACAGGACTGATAAGATTTTGGAGGCATCCTACAATGTCTTGGAATCAACATTTGATTACAATGAAACAATGAAATGTTCATGGTTTTTGTAGAGGAAGTGAGTCACTGTCAAAGTAAAGTCATAAAGCAGCATAGAGTGAGTATACCAATGTTGTTACTTTGTAAAAAAAAAAAACCTGCTTTGGATATGGTATTACTACTAAGTTTAAACATAACGTGAGTAAACATTAGTGTTTGGACACTGACAAAACGAAATAAAATATTCGAAAAGTAGTCTCTTGCCACACGTATAGTCAGAAAGTCCTCACAAGAAATCAGCAGCTGTTATTTCAACATTTATTTGCAAATGAAAAAGCTCTAAAAATAATATCAAGTATCTCAGAAGAAAAGTCCATGCATGGTTATAGGACGTATGCAATCGAGAACCCTTGGGAAGATAAAATTTAAGTCAGTGCTGGACTGTCCAAACCTGTAGTTCCCTGAATAGCCACTTGAGGCTGGCTTCAAATCTCCCAAATATTTGGGGGGTTTGCCACTTTGGGTGACAAGTTGGTGCAGACACAAGTGGCCGAAGCCGATAGGTGCACCTCAGCTAGCTCAAATCAATGAACTTCACCACTTTACTGAGCTTGTGGCCTATTGGAGGAATCATCTTAGACTTAACATGATTGGTTGTCTGTGCAGTGCATCTGTATACTTTGTGGATGTGCCTTAGTAATCTAGGTCAGCAGTCTCCAACCTTTTTTGCGCCACGAACCGGTTTATGCCCGACATTATTTTCACAGACCGGCCTTTAAAGTGTCGCGGATTAATACAACAAAATAAAACTAGTACTGGTACCGAAAAAAAGAAGATTTATTCATAACACACGTGAAAAGACCCAGGAAAACCGAGTTAACGATAAAAGCGATAACAAAATAACGCTGAAAACCAATAAAAACCCTGAAAACCATACATTTCACACCTGAACCTCAACTCTCGCGGACCGGTACCAAACGACTCACGGACCGGTACCAGTCCGAGGCCCGGGGGTTGGGGACCGCTGATCTAGGTTACCCCCATTATCTATAACTTAGCCCTTCTCACATCCAAATATGGTTCCTTTGGGTTATCAAATACACAAGCTACTGGTATCCATGAAGATAAAGCTGGGTCTTCAAAATCAGAGTGCAGTGGGTGATGTCAAGATGGTTACATCCACCTTTTATATGCTGTGTATTGGAACACATTCAAGTGCATTGTAGCCAAGCCTTATAGAGTTGTTAATAAAACTAAATCTGTTTTTCTTTTCTGCCTATCTGGACAGGCTTCTGTGTCTAACTGTGTCTGGAAAGCAGCTTCAAGCAATGTTGATTTATTGTTTATTTTGGGCATTCTTTTGTTATCTGAACAGTTCTGGAAACAAATGATCATCCACTGTCCTCAAATATACCGTGATTTGTGGAGTTAATTACTCAGTAATAGTCCTCTAGTTGACACATTTAACAGTTTACTACTATCTGTTTGTATGGCTCCAGTGGCCCTTCAGCTTTCTTCAGCTAGCGGGTCCAGCTGCTCTGCAGGCTAGGGGGACGTTCCTTGCTTGTTCACACATCACTGGAGGAGCTGAAGTGTTTGCCTTTCACTTTGACCACAACACAAACAACTTGACCCACAAATAAACATAACACAAGGCAGAGGCCACAAGTGCAGCAGGACACAGTCCAAGAAGCACTGAGACAACGAGTCAGCGCTGGCTCTGTTTGCCTGCTTGTCTTTTTGTTTACACACGTGTAGGTGGGGTGTGTATGCAGATAATTTCATTAGCAACCAACAGTGTGTCTCATAGTGGAAGTATGCTGGAGGAAATCATAATCTTCACTTTCCTAGTTAAATAGAGAGGTTTTTCATATTTTTTTCCTTGCATGATTATCCATTCCTCCAAACACACCCTCAAGCTATGCACTTTTTAGGGGCCTCCACAATTTACGGAAGAAGCGGAGACAGGGAGAGGAAAGGGGGGATGGGCGGGGACTAGAGTGGAAAATACAAAACTTGCTGACACGGGGCATAACTTAATTTCCACGGTAGGGGGACAGCTGTGCAGTGTAATCTGCCATGGCAGCCCATTCAGACTTCAATGGCAGGCTTGACCCGCCAAGGAAAACTCAAACTGCAGCTAGCCCCTTCAGAATGAAGGAGGTGGTGACCGGGCCACCATTTATGGGCTTGTCTTAAAGAAACATACCCTTCTCATTTGTTATTGATAACACCCCATATACTCTCACGGCACACACGCGCGCACGCGCAAACACACATACATAAGTTGGTGGGATTCTTATCTCTAGCAACATCTTAGAAGGCATGACATGTGAAGATTTAGGAATGCAACAGTGTCTGAAGTTGTTTTCCTGCAGAGAAATCGCTGCTTCCTATGTATCCACACTTGTAGTAGAAGTGTATTCATTTTTTTCCTTATTGCCACAAGCTTTTTGTGCATGGTGTTGTGGGTATGTCTGAATGAGGCTGTGAGGAATTTTAGTGTAAAAAATTATGCGAAGTTTGTCTGACAGACAGATATTTAAGAGACTGATGAAACCATCACTGAAAAGGTCTTTTGACCCATTTCCCTTTCAAAGTCCCATCTACATAGTCCTATCCAATGTAGTGGATGTCTGAAGCAGAGTGGAGTTCTGACTTGAGCTTTACTTTTTTTCCAAAAGAAGTAGTGCTATATTAAATCTTATGTTCTACCAGGATGTTAGGGGACTCTGGCCACCAAAGTGTTTTTCGCCAGCTGAAAACACGAAGAAAATGTCCTGCTGAGAGCACTTTAGTGCTTTGGAGCCACACATGTTTTTCAGCTGAGACATGTTTGCTGCTGTGATGCTGAGTATCAGCGAAGGTAATGTAATGTCAGAGGCTGACTGACAAGAAAATAACAAGTGTGGGGAGCTTAGCACGGGCAAGAATCTTATCACATTAACAAAGTTTCCATTGCAATCCACTCTTTGCTTGAAAGATATAGGCCAAGCAATTAATCAGGACATTCTAATAATACAGTAAGTATCAGTTACACCCGTAAGACACCCATCAGTGACAGTAGACTTTGGAAGTATTTTTTTAATGCAATTAAAATAGACAGATATGGACTTTATTTAAGAAAATTTACTATATCAGACATAATCAATTTTAGTGAGAAATACCATCATCTTGACTGTGAAGCAGTTGTTTTCAGTGATTTGACTTCAGTGGGACAGTTTGTGTGACCATAGTTGTTCAAACCCACAGTGATGTGCCAAAAAACTGATTTTTATACCAATTCTTATGGTTTCAAAGCCAATATATGGTCCTACTCTGGAAAATGATGCCTCTGCTAACAAAACACAAATATACATCACAGAATATATAAACAGGACATCTGCTTTCACACTGAAATGAATAATGAGGCTGTTGCTTGGGAGTTGTGAGGAGTTAATAGTTTGGCAGTGGAAGTCAATAGGGGCTGGGGTCTCACTCCATTAAGCTGACCCCTAGGGCCACGTATTCATCCCTCACACATTCATTTCCTCTTTTATACTCCCCCTCTTTTCACAGAGGGGTGAAGGCGGCGGTGTGAGCGCATGCAGAACAACCTCGGTACAGACTGTAGGTCATAAATATATTGTTCAGAGTGAGTTGATGTGGTTTTGTTAACTAGAACAAAAACAGGAGGCTTCAGAGTAATTAATGCAAAACCAGGCATAGGACAGAGGGAGCCATGAAAGGTAGTGATAGTATATAAGCTTGAAAATGTTTTTCTTTTATATAACATACAATATCTCAGAAGTATCACGATGCATTTTAGCTTCTTGATATATTTATTTTGTCTGTATACAAACAATTCTCAGTGAAAATAAATTCTTATTTATCCAACAGATTAGTGAAATGATCCATATAAGCTCAGTGTGTCACTGAAAACACAGGGTTTGATCTCTTTTCTTCCTGTTGTGCTTCCTGCAGAGGCATTTGTAAACATCTTCAAGTGAAATCCCAAGAGCAAACACACCCAAAAGCCTTCAGCAGGCTGCACTTCACCCCAGCTAAAAGAGGTTCAGAGCAGAGGACGTCTCTGTTTGAAGTCCAACAAGTGGGAGCAAAAGAAGTGCCGTCTATAACTTGGAACAGGAAGCAATTATTTGATTTAAAGGGAAATGTACAAAGTAAACAAACGAGGATTTTTTTTTTTTTGGTTTTTGTTTTGTTCTTAAACTTCTTATTAACGTCCACACCACTATCATCTCATTTTAAAAAAATGAGTCCTACGGCACTGATATCTCTTCCCGTAGTTCAAACTCAAATTGTGTCCTGAAGGTATAAAAAGAGAGAAAAGATGATGAGTCTGCAATAAACTGGGTTCACATGAGTTAAACACATAATGATGTGCAATTGCTGTAAACACAATGGTCTGCTTTACCAAACCAACTGAGGGCACGACTGGTTATTCAGGGTCATTAATAGAGCACTCTTTGTTCTTCAGTTCATGATGTAACAGGAAGGTTTTCAGATGTGTCTTCATTGTTTTGGCGTTCATTTGAGTTGTTCTCCATGTGTTTAGGATAGTGCACTTGTGAAGCTTGTTAACCTGCTTCAACATAATAGAAGCACTCACGACAAAGCAACGCTAAAGCATGAAGGGTTACAGACAAGATAATCCTCACATGCAGCAAGGCAGTCCAAGCATTGGAAATATGCAGAAACATATGGTGAATGCATAAATGCATAAACGGTTATGAACTTTGAAAGTAAACTGGTCATGCATGTAAAAGTAACATAACAAAAAGCTAGAACTGTTCTACCACGGTTCTTTTCTTGGCTCATTTGAAGGCTTTTTCTCATCACATGGAAATCCAGATTAGCAGCTCCCTAGTGAAGACAGAAAGCTGACTGAGTCTTTTCCTGAGCTGCTCATATGTCATGTTAAGGACACAGCAGAAACGGCAGGAGGAGGCGGGACATCCAATGGAGAGTAAAGCAAGAAACAAAGACGTGTGTGCACGTGTGCATTTGTGTGTGTGGGTATGTGTGTGCATGCTTTGGGGGAGGGTATTGCTGGGAAAGCCAGATTGAGAGCGAAAGTGAAAAGGCATGGAAGTGTGAGTTTTTGTTAGTGAGACAGAAGCATTACATAAAACAAGAAAGGCTCTTGTTTTGTGTGAAACCACAATTAGTTTTTACATTTCACATGAATTGTGAATTGTTACTTCTAGGATGATTTTGTTATTCGTGAGGAAGCTGTTTCCCTTTTTTCCACATTTTTTTCTTAAACACTGTGGTAACCTGAGCTGCATCTGTGTGTTCATTCAGTATGGAATATAAGCGCATTTCTCAAAATGTGAAACGATGTTAAACTTACTATATCTTCTAAGACAAAGTACTACATGAAAATTGTCCCAATTTAACAGGTAAAATAAGTCTTTGATTACGTGGCCTTCCCGTAATGCCAAAAATCATGAAACCGCTAACTACTGGGGTTTTTTCAAATGTGTTTTTTTATGTGTAATGAGATGATAATGTTATTTCAGGACTGAGGCCCCTGGTGTGGATTAAACAAACAGCAGGAAACAGTTCAGAGCTGGCAGCACTCAAGGTAGACACTCCGTTAAACCTCCGAGAGGGCAAAATCCACTGTAGCCCTCCAACCCTCTACTTAAAAAAACACATTACCTGAACACACATGTCACAAGATTAAAACAAAAATAAAAGTAGCTTGTGGCTCCACTCTAGCAGGAGAAAAATGTTCATTTTAAAGCTGCTTTTCAAATTAAATGTATTACATGCTTTCATATTTGCCCATAAATATATTGCTAAATCTTGTAGGGTTTTAAAATAAAACAGATTCCCAGACACTAATTGAGACTAAAAAATGTTCTCAGATTTAATGTTCATTTGCAAAAATAATTTCGCACAGCACCAGCCACGTGCTCCTGCAAAACCTCAAAATCTTACCAATTATATTTGTCTTATTTCTAGTCAAAATATCTCGTTACACTTAAAATAAGACAAAATCAGCTACAAAGCAACATTCCATGATATATGAACTTGTTTCAAGACAGTGAATCTTGAAACTAGAGAAAAACTAGATAATTTTCACTTGTTTCATTGGTAGACTTTTTTCACTTAATACGAGACAGTTTACCTTGAAATAAGTAAAAAAAATCTGCCAATGAAACAAGTGAAAATTATCTAGTTTTTCTCTAGTTTCAAGATTTTGAGGTAAGATTTTGAGTTTTTGCAGTGCTTTCATTAACAGCTAAGGTAGCTGCTATTAGAACACTGAACAAACTTTAGGAGGATTTCAGACATAATTAATTGTGAAAACCTGGGAGTGAGAAAGAGTTGGATTTTAGTATATGTAAATAATGGATTTTGACTTGCAACAAAAGTCTCTGTGAAGGTCTCCCATGGCAACTCCTCAGTATTATTATCATCATAGTTTATGATGTGATCCGTGTATGATATGCCCAGGATCATGTTGTTTGTGCAGTTTTGTAGTCTTGCACTAATTTGTCTTTTGTCAAAGACAAATTAAGATTTCTGACAGAGAGTAAATATTTAAAATGGTTCACAGGATACAATTTCTAAGTTGGAACTAGATGTTCACTATCGTACTTGGTGTTTGTCATCGGCTCGGTTTTCCCTTTCCTTATTTTCATCCCAAACTTTACAGATGTTTGAGGTCGAGTCTGACATCAGTTCCCACTCTTGTTCAATTTTGGCCATTCTAGCAACATCATCAGGAGACCACAAGTTGGTGATTTGCCCTCCCCTTACTAATAGGGCTGTGTGATCTTCCAGGGTTTCTGCCATTATCCTTTCCAGGAAGATGTTGAACAATGTAGATGAGAGCATACAGTCTTGTCGAACACCAGCTGACTTCATGGTGGGTCTACAGTAACAAATAATTTACATTCTATACGGTAAAGCACAGTGCTGACAGAGTCGGTGGTCTATCTTTTCAATAACAAAACTATGCAGCCGGCCCAGGGCCGTAACAATAACATTAAACATACAGCGTGGAATCCTCCATCGAGCTCTAGAAGCATGTTTATGACCACCACAGGCTTATTGTAGGGTTTCCTCTTGTTAATGTGAATGCTCGCAGCACTGAGGAGTCCAACACTTTGTTAACATCTGGTAATTTGTTCCAAGGAAACAAATGTCTTTCAAACTATAGAAACTTTGACTGAAATGATGATGGTAATCCCAGTGCTCGGGGTCCAGCCTTCCAATGCACTTCCTCTGCAGCAACTTCCCCTGATGCATTTGATTATGGTCCAGCAAGCACTCAGCTTTATTTATTTTGCATTTGCTTTTTACTGACAGTGACTGTGGCTTTTTTTTTTTAATTTAAAAAATCATCCATCTGCTTTACATGAGAATTGACTGCACAGTTTATGTGCTTTCTCTTTCTTCTTCAGGCCTGCGTAAATCCATACTCAACTCTTTATATTAGTTCTGATTGAAGTATATCAATATAGTCTTTATCATGTTGATTGTACAGTGCTTTGTGACAACATGTCTGAGAAAAGTGCTCCATAAATAGAATCTCATTTCTTTACTTACAATGTGATCAAAATATGACAGAATTACATAATGGCAGCATTTTTAGGAGTCAGTGTCAATATGATGTGCTATGAGAAAACATGATGCAGTATTTGCATGACAGTGGAAAAAAATATCCCCGTCTAACTCCAGGCAAGAATGCTAGTCATTTCTCAAAATGTCATAATATTTCCAGAAAATATATGGAAATAGGAAAGCAATATAGACATATACGCTTCTATAAGACAATCAGAGAACCCAGTACATTATCAAGCGACTGTCAGCTGAATTAAGTCAGTGGCATCTATCCTAGGCCCTCATGTTTTCGAGAATGCCCAAGTTGTTTGAAACAGGTGATAAGACGTCCCCGAAGCGCTCCAGAGAAGCACAAATATTTCTTCCCTCTCTCTCTCAAGTAGGAATAGATATTGTTTCCCTTCAATTCCACAGTGCAGCTTCAAATACCCGCCACATTTGTCTATTGTTCTGAAAGCCCGTGGACTCCTCTACTAAAAACAACTATTACAACACTTGTGTCAAGCTTGTGGTCGGGTTCAAAAATTAATTTAGCTGGCGTGGTCCGACGTGGCAACACAGTAGAGAATTATAGACTTCTGTTTGACTTTGAGCCACATAAGTATTTACTGAGACAGTCAAACAACCCCCTCCCCCAAACTGGATTTGTAGAGAGAAGGATATAAATATTTAGATTAGTGTCTGACCTACGGCTGCACCTCAGGCAGAAGTCTGAGAGATTGCATCATTTATGCTGTAAAGCTATTTTTTCACAGTTTGACTTGAACAATCAGGATAAAGTTAAGGCAGTGTTGCTGCAGCAGTAAAATATCTTTCTCAATGCTTTATTACAAGCATTCCAGTGGAATTTATGAACCAGATAATCAGTTCCAGATTTGCAATGCCAACCTCTGGGGAAAAAAAAAAAAAAGTTTGTTTATTTGCAAAATGAAAATGGCACCCTTTTGATTTGGAGACATACAGCCCCCTCCCCCTGACCCCTCACCCCCCAAATTATTAGCTGTGAAGTACGACCACAACACAATTTGGGAAATTCTCATTTGTGCGCCTCACTTTCTGTGCTTTTCTTCACTCATTTGTTTGGTGCCTCCTTGTTGGCAGCCTAGCTGAATAAATTAAGCATTCCGTCTGATTCTGCACGCAAGTTTCGTAACTTTTTTTGTTCCCCCCCCCCCGATTAACACTTGAAATGAAAAAGAGTGCCGTTTCATATCCTCTTCACACTGAACCATCTTTGCCTGAAGCAGCAAATTATCATGGCTTTGAGAAGAACTGACTCATTTCTCTGTGCCCGTTTCAGTTTACAACTGCCCCTGAATGGCGTATCAGCTTCCACTGGGTACTTGGCCTTTGTTCGGAGAAAAGGAAACAACAGCTGTTGCTTTCACAGCATTTTGTAACCCCAAGTCCTTGGAAAGAAAAAAAACCTCCCTTTTTTAAAAATTGGAACAAAAAGCAAAAAATCCCCTTGCCAAGGAAACGGCTCCAAACTGACCCCACCAGTTAGACCTTTGTCTCCTTTTCTGACACCTACAAACTTTATTTTATGGAAAAGAAATACAAAAAGAATATACAGTAACATGTTTTGAATGTCACACAGGATATTTAACGAAGAAAATAGCCCACTTTAACATTTTGTTTTTTTCTTGCAACATAATAATAAACATTGAGCATGAATCAAAAAGACAATCTCTGAAAAATGATTATTATCTTAGATTTGTAGATAAAAATTACACTTTTTTTCTATTTGTTTTCCATATGGGGACGCTCACATGGAAATTATTGTGTTCTCTCTGTGCAGAGAGGAGGGGGTGGAGAGGCAGGAAAACTCACAGGTTGAGCTCCTTCTTTCACCTGTCTCATTATTAGCGGTGATGAAGGACAGAGTCAGAATTCCCTCCAATTATTCTGTCTGTGTGCTGCCTCTTTCTCTGTGTCCACCTGTTGACAGAGCTGTTAAATGAGTCCCGGCCAGGAATGTTAATCATAGAATCTGACAAGCTGCTGAAGATTTGGCCTTCAGCCTCTCAGTGGGCCTCTCAGACAGGTGGCTCTGTCACACAGGAGCAAAACTTCTGACAACTTCATTTGAAATCTTAATTTTGTGGCTCATACTCCCAATGAAATGTGCGACAATCATTGATAAAGACGGCAACAAAGTCCAACACATATTGATTTACAATTCATTATAAATAAACTTATAAATATGTAACATCCCTTTTTTTAATCCGGGGTTCAGATTCCCAAAAATAGCCCTGAAGACCAATTAAAAACATCTGTAATAGAATACCTAAATGTAGAAATAAAATAAACAAAAATGTCGAAGTTAATTTAAAAAAAGAGTAATGTACTTTGCAATTGTGTCTCCGGCTTGAGGAGAATAAAAGACTGTGCTTCATTCACTCCCTGGAAGGCTGGGACTGTTTTTTCTTTTCACCATAAATCATTAAAATCGAGCAAAACAAAAGATAATTAATAAATTAACAGAAAACCTTCACTTTCAAATTCTATTTACTATTATTAACTCTAATGTAATATGTAGTTTCATTAACTGTAGTGTGTAACACTGTAGAGAAACATCCTCTGATTCATTTGTTTGTGGTTTGGCTATCAGAAGAAGTGTGAAGAGCTGATGTTCTTTTATACAACCTGGGAACCTGTAACTTGTTTGTGTTGCGGTAGACTATAATAAAATTGTGATGAAATGCAACATTTACAATTTTTTTTTTTGTGCCAGCTAATAAGACATGTGGCATGTCACAACGAGGGCTGCAGCTGGATGATTGAATTGTAGGATGAGGTTAGTTGGACATTGTCATCATGTATCTGAAACAGCCTCAGGGCAGACGCGATCATCATCAAACAAAACACAAGCTAATTGCAGAGCATTATAGGGCAGGTTGAGTAGCAGAGCTGTTTGAAGTGTGTGTGTGTGTGTGTGTGTGTGTGTGTGTGTGTGTGTGTGTGTGTGTGTGTGTGTGTGTGTGTGTGTGTGTGTGTGTGTGTGTGTGCACGTGAGTACACGCACTTGCTCTCTCCTCATTTTAGGGGTAAACCACAATGTTTAATCTTAACATTAGTACCTCTTTAGCAGGCATGAAGCCAAGCTGTGTATGTTTGGTGGTGGTTAACCAGCCAAAGAAAAGATCCTAATGAGATACCTGTGTATACTCACTGGCTGAGCTTAGCCAAAACATTTGTTCAGCATTTGTTTAGCCTGAGGGGGAAAAAAAACATACTGTAAGTTAATGATATTGTAAAAATACACTCACTGGTGCGTTCAGTAATAATGCTTTTGCAAAAAAGTCTGTCTTAAAATATAAGGGGCAATTTTCCTGAAATAAAGCCCATTTTCATTGATGCCATGTGTGTTTTAGTTGAGCGATTTTCAAGTTGAACTGGCTAGATAGCTTGCCTCATAAAAGCTCTGCAAATTGAATTTCCATTTCTGTCTCTGCTTTTTTCTATTTCTTTTCCATTTTTGTAGCTCTGTAATGTCACAACTTTATTTTTCTTGGTAATGTTTAAACACCAAGGCTGTAGCAGTTTGCCCAATAACTCAGACTTTGGTCAACAGAAAATTAATAGGAAATAAAAACGTTAGATTCTATAATGTGGGAACTTGCAACTTTTTATGTATTTCATTAATTAAAGTAAAAATCTTTTCATTTTTGGACCTGTGTTAAAATAAATAATATTTATGAATCTTATAATATATAAAATATATAATACAATCCATTATTTTTGAGAATCAATGTGAAAATTAGTTAAATGCCTGTCAAGGATTAAAGTGCAGGTGCTCGTATATCTTGGAAGCCACCATCATGACTGGATCCAGTTTATTTAACAGGATGCTAATCTAAACCTAATGATGACAGTAATTCTCTCTAATTTAGTGTGTCTTCACTTAATAGAGCTGAGATGCTCCTATGAGGGCATCTTAAAATTCTAACTTATTCTGATTATGTGTGAATATGCCAGCTGGCTGCTATCGGCTGTTCTGCATGTTTCTTCGCTCTGTTGGTTGTAAGGTGCAGACATGCTACGTTTGCTGAGAGCTGAAATTGAAGCCATAATTTGGCCATAGAAAAATCCTTCTCAATTTATCTTTTGTCTGACATGGCTCAGTTTGCATTATGTGACAAGTGAAACACTACAGATCAACAACTTCTCAGAAATAATTGTAAAAACATTGCTGATTTCCAGTTGTTTGCTAAAAGTCAAATGATCAAGCTCGTATGCATGATTTGTCATCAAAGCTTTCCTGAAACCACCTAAAAGCTAAGCTAATTAAAAGCTAATATCCAATGGTGTTTGTGCTTGACAGTGCAGATTGCTGAGTTCTAGAAAAAAAATTTCTGGTTACCTTTTACTCCGTGTTGAAATTTAGAAGTTATACAAAGTTATCTTGATCTTCTCAATATGTTGTCATGTGCCTTTGTAGTTTCAATCAGACATAGATGATTTATAAACTGGAGCTAGTCACTCAATTAGTTCAAATTAGTTAATAATTTAAATGATTCAGAACCAGATGCTAAACATGTGACCAGAAATTGTTTTCCTGTGTTGTATTTTCAACTGACAAGGTGTCTGATCTGCATTTAACTATGTAAAGCACTTTGTGCTACATTTTTTCTGTATGAAAAGTGCTTTATAAATAAAGATTGATTGATTGATTGATTGATTGATTGATTGATTGATTGATTGATTGATTGATTGATTGATTGATTGATTGATTGATTATTTTAATGTGACTCAGAAAATGAAAATATGTTACTTTACTGCATATACACACTCATGGTATTCTTTATTTGGTAAACCTCATTTCCTTATTTTTTGTCATATATATTCAGCAAGGTGCTGCAAACAGACCTCAGGGTTGTTGCATGAATCACATTGTTGCATGAATGAACTCACTGTTGTTTTCAAGAAGTCATTTTGAGATTATTTGAGTTTTTTCACATGATGTGTTTTTCTGCCGGAAGCAGCAATGAGAAGATGGGACACTGTGGTCACAAAGAGATGGACATTGTCAGTGACAATACTCATGGACGCTGTGCCATTTAAACCTTGCTCAGTTGGTACTAAGGGACCAAAAGTGTGTAAAGAGAACACCCCCCACACATTATACCACGAGCCTGAACTGTTGATCATTACGTTCTTGTCTTTAGCTGACAGGAATGGCACCCAGTGTGGCTTTCTGCTGCTGTGGCTCATCTGCTTCAAGGTTCAGTGTGCTGTGCATTCAATGATGCTCTTCTGCATATCTTAGTTGTAACAAGTACTGTTGCCTTCTTATCAGCTAGAAACAGTCTGGTCATTATCCTTCGACCCTTGACATCAGCAATGCATTTTCTGAACTGCTACTCACTGGATATTTCCTCTCTTTCTTTTTCCATCCTCTGTCAACTCTAGAGATGATTTTGTGGGAGAATCCCAGCAGATCAGCACTTTCTGAAATCCCACCTGGCAATAACAACCATGTGACATTCAGAGTTCCTTAAATTACCTTTCTTTCCTATTCTGATGCTCAGTTTGAACTTCAGCAGGTTGTTTTACCTACATGCACTGGGATTTTGCAGTGTGATTGGCTTATGGATTATCTTATCTATTTCTCAAACAGGTATAACTAATGAAGTGGCCAGTAAGTGTAAATATTCTTACCAAGTGTGTAAAATTTTTAGTTTTAGTTTGGCATTAGCAGTTTCAGTGTTTGGCGGATTAATTTTTGTCCACACATTAATGGGCATCTCAGATAAATGTGAACATTATTTTTTGTTTCATTTAGCTCAGTTTTTAGGTCAGAATGTTTCAGTTTATGACAAAATCAATGAAACACCCATGAGCTTCAGCTGTGTTTCAACTTAGCTCAGGAGTGAAGACTGTCACCATTAAAGGATCACATGGTTGCTTGCATAAATGGTTAAATCTCTTATGTTTATGTCTTCTTCAGAGAATTGTTTGGCATATATCAGAAAGAAATGTACACATTTTGTCACATTCCGGTGAGATTTGTTGAAGAAAAGCAACACATCCTCATGTCAGGGAAGACAGAACTAGTGAATGTATGAAGTCCGTTTTTCCAGCACTAAGTTAAATTAAGAACCGGCTTCAACTTCCTCTGCAAACCTACAACACAAATGCTGCTTTTTCTTTTCTTTTCTGGAAACACAACGTCATCCTTGACACTCAGCTTGCCCTCCCTCTTTAGCACCTCAAGAGCTTCCAGGATCTAACACTGTTAAACAAACAAAACCTCAAGAAGAAGAGCAAAGGGCACAGAGCCACATTTACCGTTCTAACCCTCTGCTTGTGTAATCTTAGCCCCTCTTAAAAAAGACCTTTACTTGCTGTGTTTATCCTTTAATTCTCGATGTAATTGTCTTGTGTTTGGGTTTCACAGCCATTCAAAAACTAGCGATAACTTCTATTTGTTGATGCCTCAGGTTAGTACATGCAGCATGACATGGATTAAAATGATTTCAATGCCTTCAATCAGCAGTAACTATCAACTAATAAGCAGCTTTTGTGTGCTTTTTGTCACTCAGTTTATCAACAAAGGGAAACATGTTAGTCTCACTCAGAGGAATTAAGTCCAATCAAACAAAGTGACCACGATGGGAAAACCTTCTGATCTCCTTTCAAATCCCTGCTTTACTGTGCTCTGCTATGCACTGGCCAAAATAAACTATTCTCCTCATGCACCTTTAATGGTAGCAGCACCCTCCAGATCCCAGTAAATCTCTTTGTTTGTGAAGCACTTTTAAATGGAAACTGTACTGTAAAAGATATGCAATTATCCAAAGCTGGCTCATAAAGAGAGAACACGTTTTGCTGCAGGTGACCCTGAAGGTTTGTTTGTGCAAGAAAGTGTGCAGACATTTTGCAACCAGGTGCTTTTAGGCGTCTTTTGTAACACAGCACTTCAACACTTACTCATTTTGTTCGTTAAAAGATGTGTGGATGAATGCTCTGTTTTCCTCTCTCATGCACAAAAAATCCAGTATTAATTGTCTTTTTTTTTTCAGCTTAGGGTGCAGTACAGTACTTTTTTTTTCATTTACATTCATCTAAGTTGTGTCTATAGTAATCAAATGAATTCCCGGCAGTAAAAAGAAAAAATATGTAACTGTTGATGATGCGGATTTCTCTAAAGGCTAACATGGGTCAGCTTGAAAGGATCAGATTGGAAGTGGGTGTGAGTCTTCTCGTGGGTTGGTGTGACCCATGCCTTGCAATACTATTACAACAAGTTTTAGAAGATTTTTAGAAGAGGCATGATGGAAGCATGAAGCTGAAAAAAGTACAAGAATATCCTGCTTATTTGTCAATGCAACAAATTGAATTGTGTACAAATTGTGTACTTTGCAGAGCTGTTCCAAAGAACACCTACAGAAGTCTTTGCCACTTGCTAAACTCATGTGTCAACTATCAAAAAACACGAAAGATAATAGTGTCAAGGTAAATTCTATTAAATATCATAGTTACAGTATTTTTGGCCAGATGGTTGAAAACCTAGAATGGTTAGAAAAAATCCATGTTTGGCACTATGCACAAGTAACAAAACCTTCTTGAAATTGTGCAGAATGGTGAAGTGAGCATCATGATTTCAGTCATATTTACTGCTTAAGCAAATAATAACTATTTAGTAGAGTATATAATAGTATATTACTGATTAGTGTAATACCTTCTGCACAGCCCCGGTTGAACATAGTGTGGATGAAGTGGTGTCAGCCCACCGGTTGCACTCTACGGAGCCAAGTGTTGGCCAGGAACAATGACCCACTAACACGCCCTCCACTCACTGCAAATATGTGTGCTTTATTGGATCATACACCTTATCCTATGGGGCTATACCATGAATTAAAATGTCAGAAAATGAATGTGAGTCACACCAATTGCAGACACATTTTAGAATTTTGACTTTGATGTTAATGACGTGTGGCCAGAAGTAACGAGGTCTCTGTATTAAAAAACCCAAACACATCATAACTCAGTCCACATGGATAATGTCTTCAGAATGAAGAGACAATAATTCCACCTGCATTCATTTATTTTGAACATCACTGGATTTACAATCACTGTAAACACAACTGTTGTTGCTATTTATCCAAGCACTATTAATGCTACAGTAGAAGAACGTACACTTTTCTGCTGCTTTATTGTATCATGTGTCTTCCTCTTTTCCTCCTGTCGTAATCAATACTGCTGCTAAAAATATTACTTGAATGTAAACATGTTTTTTTCAGTCTTATCCTGCAATTCTTCTTGGAAGGCCGGTCTATTATAATCTTCTTAAAACTTCAGCCTTATAGCTGCTGCTCAGAAAACCAGATGGCTTACAATCTTTTTTCCTCCTGCTGGTGTTCCCATATAACCAGCACAAAAATAAGTTTTCATCAGCCTGGGAGTTCATTTTTTGTCTGGTTTCTTTGGACACAAAGACTCAGAGCTGTGCCTACCTCAATATTTGTTTTTAAAAGTGGACTTTGCTGTGGTCCGTTTTCCCACAAAATTATCACTGGTCACAGAAATGATAAACCACTGATTAACCGCAGCTTCAAATCCACTTAAAATTCATGCTCTGAAGCAGAAATATTCAAGTCATTCAGCAAGCCAGAGTAAGACAGGAAGTTGGGGCAGGGGAGAGGTGAAAGAGCACAGAGAAAGGAGCAGATGTAAGTGAAAACTGAGCACAGGTCTGCAGCGGTTTGCTAATATGAATCCTGATGTAGCACAGAAAGATTCTCAGAGTGCAGAGTGGAGAGTCCCTTGATGATCAATTCCAGTGCATGGTGCAGCGCCACAGGAAATGGCCATGGCCGTTAGTCTGGCTGGCGTATGGTTCTATATTCCATCCTTGTGTTGGCCAGAGGCCTTGGACAGAAATGTGAAACACTGAAGCGATTGTGCACCGCAAAGTTGTCGGGGGGGGAACATGCTGGCATACAGCACTGCTTAAGGCTATACACAGATTCACAGCACACCAGGCAGAAAAGATTTACACACCCAGTGAAGAGGGAGACAGTAACATGCTCTAGCCAAGGCAAACCCACACTCGTGTTTATGGACATTTTTTCTTTCATAGACCACAGGCTTTCCGGTAGTGGCTTTGGATGTGTCCATGAGAGAGTGCGTGTGTGTCTGTCTGCGATTCCCAACAAGAGTTTTTCCACCCTAAATCTTACTGCAATCAGTATTTTAATTCTAATTGTATGTTTAGATGTTTTGGAGGGCTTTGATGTTTAAGTATAGCACGCTTTGGGGGGACAAGCTAATTACAAATTTACGATTAGCTAGTAATCAGGGCGTATCTTTTCTTGTGGTCCACTCTCATGAGTTAGAAAGTCACCTGCAGTAACACACCATGGTACGCTGATCAAATGTACTTTTGCTCACTGGCAAGGCATTTTATTTTTATTTTTTTATTTTGAACAGTGTATTTCATTGTTAATGTGAGTAATTTTGATTCCTTTTAAGCAGGGATTCTTTTGCGAGTTGTGCATTTAACTTTTAAAGGTAAATCGGTAGATCATCTGCATCTTTTTTTTGCATCTTTTTGAGCATATTTGTACTGGAAGCATTTTCTCATCTTTATACACTGGTATGGAATTCATAATAAATAAGTAAAAACATGCCTATTTTCTCATAATCAGCTAATATTGAAAACGGTGACTGCTGAGGTATGTGGAAAATCTGACTCAAGTTCTTAGAACTAAAGACAAAGAGGGGTCTTGTCCAAAGTGTCTTGAAGTTTTGGCTCAATCCACAACAGGAAATTTGTGACAAATAATTGTGTTTTGTGTCACACAGAAACAATAATTTCTGAAGTTGTTTTTTTTTTTTTTTAAAACATTAAAATAGTGAATCTGATCCTGATGATAACCTTAACTTGTGGGGGACATTATGTCTTCATGCTTTCTAGTGTTTTTGCAGATGGCCAGCTGCTAGTGGTTTGGTCATCCATGGGAAAATTCCCTCCCATTAGCTTGTCTCCTGCCCTTAGTCATCTCTCTTATCTTCTGGCTCAGCCCACTGAGAGAGCAATCCTCTGCCAAATGGACAGAAATATTTCCCCATGAATGGAGCCATAGATAAAATCTCTCCCCCATGATACCCTAGAGCATAGTCCCTCTCCCTGGGTGCTACCCTGAACTATCAGAATTACATTCAGGCCTTGCAGCTACTAAAGTATTTTAATGAACACACGGAGAAGCCGTGGGTCAACTGAGGGCTGAGACGTTCACTTGTCTAGAAGTTTGACATCAATTCAGTCTTTGTACTTTTATGACAATTAGCTTTGCAGGAAATTATGTCTGGATGTGTAACAAATGGGGAAGAATTATGGTGAGCGTGAGCTAGACAAGTTAATTCACAAGTAAAGTCATTCTATGTGGTATTCAGTAGCAAACCTCACTGTCCTGCATGGATTATCCTCTTAAAATATGTTCGAGCTGTATGATTAATTTAGAAATGAAAAAAAGCATTCTTATAATTTTGTTAAACAAGTCATTTTTGCTTGTACCATCTTTTTAAAGATTGTATTTTATTTTGTTTGTTACGTATGACAGCGGATTCAGTGTCATCAACCAGGGCTGACATACTAGAGTGCATACAAGTGAGTCTCTCCAGCATCCATATCAGTTGAGTTTTCATAATCCTTTTCTCTGTGTAGATGAAGAGCTACGAAAAGAGACACCAGTGCAGGACAGTCTGCCTGAGTGCATGTGTGAAAATGACAAATGGATGTAATTTAGAAAACACTTACGTCACTAGGCCTTATCCTGCATTCTCAAGCCTTGTCTCAGACCTGTTTTGATAAATCTGAATCTGGCTTTATACTGTTGGGTCCAACTCATTCACTAACCACTTTGGTACACCTTACTAATGCTGGATTAGATCCCCTTTTGCCTTCATGACTACTTTTATTCATCATGGCATACTTGCATCAAGGTGGATGAGAGCATCACATGGTTGATGCAAATTTGTTGTCCGCAAATCAGTGATGCAAATCTCCTGTTTACAATCTCAATTCCAACATCTACTAGATTGCGATCTGGCGACTATGGAGATTATTTGAAACCAGTTGGAGCTTTGTGACATGTATTATTACACCGTGGTCGTAAAGGGATGGACATGGTGAATGGCAACAATTCTCAGATAGGCTGTGGCTTTTAAAAATGCCCAGTTTGTACTAAAGGGTCCAAAATGTGCCAAGAAAATGTCTCCCACACCCTTACACCACCACCACCACCACCAGCAGCCTGAATTGTTGATACAAGTTAGGATGAATCCATGCTTTTATGTTGTTTATGCCAAATCTGACTGTACCATTTACAGCACAAATCAAGACTTATAAGACCAAGCAATGTTTTTCTATTTTTTCTCCCTTCTGTTGTCCATTTTTCATGAGCTTGTGCAAATTGTAGCCTCAGTTTCCTGTTCTTACCTGACAGGTTCTGTCAGGTAAGAACACTACAGTGTCCAGAGGGTGTATGATAACTGTTAGCCATTTTGAGAGTCCAGTACAAAAACAAGGCTGCTACCTGCTCGAGAAACTACTGTATTTGGCAATAGACACAAATTTATGATAATTTATTATCATCTATGGGATGTGTTCCTCTTATAAGGACAGGACATTTTGGAATATGCTCAGACATACATCTGACATCCAGCATAATGCATAGTAACAACTGTTTATCTACATTACCCTGTTTACAAGGAGTGAAGCTTGGATGATCATAAATGTATCTGTTTGCAGTTTGATGTAGCAGTAGTCTGCAGTTGGTGGTGCAATTATGTGCTAACTCTTAGAGATGGTCTAAAAGACAATTTAAAAATAAAACATGCCATTATTATTAATGTTTTGATCAGTCGAAACAGTGGATCCAAAAATATACCCACTTGCAAACTCTTATCTGAGCTTTTCAGACTGAGACTTCAGACTGTCCAAAGTCAGCTCTCTTTTAAGTCAGTGTATTTTTCTGTGTGTCTTCTTGCTTGTACAACCTCCACCTGCACACTCTGACAACGCAGCAGACATTCTTTGCCATAAGTGGAAGACGGTACCAGCAAGAGATGGAACGATAAGGAAAAACTGTCATGACATGCATGTTGTCTTTTAAGTGAAAATTAGAGGCAGAAAATCACTGAAGGAATTTACTGTGTTAAGCATTTATCGAGTTAGAATAAGCTGTAAACTCTGTAGTGAGTTTTGAATTAAGTGAGCTGCCTTTGTTAAATGTATTTATTGTGCATTTCCATCATTATCATTAATCAAAACTATCACAGGTATTATATTCAAAGATCTGAATTTTGTTGTGATGCACAGTGTTCAGAAAGAAAAAACAAAACGGAGAAGGGAAGGGGTATCATGGTCTATTATAAACATGTTTTGCCTTGGGGACTGTTTGCCAGCTGCACTTCATAAGCATTCCTCTAACCAAAGACACAGGTTAATAAAAAGGTCTCAGACCGAACTCCTTCAGGTTTTGAATGCAGGCCTCCAAATGCCTGACTTCATTATTTTCATTTCCGCTGCCCCAGCTTGTATTCCTATTTTTCAATTTCCTACGGTGAACATTTCTCTACACTCAGCAAACTGTAGGGGACATGGCATGTTGTTGAAGTTGTTAGTGATGAATGGTTTATACAAACTAAAATGATATCATGGAAAAGAACAAAAGAATTACTGTGAACAAAAAAGTTTCATCATTTTAAACAAAGTAAAGTAAAGCAAGCACTAAAGCTTGGTTTTCATCTGGTAACAAAAGCAGCGATGAGCAGTCAGGTGTGTAGCCTCCATTTCTAACTGTGCCTATTTATAAAGCACAATCACTGTGGACACAACATTTTACTGTGACATGCTCTTTGTACTTGTTTTCAACTCTTTGGTTATATTTGTGTTAGAATATTGGTAGCATGTAGCTTAAGGTTTATGTGTAAACTGGTGAACAACGATTGAAAAAGAAAAAATGGTGAGTGTAAGAGCCATTGTACTTTATGTTCTTTCCTATAAGATGTTGGGCTCCATGATGTCATGTAAATTCTTTTGCTGGTGTATCATTTACTGGTGTCAGCTCTTATAATTCAGAGGAGCCAACATGCCTGATATCACAAGTGACAACCTGTTGATGTGTTTTGCTGCACGGCGATGGAGTTGCTAGGCGCTTTTTTAGTCAGCAATTAATTTCAGTCCTGGCCAACGGTGGGTGTGGCGTTCCAAATAGCTCGGAGGGTTTGACAGTCAGCCAAGAGTGAAAGAGAGTGACTGAGTGAGAGAAAAACACAGAGAGAGAAGGAACGCAAGCAAGAGAGATTCCTTCAGCTGACTTTATTTTTATGGCCGGCAAACCACAGTAAACAAACAAAAAAGCACATAAATTGTTCATGGACTACCCTCGGAAACCCCAAACCCTAGAAGCAGCTCTGTAGCAAGAAGCAAGCCTCTTACATGACATGCATACAGTGATTGATTTTAGTTGGCTTTTATTTATTTATTTATTTTATTAAACCACAGCATCTTTGTAGGTTGTGTATATTGAAATTAAAAGAAAAAAAATGAGCAACACATAATCCAGATTGCATGTCTGGTTTGTGGATTGACGAGAGCCAGACACTCAGCAGGAGTCATTCCACAACTTTCTGCAGTGTTACTTACTGTGAAGTGTGTCTCTAAAAGATGAATAAAATGTCAACTTTACATTCTGAATGTGTCTGCAGCGGTGTCACAATTCTCAAATGTTAAAATACACAAGCTTGAAAATGTGATGTGTGTTTAGACACCACTGAAACAGGCTGTTGATTTTTGAAAATTCCCTTCCTGTTAAGCTTGAACGTGTGTAATAAAGGCTAGCACAGCATCAGCCCACAAAACGGTGCACTTATCAAGACTGCAATATTAATAATGAGCTGTCTCTGTTTTTAGCCACAGTAGGGGTGGACAATATAGCCGTAAGATTGCATCACGATTTCCAACCAATTTTGCAATAATGATATTTATGATGATAAAAAGAAATACCGAGCAGTGTTTTATCGATTATTTATTGCAGCGTGCAGCGTTAATGCTAACAAAATGAAGAGCATTATCCATCCTTCTTTTCCAATGAGCTTTCCAACGACAGCCCAGTTCACAGTGTTTATCTACTGAAATGTGGGAATGTATGTGAATGTTTTACTGTTATATCTTATTAGTATTTTAAGTATTCTATCTATTTTATTTATTGAATTTTATTGTTTTATTTATATTTTGATATTGCTAGGGATGATGCAATGATCGGGGACCATTCTTAATTTCGTTGTTCTCATGACAATGACAATAAAGTTTCTGATTCTGATTCTGATTCTGAAACAAGGTGCCAGCAGCAGCAAGATTTTAGCGCAATAGAAGTGACACAGCATTATATAGAGTGAGAATGTGTAAGTCATGCAAACACAAAGGTAGCTTCAGTGGTGTTTCTCCCTGGAAATGTTAGGTATGAGATAACTGCTTTCCACTTATGTTTAACAATAACTAAAGTCAGTTAACCTTGTAACTCCTCAGTTATTTAATATTCATTTAATCATTTATTATTTTCACATAATATTGGCACATCTTGAGTGTTGTACTTTAGGTAAAGCTTTTTAACCAGTTGTTTAAACCTCCCCTTTAAGGCCATGTGAGTCCTCTAGCAATTTCCATTCATTGTTAGCTCTTCTGGTCATATGGAGAAAGTGCGTAAAAATAATCTATAAATTTTCAGTTCGCACATCACCAGCTGCTAGTATCTCCCTCATGTGCCTCCAAGCCTGGTTGTACTCAAGGGTGTGCTTTTGCCTCAAATGGTGAAGCAAGCACATGTGTTTAATAGCTTCACAAAAATAATTTATTTAGTTATTTTGTTTCTGGAATAGTGTAAGTTTGGACAGTGCTGAAGAACAGATAAGCAAATGAAAGACACTGCATTCCTATGGAATTTGGATATCCTCTAAGAATGCTGTGCTTTTTCTGCTATAGAAACCGTGGTTTTTAAGTTGACATGGTGTGTGCGAGTTTTGTGTTAAGATGGACTTGTAAATGGTAGTTAAAATGTGAAATGTCAAAAGCTTGGAGTCAACTGTTAAAAATATTGACTTAAAGTAACTTAATGAAGACTGCATATCATAGTGTGTAAGGGGCTCATTTAAAAACAGTAGATAAATCAAATTTTTTTGTTGTTGTTTATTTTTTACATTGTCTTTATTTTCAGGTTATTTTGAGTTTGGATCTGACTCATTGCGGTCATTTACTCTCTGCTGTGACTTTAACTAAGCTGGGCAACAACATCTGGACTCACTAAAGCACAATAAGTAGCTTGCTTATAATTGGCCTTGGCCCCTTATTCTGAGAGGTCATTGGTAAGAAAAGGTTGGGTAGTTTAGGAACAGGAAAATTAACTTCCTGTTATCAATGATAATGACCACATTAGGACGTTAGGTGCAAAGTTAACCAAAGGTCATTAGAAGGAATGGCACGCAAACAGCTGCTGGGACTTTTTAGAAAAAATACATAAATGTATTTATTTATTTAAGCATTTATATGTAAATGGTTTTTTTGCTAATTAAAAAACCTCTCTGGCTGTTTGGAATGCATCTCTAATTTTGAACTAAAGTATACTGATTCACTCCCATTTGACATTTTGATGTGGCCAGAACTTGACAAAGTGCACAAAAATTGCATGAAGACCATGCATGTTTAAGGTAAACAGCAATCCAGTTAACTTGAATATTAATTACATTCCATCCAAGTTTCATTACACTTCTCAGGAATCATTATTAGATGCCAGGTTTTTTGTTCTTGCGTCCAACAAACATAAACTTTGACTATAATCTTTGAAGCCTCACGCTGCCTGCAATGATTGGTCCCGTACAGAGACAAAAAGGGCCTAAGGCTTGCTTCTAACTAGGTCCATATGGTACAGGTCTGGACATCCAACTGACTTCTAAGACTACTGCAGACTAGTTCAGCATAAACTTTGCATCTCATCTGAGCGGGGGCCAAAGGCAAATCCCCTCACATGCTCTCAGGAGAAGCATCTGTATCCCATTGCTCCCAATATCAACTACACCAGTTGCTAAAGGCTCTGACAGTGAGGTGACATACATCTGAAATGTTACACAGCTTGAAGAATTTTGTTTGCCCGTTTATTTAGGTCCATACAGGTCAAAATAATCCTTAATTACTGAAAAGGTCAGAAGCTTTAATAACTAATACTTACTTAGTTTGAACAAGCAGCACAGATAAGCTTCTTTTTCTGGTCTTTGTCAAACTGTAAGACACTTGGATCCGTCTTTCTGGGAGGAATTTTGGTTGAGATCTCTTTACTAAATGAGATGGTGAAAGGGACTGCTGGCACTGAGCGTGGATTGGTGAATGAGCATGGTAAGAAAGAGTACAACAGGTAACAAGGACCTACTGCTGAGAGACAGATGGCTGAGCTGCACAATAAGAGGCCCGCACACTAACGGGAAGCTCTCTGTGTGTGCGCGCATTAACGTCTGCACGTAAGACCCTCTTTTATTTGCTGTATGTCGATTTGTCCAATGAGCAATCAAAGAATGTTCCCTGAATGACTGTTTCACAGACCATCTACTGACATGTCTTTGCGGGTTACTCACTCCCTGGTCTCTAATGAGTGATGTAAATGAAGCTGCTTGCACATCACTATAGCTTCAGGATTTCCCCGGCTTCACAATAAAGAATGACATTTTTTTAAAGGAGCAATGAAAACCCACTTTGACTTAAATATTGTAAATTATATCAACCAGCCAGGGCCTCTCATGCCACCAAAACAGTTTTGACCTGTAAAGGGATGGACATGAGACCTCTGGGGGTATCCTCTGGTCTCTGGCACTCATCCTTTAGCTTTCTGAGTGTCTAAGGATGGGACTTGTTCCAGGCCATGCTCTGTAGGATTGGGATTTGTGGAACTTAATGGCACCTTAGGGTCTTTGTCCTGTTCCTGAGTAGTGTTTGCGGTGCGGCGAGTTATATTCTCAAGCTGCTGCCAGTGGCGAATGTTAAGAGAGTACAGGGCATGCTTAATCTGCAGCAATTTTTTTGCTTGTTAAAGTGACAGAGCTGTGAATGCCAGGATGGCAGGTTTACCAGCAGAGCACTGATTTTGAATTATTGGATCCATGTGTAAAACTGATCAATGCAAAATGACAGACAATATAGAGTGTAGGTGTTATTTAAATCTGTTTTGGAGTCCGTCGGGTCCATTGTTTCTTCCATCACTTTCAAAAAAGTATATTTACATTTTTCACTTTCAACCAGAGCAAGGATCCAACGTTGGGTTTGTTACTACAGGGGCCTTTTCTGGGGACATTTCTGTCACAAAAGCCAAATTGTCTCTTCTCTGACTCTTATTGTGCGTTTCTTGATGACTATAAACTACAGAGTCTCTGCAAAAGTCCTTTTTTTCTCGGTTGTGAAGAATTCAATTAGGATTTAATGCAGATGTTTTAGCTCGCTCTACGATCAAACTCTATTAAAACTGCGCTGGGCAATACGGTATGTTCAAATAGCATTACATCATCTAACTTATCTGTGGGAAAGTACAACACTGTATAAAAGCAGAGTACATTACAAGCAGCTGTATTTAACCAATTGCAGGCCAAAAGAAACTTTTAAAGTACTTGAGAAACTGGTTTCATTTTAAATGCTTCATTCTTTATATGTTCTTAGATTTTGTCAATGGCTGTGATTGAAAATAAAAAAAGGTAACAGCAGGAAGTAAAATGACAACAAAATTTGTTTTTCTCTTGCTGTTGTTTTAATCTGTAGGGTGATTACTGCAAGGAAACCTGCATATCAGTTAAATATGCAGGCATGGCATGGTTGAACCACAGAGGATCTTGGATTGCAAGCCCCCCCCCCCCCTTTGGAAGAAGATCTACAGCAAATAGTGAAACCACATCCAGTTTGGATCTGTGCCAGAGAATTATTCACTGCTTCAGTATCTGGGCCAGTGCAGAATCATATGGATTACACACTCCTCCACTCACACTGGTGATGTTTCAGGGGTAGACTGAGCTATTTTCTGAAAGTGAAGTTGTTGGCTACGGTGGCTCTCCACACTAAATAGCGAGGCTAACCAGTGTTTGCTTTGTGGAAATCCCTTTGGCGTTTGCTGAGTGAGATGGGACAGATGGCTCACACAAGCCAGTTGCCCTCCTCTAAGTGATGTGTTGCATGTCATACATTAGAGGCTGTGTGTATTCAGCAAAATATGTAGCTACTGGGATGATGCTGAAAAGTAAACATTAAGCTTTACACAATAAATCAGCATTCTCATTTAGCATTAAAGAGCTAAACAGTACACAAAATAAAAGAGGTGATGGTTTTTGTGGTGTAAGTGAAATAGATTTAGATCCATGTTTGGGTTATTTTGGGTTCAGGGGGTTGGGAAGCTCATCTTGTAACTGGAAGGTTGCCTTTTCGATACCCAGCTCTGTCTGTCTTGGTTGTTGTGTCCTTGGGCAAGACACTTCACCTACCGCCTACTGGTGATGGCCAGAGGGGCCGATGGCGCGATATGGCAGGCTCGCTTCTGTCAGTCTGCCCCAGGGCAGCTGTGGCTACAACTGTAGCTTGCCTCCACCAGTGTGTGAATGTGAGAGTGAATGAATAGCAGAATTGTAAAGCGCTTTGAGGGTCTCGAAAAGCGCTATATAAATGCAATCCATTATTTATTATTATTATTATTATTATTAATTTCAAGGTGTTCATTAAGAAGGAAGGTTTTATATCAGACAATATTAACCAGAGCAGTGATGGTGTATTTAGATAAAATGAAAGTCTTGGTGTGTGATACCATTTTCAAGGAAAAACTGTATATTAAGTGTGGTGCTACACTACAAGCCAGTGATTAAAGTAAATAAAACACTTAGTAAAAAGCAATAGATACAGAGTTTAGTATATGTAGGTTTATAGGCTTCTACTGAAACTTGACCAAACTTGACCAAAACATGACTGGTATATGAAAACCAATATTGTTTCAATACCCACTTTTACTGGTTTTAGTGGAACTTGACACCCACTTTAAAACAAATTAGAAATCAACACATTGTTTGTGTTGCTTAATCCCATGTGAATGGGATATGGTGGATCAGACTAAAAAAAGTGAGGACATTTGGTTTGTTACATATTTTTTTACCCCTGATTCTCAGAAGATGGGACTCTCCCCTATTGAGATTTGACCTGGCAATCTTGTGGCCTAAAGTGAAAGCTGAGGCCCAGAGTGCTTATCATCTGGTTTCTATTCTCTCTGCCCTATCCAATGAAACTGGAGCCACTTTAGAAGAGAACTGAATTATGGGCCCATCAATAAATACCATATTCCCCCCTTTGAAGTATCATATGTGTTGGAAAGTAGTAGATGTCATGTGTTGAAGTTATTACCTAATTCCTTAGCGCTATTCTACTGTGCTTGATGTGCCTGAGTTTTTAAGACTGTTGTGACTTTATCTATTCTGACAGCAGTGAGACTGACCTCTTTTTTTTTTCTCACTTTGCAAAAATGTCAGAACTTTTTTTAGTCTTCCTTCCACTTTTGCAACCCCCACAGAGCTGGCCTATTCTTATGGGAAAAGCAAGAGATGGGTGCATTACCGGCGATGATTGACTTTGAATGTTTCGTGACAATGGTGGATAATTTTACCAGCTGGTGAATAGTCTGCTCTTGAGTCATTTGGAGGTGCCTATAAAGTCTGTGTGTAATCTTCCTGCCTCCCACTCTTTAATTGTGCCTCTCACGGAACAAGTTGCTTTTGTTAAAAGATGCGATTGCCTGAGGTCCTGCTGATCTACTTATTTGTGTGTTTTTGCTTTAAATGATATAGTGACAAAGAATGGTAATGTGCACTGTTGACATGCAAGAGGAGTCCCATACAAAATAAATACAATTAAAACCCACCATAAAGTCCTATGGTCCAAAAAAGTATAAAACGCTGTAGTCTGTTAATTTTTCTCTCTCCTCAGCCTGTTAATTAACCTTTGCATGGTGGCTCTGTTTCAAAGCTTCATTCTCCTCTTCAAACAGCCTCTGTGCCAGTGTTGTGACACAGCTGGGTTTGCAGTTGTTTCTTCAGCTCTTTGCAGCTGATAGACACAGACACCAACGATCACTGTCGCAAAAAATAAGGCTTAGTCCTCCACAATGTTCAGGCTGTCCTTTCTGTCATCTCCCTAGCTGACTTGCACATGTTCACTGACACAACAGTGAGAATGGACACATTTCAGCAAAAAGCTACCTATAAGGAACGATAAAAAAAAAAAATTCAATTTTTTTTATGACAATAAATGAAACCAGGTGATAACACAAGTTATTAGTAGATATTTTTACAAGTTAACTTACTAACTGAATACTTAATTTGCAAAAATAATGCTTTATGTTACTCTCACAGCAGAAAGGTATTGTGAAAATTACCACACGACACACACTGGCCAGTGGCTAGTAGCTTTTTAGTAAGTGGTTAAGGGTGCTGTGTTAGTAGTTTTAAGAGGTTATAAAATTGGCAGTTATTGGTGGAAATTCTAATTGTGAAATCGATCATCAAAAGTTCACACAGCTAGAAACACTGTAAACAAAAAGGACAAAAACAAAGAGGAGGGTGATCATTAATGTACTGCCTTTACTGACAGGTGAGTGACATGCTGGGTTATTGCTGTAGAAGTGTATCAACAGTCTTTCCATCGTGAATGAGTAGAAAATTAGCAAAGCCATTAGAAGCCTCTCATGAGCAGTGCAGGAAGAGAGTGAAAGATTTTATTAATTAACATCAACATTCACAATTATAGCTGTGAAGAAAAAATATTCTCCAGCTATAAATCTTTGTTTCTGTCCCTTTATACACTGGTTTAGCCACATTTGTAAAAGAAAAAAAGGTGGCTAATGTTTTGAGATTCTATTATTTTGGTAGTCGGTTAGCTAAATTTATATATCTGTATCGTATATATAGTTGTTTCAGAACTGACTTTGTACTAGAGAGCATGTATTGCCTGAGTCATTCAGTGTTATATAGAAGGAGGTGTGAAGATGTTGTCAGTGATATTCATTATAAGCCAGCACATCAGCCCATCAAAGCTCTCTTTTGTGGAGGGGATCAAGAAAGAGGAAATCTAAGGTTTTCCACAGAGATGCCTGTGGTTTGCTCTTTCTCCTGGTTTCATCTTTTCTTGCACTGTTACCTACATGCGCGTCTCATCATGAGGGCTGCAAAGTCCAATCTAAATCTCTCTGTAAATAAAACTTTTCTTTGCATGAGACCAGGAATATGTAAATGGTAAATGGCCTGCATTTGTATAGCGCTTTTCTAGTCCATAGGACCCCAAAGCGCTTTACACTACATACATGTAGCAAAGTTAAGTTGCCTAATGCAAGAGTTTGTTTGTCGTCATTTAAAAAGCAGGAATGTATTTGCCATGCAACACACAAAAGAGCCACACAAAATAAGTAAATGGATATGGAGTATATGGAAAAAGAGTTGCAGAGAGAGGTAACTTTCAGTTAGATGCAGGAATTTCCACTAAGTGACTAACAGCCTGCAGGGTCTTTTCTGTCCGGAGCAGGTTGTGACCCTGCAGGATAGAGAAACTGAAGAATGATCTTTCTGTTGAGAGAAGCCGCTGAGTCATCAGAGCTGCTGAAGACAGGAAGAAGCAGTCTAGAGACCTTTTGACAGGCTCAAGGGCAATTTCAACTGAGATTATCTCATCTTGATGAGCAAATGTCACAGTTTAAATTTTAGATTTCTGTACTGTATTAAATAATTTGCTTGCTGAGAAGACTTTATTGGAAATGTTCAGACTTCTGGGACTGCTTGACACATTTTAACTAGTTTTGGTAAAATGACAGCAGTTTTTAAAGTTGTTCTGTTCATGCAGGTCTACCTTGTTACCAACAAAAAAGTAAAAAAAAAATAGTTTAGCTGTTTACTTTCAATAATAGACTGACTGCTGTCGGCTAGTATGAAGGAGGAATATCTGGATCTGAATGGTGATCATCCTAACCCAATATGTTATGCTGCTTGCTATATCCTTTCTTTTTTTTATTTATGAAAAAGGTGAACATGATCTTTAAAGTTAGATGATATCCCCCCCAAAGTCTCTCAGACAGAATCCTCAAAGATCCAGTTAGAAAATAAGGAACACACTTTTGCTTTGGACTCACAGCAGGAATGTCACTCCTACCCTCCTTGCCTTCCAGCTCAGTTAGCGTCTCTTTTCCCTCCTCTGGGCTTGGAAACCATGCAGCAAGCTTCAACTTGTGCAGGGGTCGTGGAAAAAAAAGTGGTTACTCTCTAAGTCATAAAGCTTCAAACTAAACTATTCAGTGAGCTCAGATACACAATATTAGAAGTCATTTAACTACAAACAGGTTATAGCAATAAAACACTCATTCTTTTAGTTGTAATGGAAAGCAGTATGTATAGATTAGTATTTTCATCTATTTCATCTTTATGTTTCTCTTCTTGTCTTCCCAAATATTTTCCTCTATACTGTGTAGATTTAATACCAGAATTTGTCTTTTTTAAGGACCAGTGACACCTGTCTAATGCTCATTTAACACTTTTACTGGCCACGTTCTCCATCACAGACAGTCAGGGTAATTTCTAACCCTCTGTACATCCCTGTCTCTGTGAGCAGTTGGTTGCTACAGTTTTGATTTGAAAGGAAACTTTGACTCTATCATTGCTTGTTTGTGTTGTTACAACAGTATATATAAAATAGGCTGTGTGTTTTCATTTTGCTAATAATGTGGGTAATAATGCATTTCACATCTGAGGTTCAGTGAGAGATCAAGAGTATCTCAGACCTGAGATAAAGATTCACAGTAAACATCATTTGCACAGTTGTTACCAAAAAAGGAAACTTTTTTTTGGAAGGAATTTTGCCAGAAACATTAGAAATTATTACTGATATTTATACAGCATCCTCCTGTACCTATGAAGTGAAGTCATTTAAACAGTAATCACAGACAGTTAAAAGCCACAACAAACACACACTCATGCATTAAAGCAGGATGTAGGCAAAGGCGTTAAAGGTTCAAAGAGGATAGAATGCAGGAGCAAAGCTGGATAATCAAATCTATAAATACCACAACATGACTTGACAAGTGAGACATGAGGGCAGGAGGCCAAAGGATATCAGAAACATGCATTCCAAAGTAGGACAATTAGGTTTCATCTTCCTTTTAATTTACTTTTGTGTTTAAACTCAGCATATATGGCATGTAAAATCAAGCTTCTAATTTCTGTTAGACCTATAAAACATTTGCTGATATATCACATCAATTTCCATGTTAAATTAGTAAGCTGCCATGCCACCGTGTTGAGCTGAAAGTGGTACATGTTTTGGACTTAAGCAAAACTCCTTAAATATAAATGAAGTGATTTATGTGAGTATAGGGGCCACCGGGGCTCCTTAATACTCCTTTTTTTTTCTCTCTTTGTAATGTAATCAAAGTTCCCAGAGGGGGGATGTGGGGTCTCTTGTGTTAGACAGCTTACTGCAATTAAATTTTATTTAAGGCTTACAAGAAATCCATTCTCTCTTGCAAATCCGAGTGGATTCCTCTGACTCTGACGAGGTTTGCCCTCCATATAATTATCCTCTGCTCAACAAGGGCTGAGAGAGCAGCTCTCCTTTAACCTCAAAAGCTTTACACTTGTAATTAAATCATAAAATAACAACAACTGCAAATTCAGAATTTTCAAAACGAGAGCTATAACACTGTGATTTGAGGAAACGGGTGCATGCCAGATCACTTTATTGATGTCAGTTTTTAAACTTATGTCATATATCATTCTTTTATTGTGCAGGCACTGAACCTTTAGTTCTAAGACTAACCAGCGAGACACAAACCAGTACAAGCATCCTGACTGTCACTGTGTAAAGTGACACACTTTAGGACAATGCAGGTTTCAACAGGTTAACAGTCTCACAATTTTGTTTTCTGCTAGCTCAGGCTTTCACATTTTTTAATGTTACAACAGCGATCAGCATATAAAAGTTAGCATTACACCCTGACACTCTGACACGAGCTTGTGTGTTTCATTTTGTACTGCTGGGATTTTAATTTCACAATTGGCTTTGGCCCTGTCACTAAGATCAACAAGAACAGAAATCCTTAAATGTGAAATCCAGCCTCACTCTCTTATTTGATGAGTCTTAAGCCTGTGTTGTGTTTTACTGTCGCATTCTTTTGTAAAGCTCTTGTTTTTGAACTTAGTCAACCAGGTATAGTGTTCAAGATTTCTTCCTAAGTCATTTCTGTAGGCTTATCTGACACTATGCCTGTTCTTGTCCCCTTAATATGTCTTTTGATTACTTTGCCCTTGTGACCGACTCTTGAATTAAATGCCTAATTTAACATGGGCCTTTTGTTGGCCTTCTCATTGTTGAAAAGTTCTTTCTAATCGTCCAGCGGGGGATGTGCTGTTGTTGACGGCCGGGGGCCACTCAGTCCGCTCCTATTATGCCACGGTGACAGCGTGTCCTTGGGCAAGGCAGCAGAACTGTCAGGTCTCACTGTCACACTTCTCTGCAGGCAATGCATGGCCAGCCCACAGCGCAGCTAGGGGTCCTTAAGACTGAGGGTAGTGCTGCTCTTCTCCAAGGATGCCTACCTTGGTTGTTTAGCAACCGCTTGTGGGTGACAGTGTTTGTTCATTTGTGTTTTGGTGCTGTGTGATGGAACAGTGGATGTGGGGGTTACAGCGAAACTAACCAAACAACACGATGGGTGCTTTTGTTGGCGCGCTAAAGAGGAGGAGCTATCAGGAGATCCCACAATGTGCCCTTTCGTGCCTCCATGTCATGAGTAAACCAAGTGTACACATATACACACAAGCACAATATACAATGTAGAGCTGTACACATGTCAAAAAACGTAAGCATTTAGAAGACATTTCAAAATAAAATTGAATTGGTTACTTCAGATTTGATCAGATAATGGTGTAATGTTTGGGTACAGTCAGTGTATTGTGTATTGTTTTGAGAACACTGCAGAGAATCATGATGGGAAATGCTATGCAAAGACATTAAAGCAGAATTGGTAATAATGTCATATGAATAAGTAAAATACTAAGAAAAAGTAAGCAAACACAAAAATGCTTACAGTAATTTGTTATTTATCAAAGTAACTGTGAATACATTTTCTGATGTGACTATTCAAGCCTATTCTTGCCAGCTGAAGGTTTCTACCAGAGCCTAAAAAATACAGTTCTGACATCCTCCAAAATTTATGATAGACTTACAAGTGTAGCTGTAGCTTGCATGTCCTGTCATGCGTTGACATGACACTGCCCTAGATCCAGTGCTGGTAGGATCATGCGTGGGCTGTTATTCAGTAAGATTTAAGTTGGTCAATTATGCTTTTATTACTTTCTGTCTGTACATCAATTGTCTCATCATATTAAACTTGGCCAGAGTTTGAAGTGACCTCACCTTATGAACAAGTAATCCCTCTGATTCAAAAGCTCAGGCTTCAGACTACTCTAAATATTCAGTCTCAGGCAGATTGTTTTAGGGTCTTTATGAAGAGGGAGAAATTCTTAATTTTGTTATCTTAAAGATGGAAGTCCTGGTCATCTGCTGTTTAAACTTCCAGTTTGGGAGGGACATCCACTAAGAAGAAATTTAGCTTATGCCACAGTAACACTAGGGAAAACAGTGGTTGGAGACCGTGGCATGACCAAAACTATTGTGGCCGCGTGGAGTAAACTTGTAATCTCGCTATCTTTGAAATGGTTGCTTTGAAGATGGGGACCAGGTCTGTGGCCACTCGCAATTACTTGCCATCTTCAAAGTGACTGTGATAAAACTGCAATAAAAGTGAGTCAGTCTGTTATCAGTTTGTGGTCAAATGAGGTCACATTAGCAATTATATCCAATCTGTTTGTGATCATAAGGCAATTAACTATGACAAATTGGCAAAAATCACAAAATTGTTACTTACTGTTGCAAGATTATTATAGTTGATTAAAAGTAAACTAAAATCAGATGGGAACAAATATTTTGGTTAATTAAAATAAAAAGGAAAATTAGACTTTTGCAAAAACAAAAGAACATCAATTAAAAAATAATTCTAACTGAAGTGATTTTGTGACCTTGCAAAACGGAATGAAATGAAATAAAAACAAAGAGGAGATATCCATAATTTTTTTTTAATTTGTCACTCTGGCAAATTTGTTGCCTAAGGAGGCTTTCATGGACACGTTAACCGAAGATTTGTTTGTCTAATATTACTACTTATATCCCAGAGAGTCCAGCCAGAACCTCAGATTTGAAGTAGAAATTCAGAAATAATAGGCTATTTGACATTTTTGTGGCAATGTATATATAGAAAAGGGATTCAAATGAGCCCAAGTATTTGTTTGCACAAAACACCTTTTCCTACATACAAACAAACCTTTTATCACATCTTTACATGGTAACGCACATTGATCTCTAACACGATTACACCATTTAAGTTGCCCTGCTGATACGGGCATGAGATCAGAAACACTCTATGTGCCACTGCGGAGGGCATGGAAAAACATGTTTTGTTGTTGAATTTAGAGGGATTTATTGACTTAGACTTTTGATTTGTTTTCATTCTTAGGAATCCCTTACTCTGCTACTTCTTTTCTTTATAACAAAATGTTCTGATTAGAGTTTTGTTCTTATGCAGCTCTAAAAATAAATAAAACATAAAAATGTAATTAGAATAAGTAGTACGTCTGCGCTTCACTATCAACAAAACACATGGCTGTATATTTATTAATGTTGACAAAAAGGAGCTTTTTTTAAGATTCCAGATTCCAGTGAGTTCAGGTTTCAAACCCTCCACTGGATACAGTAGTAGAAAGCCACAGACTGCTGGCAACAACTGAATGAACCAGCTTCCTCTTTCTTTCATCTCCTCTCTAATCTTCTGTTTGCGCAGCTCTCTTTCTTGACAGCATAGTTTGTTTAGGTTTTATGCCATCAATAGAGCTGTATTCCTCTGTCTCAGGGTATCACTCACATCTGAAAAGATCATTGGTGATAGATTTGTAGACAGAACATTTCCGCAGATGTTATATCCAGGCTTTGACTGGAAAATGATTAAGGTTAATGGTCTATTTCACCGTAAACGACAGGAAAGAAAAAGCCCAAAACTCCTGCAAGAATCCAAGTGACTGAGTCTGTGTTTAGTCTTTTGTATAGGTACTACAGAAAAAAATATTTTAAGTCATATAATTATTTCTTAGTTATATGCATATTTTATGCTAATCTGTATAAATGTAATAGTTGATGCAACACATTTCAAAAACATACCTATTAATTTGAGAATGTGGGACACCACCTCAGTAGCTGAACCGAGGAAGTATCATTGCCCTGGCAATGTCCACTTTAACAAAATCCACCTACTGCAACATCTAAAGCTTGTTTATGTTGCACCTACAAAGGTTGATTATGAAGATACTGTAGAGTGGTTTGAAAACCACTGAAAAAATGTTATAGCTGAGTACTCTAACAGGTAAAAGAGAAGCGCTCGCTTCTTCTCCACTGACCGGCCGTGCTTAGCAGAGAGAAAGAGAAGGTTGTTTTCCTTCGGCCTCGGCAGTCAGTGACTCATGCTGGAACGTGCAGCCAACAGACAGAATTTGACAGTTTAATATTTATGCTGTCAATTCCAAAGACTAACCTTGGTAATTAGGGGAGGTGGTTTTGGACAAATGTATGTGGAGGGACAAAGGCCCCTTTTGTTTGGCTCTTGCAAATGCAGTCACCTCTCCCATGACAACATTTAAAAAAATATGCCCAAAGTCATTGGCAGCCTGATAGGTTCTCTTCTCAGTGTACTGGATGAAGTAAGATTTCCTCATGGGATGATGTCACTCGGGTGGGATGTCACATCAGACTCCATTAGATTGGGGCGTCTCGTTGACGGCAAAGTAATGAGTAGCAGTTGATTTGTTGAAATCCTGAAGATTACTTAACTAAACTGAAATATTTGCTCAAGATTTTGCCAACTTTGGAAACGAGCGTTTACATAGATAGGTCTGGAAACAGTTGCACCTTTTAAAAATTTAGGCTAAAATTACTCCAAAGCAGACATGGCGATGATTACTATAAATGCGCCACCGAGAGCAAATTAGCAACTCAAACGGTCTGATTTGTTTTCAAAACAATGAATCGGTTGATTAAGCTGTGTTTTCTGCTCCAACGCGCTAGCAACGTGTCCACTGAAGGTCCTGATGCCAAATTCATAGAAGATGGATACTATAGGCTACATGATTTAAAATCATGTCCGAGGGTTTCACTGCCAACATTTTTTTTTTTTTTGTATAGGTACTTTGTATAGCTACTAAACTATGCACTGTAATCATAGTGTTGATTGTATGCTGCTACCCCAGATTCTAGGCGTTGTCCTGTAATCAGCTGTTGTACTGCCAACAGTGTTACCAGATGTTAGCAGGTTCTCATTCACCAGTAACAGCTGATTACCCTTGAAGGCGGCTATTGACCATGATCTGAGCTCTTCATCAACGAGGAACTTCCATCCATCCATTGGTTTTCTTTTGCTTATCCTATTCAGGCTCACCGCAAGGCGTGAACTTATCCCATATGAGTCAAGGTATGCACCCTGGATAGGTCGTCAGTCCATCAATATTAGTCAGTATTTGTTGTATAAGCTGTGTTTGTGAGATAAAAACATACTCAAGGAAGCTGTATATTGCAATAACAACTCCTGCCTAAGTGGAAAAATCTGTTTTAAAAATGCTAAAACAGAGATTTAAGTTATGATTTCCTGTCCACTGAAAATCCTGAGAACAAAAATGATGAAAAACAAAAGCCGTTTAACTCCAGAATTAAGTTGACTGTGCTGACATGCATTATATCTATATTATTTTATAGAAACAAATAATCATAGGTAGTCTGCAATAACCACTACATTAGAATAACCTTTATCGTTTCAGCTAAGCTGTGGTCACTGGTCAGTCTAACAGCCATAGCTTGGCTAGTTCACAGTAAAACATTATTTCCTGGTAATGCTCCATTAAAAAAAAAAAAAAAAAGTAATTTAAATTTGATCATAATGAGTGCAACTTTTAAATTCTCATTCACAAGTAAAACCATCGCAGATCATTATTCATAAAATCAAAACTGCAAATTAAAAAAACTGAACGCACTGATCGTTTAAGCAGGGCACATATTTGCAAAACCTGGACATTAACCATTAAAATAAACCACAGAGCCAGCCTTCGAACTTGCAAATACTGACATCATTTATTTTATTTTCCCTTCATCAGCCCACCTGGACAGAGAGTGAGAGTGGAGTACAGGTAGTTGCCATAAACACTCGGACTTTATCGTCTGGGGCGAGCACAGCCAGGATTTATTTTGTGGCACACTCTAGTTTAATGACAGATGACCTCAAGCTATTTATAGGCTGTAAAGGACATCCTGTAACAGCTAAAGTCCATCAGAGTGAGCGATTTCAGGATGAGGCTGAAGTGAAAGGGTAGTAAAGAAAAAAGACGTGTCAAATGGAACTTAATGGCTTCGATGTGGCCCAAGGTTTGTGTAAGAGCATAACCGGGCAAAAAATATGGCTAGAGGTCTGAGGACTGGTCCAGACCTTCTAAATCTGGTCTGCAGCTTCATAAAAATAAAACAATCTGCACAAGATACAACAAGTTTGTTAGTGAACAATAAATATTAGTTTAATATTCCAGATTTAGTGATGCAGGACTGTGCTTTACTGATTTTAAAAGTGTGTAGCAATATGTGTTTGTTTTTTCTTCATTCACCGATTCAGGCCTGGAAGATATTTCCAATTAAACTTTGACTCTAAGACAGTCTGCCTTGAGTACGTAATAATTGTGCCTCGTAGAGTTATAATGGACAAAAAACACGAATAGGGTGATCCACTTGATTTATGTATATTGTTATGCTATTTGCACTCCATGAAGCATACTCTTGACTCTCAAAGCACACCCTTCATATGTGATAATCATTCAACACAACAAAAGTTCAAACATGTGAGAATAGAGGGGGTGTGCTTTATACATGGTCATGGGGCCCTTTCAGCCAAGATAAAGTTTTGTTGTGCTTGACCTGGGGATCCCAGCGTTGTTATTGAGCAATATGCTCTGCTTTTTTCAATGAGGGCCCACCCCTCATGCGCTGCTTGTGTTTTATCTCCCCTCTCACAAAGAAAGAGGCCCTGCAAACAGCCACCTTCACACCCCTCTTAGCAGCTCTGCTGAATGAGCTCAAGCCCTTTTCCATTTATACATGAAAATATACTACACACAAGGCCTGCACACTTACCATCACCCGGATGGTAAGTGTGCAGGCCTTTCTCCTCACTGTGAAAAATTGTGGGGGGGGGACTGCGTGATGTACTGAAATCTTCATCTGAATGAGGAAAAAGCACAGGCTCCTAATCGGTGATTGGTCTTGGAAAGTTTATAGGTTTTTCCGAAAAGACGATTGAGGAGTTAAACATTTGACAATAGGCCTGAAAAAAACTCCAGCAGCTTGGAACCTTTATGAAAGTGCCAAATATGAATCACTGCACTGTGGATGCCAGGCGCGCCTTTCCTGTGTTGCTAAGAGAGCCCCTTGGACTGAAACAAGGGGGGGTTAAGTGTTTCGGATGGCTGTACAGTGCAGTATGGTACGGTAGACATGACTTGATGCTCCTGTTCCTGCACTGCAGCATGGGTGGTCTCTGTTTGATTTTATACTGCCACCTATTAGCACCATGAGCTAGTGATTTATGTAGCTTCATCAGCACCGTCTGCCACTGGTGAATTGTGGGTATGCTGCCAAAGTCCCGCTGCACCTCCTGCTATGGGGCTAAAGTAAACCACCCCCGAGAGCTGAAAGGAAGAAAAAAACACTGTTTAAGAGAAAAATAGTATGTAGATAAATAACAACCATGCAGAACACTGAGGCCTCCTCCGTGGAGAACGTCCAGCCTAAACATCTGGCTGGCTACATATAAGGAAGAGACTGTGTTTGGGTTAAAGCAAGGAGAGAAAAGGGGAATTCATAGTGAAATAGCAAACTAACAGGTCAGCTACTTGGGAAACCGTCAGAGACTGCATGAGATTTTTTTAAGGTCGAATGTTACCAGGAAAAAGCTGTGTGAAAAGACACATCAGGAAATTCTATTAAATCTCACTGCTAGGCTAATTTGCATGAGTAAATATAAGGTGCATAAGGGGAAAATGTGTTGAAAATTAGTCAGTAGAGTAAGTCTGGAGGTATTTTGCATCAGGTTGTGCAGTGTAAAGTAATGGAAACTGCGGGTAAAACCTCTTATTTGCTGCTTGATGAAGAAAAAGGTGTTATTCCCCGTGGGCAGAGCAGAGTAATGGGTTTTGGTTGGTTGTAATGAGGTTGCTAAATTCATGTTGGACCAGTGCTCTGAGCCAATTTCAACAAACACAGGAATGAAAGAAAGGTGGACTATGGATGGGGTTGATTTACAGTAGTCTTTACCATAAGGAGTATATTAGGAGAAAAAAAAAACTCCACTCCATCTGCTAATGTGATGCTGAAGGTGCTGCCTTTAAGATTAAAATTCTGATTTGTGGTAAAGACGTCAGGGCTTTTTTAAGTGTCGGGGGCTAATTGCTTCTACCGCAATTGCAGCTCAAGAATGTCAAACTTTATTAATCACCTGTTAAGAAATAATTGCTGGGCTGAGTTTGATAGAAAGATCAAATAGACCTGAAAGGAATAGTGGTCTAGCTCAGTGATTCCCAAAAACATAATCATATAGATATACAATATATTGGCAAACGGCACAGCAGTTCCATGAAATGACTCACAATGACAAGAACATACTTGTGTGATCTTTATTTAATTTTATTATCACAAGAGTAGATTGCACAACATCCCGCACACACACCTGAGGTAATTCTAGCTCATCCAACCCATGAGTCGTACTATCAGACTGCATTAAATCTACTTTACTTAAATAACAAAAGTGTGAATTTATTTAATCTTCAAGTTAAAAGTTATGGATAAGAAGTTCAATTATTACCTGAAAACTATTAATATATACTGAAATATCAATTAATAGATATTAGTAAACAGGTTTTTCTCTAAAACAGCAATCTGTTACAAAGTTACTAAATCAAATCTGATTATTGAATTTTCTTTTTCATCTTTGCTCTTTGATATACTATTGTACTGTTTAAAGCTGAACCAACTACTGCTGCTTAGTTTTTCTTGACATGCAGCTGTCTTGTGTTTGCACATCTTCCAGACCTACATCACAGATATTCACAGAGATCTGTTGCTGTTGGCTGCATGCAGGGTGTGCCTGGTGCCAAAGGCCTCTCCTTGGTGTAAAGCGGTTTCCTTAATTTATGCTGGGTCAGAAACAGAGGTCATACTTTTGAGATGAGAAAAAAAAGCCTTCTATGGTCACACGCTAGCTTTTCAGCTGCCAGAAAGTGTGATCAAACAGTTCCCAATTAGAACCATATAATTTGGTAACATTATGATATTAAAGCTGGCAGCTTGGTTTTCCCAAGCAAAACTAACTTCATGAGCGGCTGACCATAATTTTGGGTTCTGTTGCATTTATGCAGAGGGGTTATGGTGCAGTAGGAGATTGTGTGTGTGTGTGTGTGTGTGTGTGTGTGTGTGTGTGTGTGTGTGTGTGTGTGTGTGTGTGTGTGTGTGTGTGTGTGTGTGTGGCAGGGTTGATAGGAGTTGCTCCAGAGACAGAGAAGTATTCTGGAGAAGAAAACGGTTGGTAAGCATTCAAATATGCATTCGTTTGGCCCAGAAACAACATGTCTTGAGGATGAAAGGGCAGAGAGTAGGTAGGAACATGAGTGCGGGGGAGGCTTTCTGGTTTTTGATTGTCACTTTTAAGGGTGGGAGGGGCTGGAGTACAGGAAAAAAAAAAAAACCTTTGACATGCATCATACAGACTAACTTTACAACTGCTCTCAGTTGTCATAGCGACAAGGAAAAATAAACATAAAAGCAAGTATGACAACTTGTTACTGTTGAAAAAAAAAAAGCCAGATGGGATGAGAAGTCTCAGCATAAATTGTGGTTTAGCATTTTGGGAAATACATTTTCTTTCTAGCTTTTCGATAAGAACATTGATACCACAATTATAGAAATATTACATTAGCCTAGCTTCTGCTTAGCACACAGGTTGGAAACATATTGTCCAAAGACAGCAAAATGTGCCTAGTAGCACTGTATGAACTCGTCTCTCTTTCAAAGAGCAGCATTTTCAAAACTTGTTTCGTTTACCATATAGACTGTATATAAAAGATGTACATAGCCACCTCGGGTTTTTCAGGACACTATTTCTATGGGGACCCTCAGCTACCTTGATCCATGTCATCAGTAAACACTTTTCTGACGAGTTATGGTCATTTTGCAAATTATGGCTCTCATTAGTTTCCATGTAATAAAGTATGACTTTAGAGCTTGTGATTAACAATTCTTCATGTATGAGCATGCAGCATCCCTCTGTGTCACATCTACTCTGCACTTGTGACATTTGGGTTCAAGAAGCAGATGCCCATCTTTTATATACAGTGTGAGCTCCCTACTTTGTCACAGACTCGGTGTTGAAGTGTTGCTCTAGTCTTGTGGACAGACTTGAGTGTGTATGTGTGTGAACATAGGAGCCTATGAAGTTTGATTTTGCCATGTCTTTGCAGCAGTGAAAGCAGCTGCAGCCAGCTCAGCTATGAATACATCACAGTTTGTTAAGCAGTGCCAAGTCTGAGCATCACATTGTTGGCTAAATGTGATTTTTTTTTTTCTCCAATAATTAATTTGAGAATTTTATCATTTTTGAAACATGATAATCAAAAAATACTTCAGGACCCTTAACATAAAAAATAAGTATTAAAACAGTACTGTATAATATACTGTATAACAAGACTATTTGTAAGGTTTTCATAGAATCACTTTATTACCTAGGGAAAGAGCAGCAGTGGGACCTTTAAGTATGTGAATCAATACCTTAAAATGCATGCATGGCATGAGAAAGAAAAGTTTGCTCAGTTCAGTGAAGCATTGTGACCCTTCATGGCCAGGTCGTCAGTGAAGCATACAGGAAGGATCCAAGAGGGAGCGAGGATTCACAGGCAAGCTGAGAGTCAACAGCCGAGCTGCATCCCCAGAGATTTCTGGCTGTCTCGCTCTGTCTGTTGACACTCTTCTACTCCATTGACTTTTTCATTAACCCCTTATCAAAATGTTTTTCTCTCCCACACTCCACCGGCATTAGGCCCCTTCCCTTTCACCCCCCACGAGATCCTGGTTCAGCTGTTCCCCCTTGTGGTCAGATTTGATAGGAGGGTGCCTTTACACACACTTTTTTTTCTTATCTTCTGATTTCTTTGTTGTATTTTTGTCTCCTATCTCACCTTGGAGAGATGAAAACAAATACTAAAAATTCATAACTGCCATGCCATGGCCAAGACAGTGTTTGCACAGAACACACAGGACCCTTTTCATGCATTTACACTTAGAAAATGGATATACAAAAAACATACATTTAAACAATCAGTGTGCATGAAGTGTGAAATTAAACTCTACACAAGAAATATAGCCAGTGAACATATTTTATTTGGTGCCGAAAGCCTAAATCGGCCAAAATAACTTATGGCTTCTCTCACATTTAATTACCTTCAACTTGTGGAGCAGCCAAATGAAATGTTTTCTTTGGCCTGTATTCAGAATTTGCCCACCTCTTCTGCAAGTATGAGACCATCCTTCACTCTAACTTAGTGCATGCTTTATTTCCAACTTAAATTAAAAATTTTTGTATGACTTAAGCAATTTCCCCCCCCAAATAAAGCAAAGGAACAGTTACAGTCATTACCGGAAGAAGGGCAAATGCTAAACCTGTTAAGTACTTCATAAACACTAAATCTAAGTGAACAAATAAATGCAACGGTTAATGAAAGTATTTTTAGATTATTGTACATAATGTTTGTTGCCATTTTTTCTACAATTTCAATCCTTTGGGATTGATACAAAGCACATACTTTTTAGACCTGTCTTCATTTGTCTGTTCCAGCTGTGTAAGTAAAACACACAGATATGGCACCCACTAGTGGCCGGAATAATAATGATCCCCAAACTCAAGTTGGGTGCAATACAGATTGTGCAGTAAACACAATCAACATGCAGTGAAAGTGCAGAAGCGACATTTATTTGTTTAATCCTCTCTGCATGTATTATCACACTGGTTATAGGTAACTGGAAGCGTTTCCCAGTGTTTAAATAAAACTTCCTCACTCATCCGTTAGTCTAACAGCACAGACAGGCACAGTAAATGGTCCCAAAGCTCAGTAAGCGTGTAATAAATAGCATCAGGTGTGTACCTGCCCGCACACTGCTGATTCCCGTCTTAAAGTATGATGCACGAGTGGAGGATGGTGATAAGGATCCGGTTTTTACACATGGATATATTCCCTTTACAATCTCCGCACTTCCACCCCACCAGCATCATCATCAGCCATCTCATTTCAGCTTTGAAATTTAGATTCTTGTTGACTTGTAACTTGGTGCTGGATTATTTTTTTTTTTTTTTTTTACTTTTCTGAACTCAAACTTGTCTAATTTGTACATTTTCTGGGTGACTGTTGGGCAAACAACAATCTGCTTCTACAATACAAAAAAAAAAACAAACCCACAGGGTACAACTGTCGAGGATAGATGATTTAATTATCAAAATTGTAACTAAAGTACAATTCCCTGAAGAAATAACGAGTGATACACACTGACAGTTGAGGTACAAGTCATTTCATGGTTGATCTGATATCCTCGTGTTGGTGTTGTTCCCAGATCATCATACTAAATGTTGTTCCAGGATCAACATTGCAAGTGACCAATCAGAATGTTGTGACGTCATACTTTTGCGACTTCGGGAAAAAGCGACGTAAAACAAAAAACTGTTCTAAAGCTGCGTGAAACCGCCTCTGTCCGCCGATCAACGGACCCTGACCCTAACCCTAACCGTAACCCTTTAATAAACAGTAAGCAGAATTGATATTGTCCTTGCAACATTGGAATTTCATAAATGCACGAATGGCTTGGCGAGCAAAAAAAATAACGTCACAACAATGTGATTGGTCACTTGCAATGTTGAACCTGGAACAACATTTTCATGATGATCTGGGAACAACACCAACACGAGGATATCAGATCATCCTCATTTCATACTCTTCTTTTCATTACATTTGGAAAATGTTCTCTGGTTTATTCATAGCAGTGGTCTGAAAACCTTTCAAAGACATCCCCACATTACATTCCCACCAGCTGGATTTTGTCTAAGAACAATGAATAGGGAAAATTATACTAACGATGTGATTTGACAACTAAAAACAGTGATATAAAATAGCAAAAGGAAGATACCAGAAAAATCATTTAAGAAGAGCAAAGACAAAACATTGAAGGCAGTTTTATTCCCTATCAAAAACATATTTCAACCTTTTACCCCCATGTTACTCAAGGAACTGTTTTTTGATTTCTTAGAATTCCTCTTCGGCGTTCCGACACCTGGAGGTCTTGAGCTGTTTGAGGCGCTTGATGCACTCCTCCACACTGTGCTCGCCGTGGACTTTGTTGTCTCGGGTGCGTACGTTCACTGTGTTGCTCGTCTTCTCCTTCTCTCCCACCACTTTCCAAACAGGGAAACATGCAAAGACAAAAAGGGAGAGAAGGAAAATCAATATCTAGATGGTCAGTGAGAAAGCGATAAGGACAGGAATAACAGACAAGACTGAAACAAATGTGTGTTGCCACTGACCCAGGATGAAGTTATACTGCGCCAACTGTGCATTTCTGATCTTTTTGTTCAGGGTGCAGCTGGGGTCGAGATCCACGTCAGTCATGAGGCCGCTCCTGTGGAATTCCTGCTTGATCTGCCACATTAATGAGAGAAACAACCAACACTTAAAACAGTCCAGGAACGTTTTGGAAATTAATTCATTTGCTTACAAGAAAAAGTCTGTAGATGTTACACATTTTAGTCTGAACAGAATAAAGATCATATTACAGAAACCATTACAATCACAGTGGACTGTGGGGCTGTTCTCTTTTCCCATTACAATATTGGGAATATAGACCACCTTTACAAATATGTTCAGCACCAACGATATCCAACCAGAATGTCCCCAACACATGTTAAAAGCTAAGCAAACATTAATACAAACCGAGTTTTATTTTCATAGCTCTGACAGTCAGTTTTATTAGGTGTGATAACATTGTGCTCGCCATGATTAGGCCAATGTCAAATAATTAAATTGTAATCAAAACAAAAAACGTTCAGAAGAAAAATCCATTAGTATTTATGAACTAACATCCTAATTAAGTAGCAGAGCATTGCTTTAATTTTAAATAAAACATTGTGTGACAGCTTCACGAAAACCTGCATGACTTGGTTCAGAAATATTAAAAAATTATACACTTAAAAGCTGAGGCAACAAAGCAGGCTGAATTTCGGCAAAGCATGCAGTAGTTTAATAGAGACGAAACTAATGATCCTTAAATACTGCAGTACTGAATGACTCCAGTCTGTGATAACATAACAAAATATGTATAAAGTTAAATTAAAGTGCTCAACAGCCTGAGGGTGCTGTTTGTAATGTCCTTTAAATGTAAATACGGAAGCAGCCAAGGTCAGTTCTTACTTTCTCAGCATACTCTTCACAGGTTGGTCCCACGGGTACAACCATCACTTGACGAGGAGAGAGCCACAGAGGCCTGAAACAGAGGAGGACATATTTGCATTTAGCTGATTATTAAAAAACAGGCCAGAAACCTGCCCGTCTGCCAGAAACCCATGTAAAAAAAATGTCACCCGCCCACCCCCCACTGAGCTGTCATGCTTCCATTTCTAGCCCATTAATCAAGAAATCATGGGAACAGTCTGAAAGAACAGCAATAAACCAAAAATGTCAAAAATCAAGAATGGTGCTACTTCACAAATCAACCTTTTTAAACTGATTGTTTACAAACCATTTGCCCCCGTAGTTTTCAGTGAGAATAGCGATCATCCTCTCTACTGATCCCAGGATTGCTCTGTGGATGATCACAGGTCTCTTCTTGTCGTCACCATCGTGGCTACAAAGGTTGTTGGAAAGGAAAAAAAAAAAAAAATAACAGAGTGAAAATTTCCCCTCAGCAAACACAACCATTTATACAGGACAAAACTCAGACTTATGTCTGTTTTAAGTGAGGGACTTACAAAAAGCAATCAATAGAAAATGATGGAGGGCCAATTAACAAACAGGTGAGGACAGCATATGCTATTTAATGACTAGAGTGTCTTTTATCTAATTCTCAATTTTATATTGTGATGTCACCTTATTCACCTCCCCCCAGACAGAAATAAAACATCTAAATTAATTTTCATGCAGCCACTGTCCTTTTGTGAAAGATGGCACTCAGTGCACGACATGATGTGTAAAACTCAAACTCCAACTGCCAGCTTCTACTAATACTTTCAATTATGCTTTACAGGTTAATTATTTACCAAGGTGAATTTTCAAGGCAACAGATCATTTAATTAGCTACTGACAAACATCACCTAATGTAATTTAAACAGTTTATGAAGTGATGCAACAACAGTGAAGAAATGACCAATTAAAGACAGTTTGAAAAGACAACAATATGACCTGAATCGTGAGATGTATAATAATAGGTGAGACTTGCATAACTGGTAAAATTTCCCTAAAATGCCATTAATGGAAAAGAGTATGCATTACTGTATACGTGAGTATGATCATATTGTACACATGAACTATGGTAATAAGTGAAAATCACATTTATAGGTCACAGACTGACATTTTCCAGTCGCATGAAGCTCTGAATTTTCTGTCACTTCTGATCTCATCACCTGTGACAGCTGTAATTCTTGTCTGTTCCTTCCTGCTATACAGACAATGACAGAAGCCGTTTGAGGTGTTCTCAGACTGAGGCAAAGTGAAAGTACTACTATTTTGTTATTGCTAGAAATATCATTTATTATTGTTACAAAAAGACTGGGGGGTGGGGGGGGGGAGCTCTGCTTCTAGACTTTATACATTTTAAGCACTATAAAGAGAAACAGATAATTGCTATGGTGGTGCTCCTTTTTGTTGGTCTTGCACTTATAAGCTTTATTACTGGGTATTGTCATAAAGCTGTAATGAAGACAGATAATTTTGTAATGTTTTTTTGGCAGACAAGTTAACTGTCTCCAAGTCAGGGGGTTTATTTACATATTAAGAATATTACTCATCGCTATTTGGTTACTGGATTTCCTGCTTTCTCACTGACACTTTAGCTTATCCCATGGGCCATAAATTTAATTACCCAACATATAAAACTTGTCGTTACCTGACAAACGTGAGGTTGAAGCGGATCGGGAGCTGGAAATCGAGCTGAATAGTAGCGCACTGATGGTATCGACCAATGGCATCCTTGATCTGAATGTCAATCTGCAGACAAAAGACTTGTGATCAAAAGCGACCCTTCTGCAGTTCCACAGTTTAGCTACATCATTAGTGCAGCGCACAGCTCACCTTGGGTCCGTAGAAAGCTCCGTCACCTGGGTTTAGAACCCATTTCTCTCCGAATTCATTCAAGCTATTCTCCAGTTGCTGTAAATACAAACAATAACTGCTTCATTACCATGTCAGTTTCTGACAAACGTGCAGGTAAACAGAGGTGTTAAGCAAGGCTCCTCCTTTAGACCTGACCTTTTCTTCATCTGGAACTAATCACTGAACTGAGAAATGCTAACGTCTCAATAATATTTTATGGTTGCTTGTGGGAAGTAACGAGCTGAGGGAAATATGCAGCAGTTTCTTCCAAGCACGATGCCAAGTTCCCCAGTCACTTTTGTGTGTATAATTTTCCACCTTTGTGTGGGACACATTAATCATTAAAAGTCAGTGCTGCATTTAAAGAGTGCTTTCTTCAGGTGACAGGTTAAGTAAGACAGCTGTTCAACTTGCAAGCTGATATTTTTTATGGCTTTTATTTCTATTCTAAGAACTGTGACTAACTGTTAATTAGAAAAAGATAGCAGCAGCCCATAATTAACATGTGCAGTCAGTAAGATACAGTACATTTAATTTTTATACTGTAGCATTTGAATTATATTTGTAGTGTGCTACTTATCAGCAAACTACATAGTCTTTAAAACTTTAATAGTAACTGTAACCAATCAATTTATTGATAATGAAATAGCCTAAAAATAACTTCCATCAGTAATGCTTTTCTCCCAGCAGACAAAAGATATGCTTGAAAATTAAATTAAAAACGGAAGGACTGAGAACTGAATGATGACACCAGTGACTGTAAAAAGGGAGCAGAAAGGAAAAGGAACTCTTTCAGGTTTCTACAATACCCATAAATTGAAAAACAGAAGGGCAGACAGAGCCAGTAATAAAGAGTAAGTATGCTTTTCTCTTCTTCTACCCTGCTATTATGTTCTATCTATTCAAGAATGAGTGTAGCTACAGTTCATGGTAATTTATCAGTGCCTGAGAACAAAAATGTAAACCATATTTTCTAGTGGCTCATGGGTTTAAAACATTTGAACATTTTCCGTTATAAAAAAAACAGAGGATGTATCTTGAACCTCCACCAAGAAGACTGCACTAGATTATAATGACAAACCCGCCACCACAAAAAACAAAATCATGATTAAAAAAAAAAAAAAAAAAAAAAAAAAAAATCAATGAAGTGGTGACAACAAGGTACAAAATGTATCAGCTTATTCTGCCAGATGAAAGTTTCCAACAGAGTAAAAAAAAAAACAAACAAAAAACCACTTAGAGGAAAACATAATTGAACATCTTTGTGACATGAATCGAGTGTGGCAATGTGCAGATGAAATAGTTATCCGACTGCTGAAATAAAATACCTCTGCAATCAGATAAAGAGAAGAGTAAAGGCCGTGTGAAAGTTAATTCAACACATGCTTTACATCAGTCAAACTTTTTCAACCATTCAAAGGCAGCCAGCACAGGCTTGCCAGACAAATAAACACTTTATGTCCTTCATGGACTAGTGCTGTGGGAACAACAATGCAGTATATATGTGGCATTTAGTAACCATCATTTAACAGTGGCTCTACAGATTCATCTCCTACAATTCAAGTTGTCCCAGCAGAGATGCTTGATGTCATTCATGAAAAGCTGCAACGCTGTTACCCACAACACCGAGCAATAAAGCCTAATTATGACTCAGTCCAACTCACTTCTATTATTTGTTTATGCTTGTTTAAAAGACAAGCTGAGCAAATTAGAGCCGAACTACAGATGTAAAATACAGAACTTGTGAACTTGATTTGGCAGCAAAAGCAGACAGTTAAAGCAACAATACGTGGACGGTTTCAAAGCGTAAAAAACCCTTCTTCAGACATGATTGCAAGTCCACAAAAAAAACTCATTAAAATATAAATGTACTTAGGGTCTGCAAGTCTCACTTCTCCATTCGCTGTCAGTGGAGTGGCGCTAGAATTTACATCTTAACAATGTCTCACATCAGAATCTTAATGTTCCAGTGAGACACTGACTGAGCGTTTTCTTATTTTCTACATGTAGTGAAGCTAGAGGCCTTTTGAATACCTTCTCTGCTTGGTCCCAGACCTCTGGGTCTCCCAGGAACTTCTCTGGTCTCGTGGAAAGGTTGAGTTTAAAAGTGAAGCCAAAGACATCATAAACAGTCCGCAGGAAGTCCAGGCATCCCTTGATCTCGGACTCAATCTGAGGTCAGTGATAAAAGAAAGAAAACAAAAAAGCAATAGTGTTTGCATCATCCATCTGGACATGGCTACAAATGTAATTTCTGCTGCTGATTTCATGTTTGTTTGTGTTAGGATAGCTAGAGAAGGAAACCTAATTATTTTGTTTGATAAGATGCTCAACTTTTGGTTTATTTAAAAACAACAACAACAACAACAACAACAACAACAACAACAAAAAAAACAAAAACTAACAACCACAAAGATTTCATCATAATTGAAAAAAATAAATAAATAAATAACGAGTGAGTGCTTTGAAGGTGAAGGAAAATACACGATAAGAATAACTGAAAGGAAAATGATTGCTTTCTTTTCTATGTAAACCATGTGCTGAAGTCACTGATTATCAATTTAATGCAACATAAGAGCATATCTCCTGCAGTCTGTTTTGCATGATTCTAAATACTGGGGGGGAAAAAAACAACCCAAAACAACAACAAAAACAAAACCACACCACCACAAACAGCAACAAAAAACAAACAAACAAAAACGACTACAAGCAGTGCTTTCCAGCTGCTGCAATGAAAGAGAAAAATTAAAAATGAAATAATTTGTGCACAAGTGCAATCAAAATAATTAAACATCCAATCCAGTGCCTTCACGGAGAAAATTAATCAGTGTGATCACGGCTGCTGTAATAAGACTTATGAACCGAAAAATTAAGAAACTTTTTTGGTCTTTCCAAATATTGTTTGTTTGCACCAGTTACAACTGTGCCGTTCTTTGGAAATGTATTAAAAATTAAAACGTTTTTTAGAAAGTATTTCAGTAATAAATGTGACTTAAAATATTACACTGGTATGAATGGTATCCTTTTCTAAAGAGTAATGAATTTAGTATTTCAGTCAAATAACACTGAACATGGTCATGCTTTAAAGGAGGAAACAAAAGTTGATATAGCAGAGTCAGGGGTATTGTCTTTTTTGTTAAAAGAAACCCAACTGCTGACAGTTCAGGAGGGGTGTATGCGACACTCAGATTTATTTTACTTTTCTTCAGTCTCAACTGAAGGCTTCGCACTCAACCAGTAACAATTGCCTTTAAAGTGAACCGATCATCCATGCGTAAATATCCATTATATTGAAGTAGGATGCAAAGCTGCTCTACTAATCGGAAATTAGCATCCTACGTATCCTTTAAATAATTTTTTGGCCCCACATACCTAGTGGGAAACGCCAAGACTGTAAACAGATTTTTAAGTGTAAAACAATTCTTACTGGTCTCATCGGGCTCATATAAAGCCAAAATGTGTGTTGTACACATTTCAATGCACATCTCACCTGGTCCATGGAGCAGAAGATGTGAGCATCGTCCTGCTGGAAGCGGCGGACACGGGTGAGGCCAGTCAGAGCTCCTGACAGCTCGTTCCTGTGCAGGACACCAAAGTCGGCCATGCGAAAAGGCAGCTCTCTCCAGGAGCGAGGCCGGTGATCAAACATCAAACTGGTGCCAAACAAACATATGTATAAAATACACAAAGATGCAACTGCCAACTTATACCTAGAGTAATCACAATACCTAAAAAATGCTCTGCTGTGAAAACCTGAGTGTAATATTTGATTTAACTGATATTCAACACTTTGAAGATCAATTTTGATTACAGTGTGATTTTCAGAGAGGTCATCTTTGTGGACAACCAAAAGTCTGAACGAGTGGAAAGAGATAAAAGATGTGAATACAAATAACTGCAGTCTGCTTCTTTGCACTGCAATGCAGCAGCAAGTGTCCTCGGCCAACAACTGAAAACACAGCAAACATTGAGCTGAACTGGCTGACAAGCATTTTCTTTTGTGACAGCAGTCCGAGTTTATTTAATGGTAATGGACATGTATGTATGTATATATATGTATATATTGTACTATTCTTAGTTAGCGTATTGTCTGTCTTGTCTTAATGTTGGTTTAAAATGGAGCACTGTAACAAAAAATAATTTCCCCCAGGGATCAATAAAGTATTCTGATTCTGATTCTGATGTAATACACAGCTCTTCCTTCAACAAGCAGTTACTTCTGATTACAAGTATTAAAAAAATAAATATTTCACACTACAGGCAACACTTGCTACACTGTGCATTAAAAGGAGTGTTTTTCTTTCCCTCATTCTTTTGTAGTTGCCCTTTAAAACTGAAACTATACCTGACAACAACTCTGATTGTGAGGAAACAGAAGTCTCACCAGTGTCCAGGGCAGTTCATGGGCTTGAGAGCGAAGATCTCCTTTTCCACCTCGAAGGAGAACATGTTCTCGCTGTAGTGCTGCCAATGCCCAGATGTCTGCCAGAGTTTGCTGTTGTAGACATTGGGAGTCACAACCTCCTGGAAGCCCCTCTTCCTGTACTCACTCTGGCAATGAATGTGACAATGTTTTCTCACAAAGTCTTCCAAAAAGCTCAGCTTCACAATTCTGTGTATCCATCACCTCTACAAACAACTGGCTGAAGTGGTTTCTGTCAACACCTGGAGACTCTCTAATAAGGGACGTATGCATAAATAAAATGGTAAACAACTCTGCAAGCAAACATGTTTATACTGCTGCATATTTGCATTCTCCTGTTTGTTCATATATTACGAAGAGTTTGGGGAAAAAACTGAAATATAAGGGTATTCACTTTTGTATTGCTTTAATTCACCATGAGCTGATTGGTTTGTTCGAATCAGAAAGACAGATGATATTATAAAATAATCTGTCATTTCTTTTAAATCCTGATATCTGCTGATATGTTTTCGGTGTTTTGTTGTTTGTGAAAGCAGAATGCAGAACCATTTTTTGTTTTTTGAACAAAACAAATCTCATTACTCCAAATCTGCTCAGTCAGAAATCTATTTAAGTGAAATTGCCTTGAATGTGTTTTCTATTATGACTGCACTGACTGGAAACCCAGGAAAATAAATGCTTTGAAAAAGATTGACTTTTATGTGTCTGTATAATAGAACAGGTGTAAATAAAGCTTTCCTTTAATGCTGTCAGTGTTTCAATATATTTTGTTGTTGGATAATAATAATAAGCTTTTCTGAGATTCACAAGTGAATTTGTGTGTCAGAAGGTAAACATCACATTGAGCAATGCTTTTCTATTACCTGGCCAAAACAATATTTTATTAAATAAGCATAAATTGGATGTGTCAAGCTTCCATTTACAGCATTACTGTTGTGGAAAGAAAACATGAATTATTTTCCTATTCATCTGGCCTTTGCTTAAGACACTGATTTAATGCTGTATTATCAAAACATTACCAATCCCTTTTTAGTTCTCTGTATTAAAGTATATGACACATGGCTTAAATTGGAGCGTTTTTTTCTTGTGTGCATTATAAAGCCATTTTCATCATCGCAGAACTTCTTCTTCTTCCTCCTGCAAATGTAAACTTTCTCCCTAATAACCTCTCTTTTTTCTACATCTCCAAGCTCAGTGTTAGATCACAGTAATTATCAGTGGGTCTGACAACTCAGCCTTACTCTGATGAACTCAATCAGGGTGTTGTAGATGAAGGCTCCCTTAGGCAGGAAAAAGCAGCTCCCTGGACTCAGGTCATGGAAGAAGAACAGGTCCTGCTCCTGAATGTAAAAAGAAAATAGGGTTTGTTAGAGACAGAAAATTAAAAAGAGCCATCAAACAAGTGGTTTCAATTTGAAGACACCTCGTGACATATTTAAGCTTTAAATAGGGTTTGTCTAGGTATGTGCCCTTTTCCACGCCTTCATCACACTGAAAATATGGCTGCAACACCCTACACTCTGAGCTGACGACTATGGGTTTTCTTTCAATAACCAGCAAACTAAAATCTGCTTCATGGATATTTTTCCATCATGCTATATTAATGTCAGTATGTGACAATCAGTTTATGAGCTTACCAAACAATTCACTAAATAAAACTTATTTACACATGCTATTAACCGATTTAAAGATCATACATGTTTTCACACTGTTCAAAAACTAGTTTGAGTACTTTACTCTGTACATTTCAAATTTTCTTCTTGCAATACCAAGAGACTGCGAACAGTGAAACCTGTAAGAGACCATTTTCCTAACTCACAGCTCATTTACATTTCAATTCTTACCCGGCCTAGTTTGCGGTGATCTCTGTTCTTGGCCTCCTCCTGAAACTTTTCCCAGTCTTTAAGCATTTTGGGGTCAGGAAAGGAGATTCCATAGATCCTCTGGAGGGTTTCCATGTCCGCCTTTCCCTCCCAGTATGTGGATGAATTCTAGCACACAAAAGGGAGTACGTAAGCTTTTTCATCATTCTTTTGGGTCCATCAAATCCCTTGGGGATAAAACAAAGGGTAACTCTGCTCTAAAAATAGGGACAAATGTGCTTACAGCCAGACATTCAGGACACAGACTCCAGTATTTTAAATCTCTCTTATATCCACATATATTGTTAACTGCAAGTTTGTTCAATAAATTTCCACAGCTGATAGCAAAAAGTCTAACCTTGTGTATCTTGAGTGCCTTGATTTTTCCAGTGTGTCTCACATGAGGTCCCCGGCATAAATCAATTAAGGGACCACATCTGAAATGGAAAATATTGTAGCTTTAGTTCACTTAGTCACCTGTTTTGTTCTATATTTAAAATAAATACTGACTAGGAGAACCAGCTGTGTTTTGAATGTAGCGCCGAAATGTCGACCCAGTCTGTGACAGAAAGAACTAAACACAGCATCTTTAACCAATTAAGTAGTGCAGTTGCAAATCAATATCTCTTTCAAATTTAAATAAATAATATATATATACACACACATATCATAGTCACATTACGGTATTTTTTAAAAATTGTTTTGGATGATAGTTAAAGTCTGAGGCACCTGAAATAAAGTGCATCTGTTTTTTTATTTGATTTGCTTGAGATTAACAAACAAACAAACAAAAAAAGAATATATCACCAGGATACTATTACATTCACTGACCCACCTGTAGACTGTGGTAGTGGGAGTGGTGACTTTCTCATTCAGAATGCGGCACTTAAACGTGTTGTACTAGAAAAAAACAAAAGATTATGTTTAAAAAAAAAAAAATCATCAAATCAATTGAATTTTTGTTCCATATTCGTGTGCTGTTGTTTAAAGATACCTTGAACATTTCCAAGAGAGTTTCCTTCTTTATCTCGAGCCTCTCAAACGGCTGCTTCTCCTTGATGATTTTCTTGCACAAACTCTCCAGACAGGGGAAGTCATTGCTCGATACACCCCTGTCCAAAACATCAAGAAATCACACCAAGAACTGCACACTGAACACTTTCTCACTTAAAACCCCACATTAATATGCAAACTGCCTCCACTGCTAAATTTAGTCTGCCATGCTTTCCAAAGGGCAGCATGGATGTGACCAGATATTTAACCATGAGAACAGACTTTTGTCCAACAGAATAATTCTTAAGTCTTCGTAATACAGATAACCTCATCCAAGGATGGGCAACTACTTTAAAGTCCTCGGCTTTAGGGCTTACGCAATGTCAAAATATCCTTGTAAAAAAGAAAACAGTCTCCAAGAATTCCATTAGCATAAAATGGCTTCATTAAGGAGGTTGTAGAATTAATTAGACAGCACTGCTCAAGCTTTCCTGCAGCCTAAAGCAGAGAGACGTGGATCCAAAAAGGTCAAGTTAAGAAGTTGTTTATGAGGAAAACTTGTTGAAATTTCTGAAGGTGTCTCAATCCCCCTTTCAAAGCTTCCCTTAAGTTGTTTCTCGTTGTTTAATTTGAATAGACTTGTTATTCCAACAGAAATATGTAGAAAGATGTTTTTCAGTCCCCACACATAGCCCCAGCTAGACAGCATTAGTGTAGTTACAATCTGTCTGTTTTGTGTTTGCTTCTGGTCTGAAGACAGTAAACCAGATTGACAGCTGCTAAGCCCTGAGGTACAGACCAAAAATATCACTGGATGCAGACTAACACCACTAATTAGACAGAAACTCTGAACTTAGAGCATACGAAACTCACTCATTGTTTTCTAGGAACATGTCATAGTAGAAGCCATTCTCGATAGGGGGACCGTAGCAGAGGCAGCCCCCATACACCCTTTCCATTGCTTCACCCATGATATGAGCACTGGAGTGCCAGTAAACCTAATGAAAATACAGAAGTTTTGGCAAATTTAGAAAACAGGAGTATTCAAACCCTTTGTGTTACTAAGACTTTTAAGGGGAAATATCAAGGTTGTGACACTGAACAGATTCCTTGTTAATGACAAAGAGCAGAGAAAAAGCTGACAATACAAAAGAATGAAGCCAGTATTATAAAACCAGTTTAAAAACAAGGAACTAGTGACACTGCTTATCAAATTCACACCAGGAACACCAGTCATTGAATTCTGAGGAACTGCACAAAGGAGACCCAAAAGAAAATGCACATTATAAATTAATACACTGAGAACTGAGGCTTTAACTGCATGCTTTGAAAACAAAACACCTGTGTAAAAAGAAAAAAAGAAGATTTTGCAAGTATATAAATATGGCTTTTACAAAGCAAAAGGTAACTGAAGCTTTGATGTTTAGCGAGCATGACGCTGTGTATCCAGAAGATGTTGAGCATCAATTTCCAAAACTATGCTTCTAAACAATGTAGTACAAGCAGGGAGAGAAAAGAAAAATCTGACTTACAGCTTGAGCTTCCTCGTCATCAAACTTGAGCAACTGAAGGCTGCAGTCTTCTTCTAAAGGTCTGTCCAGGTCCCATACACTATCGTTTACTTTGGCAATCACCGTGTTGTCAGCAAGGCCTTGACTGAACACAAGACACAAATAGTCTACATCACAATAATGTACAGACACAGAAATAAAATGGCAAATGCTTATTTATGTAGCACAACACAATTTGCCTTTTATTTTCTCACACTCAGACATGTGGAGAGGGAGTTTGGGAATAGCTCTGCCATATCCTTGTGATTAGCAGAATTTCTGTTCTACCTTATTGAGAAATGGCCAACAAGAGAACAAAGACATCACATATTTTATCATTATATGAGTAAATGCCTGGACAAATATGATGAAATGCAAACTTTTATATTAAATGACATATGTTACGACTGTGGCCGTAACTGTGTGGGGATTTGAGTGTCTAGGTGCTCCTCCGGGTATGTTACGATTTGGCGTTGGTAATGTGTTGTTTTTGCGTGACTGTTATGTGTTTCCTACTTTACTTTGAAAGTCTGTGTCATCTTAGTGTGTTCAGTTTACGTTTCCTTGTCTCGTCAGTTCTAATTTGCCCCGGCTGTGTTTCCCTCCTGTGGTCCATTCCCTGATTGCTCCTTCTATGTATTTAAGCCCTGTGTTTCTGTATGTCATGGTCGCGATCTTCCCCCCCGTTGTAAATAGTTTGACGTTTTGTGTTTTGATGTAAATAAATTCGTTTTGAGACACTTTTTGGGATTTTGGTGGAGAGCCTTAGTGTTTTTCTTCGTAGTTTTATTTTCCTTATCTTTGTTTTTCTACGTTGCACCCCGGTTGCCTAGGCCGGGGTGTAACATATGGGGGCTCGTCCAATCACTGTGGGGTCCGAGGACCACTTCAGCCTTCGTCTGTCTTCGCTGGAGGGTCCGTGGGACCGCTCCAGCCTTCATCCGCCTTCGCTGGAGTGTCCGAGGGACCGCTCCAGCCTTCGTCAGCTTCGTTTGTCTTCGCTGGAGGATCCGAGGGACCGCTCCAGCCTTCTGCAGCTGGTGGGCTGCTCGTTTGTCTTCGCTGGAGGATCCGAGGGACCGCTCCAGCCTTCGTTTGTCTTCGCTGGAGGATCCGAGGGACCGCTCCAGCCTTCGTTTGTCTTCGCTGGAGGGTCCGAGGGACCGCCTCAGCCTTCGTCGTCTGCTGGAGGGTCAGGGGGACCGCTCCAGCCTCCATCAGTTTCATCTGCCTCCGCTGGAGGGTCCGTGGGACCGCTCCAGCCTTCATCCGTCTTCGCTGGGGGGTCCGAGGGGCCGCCTCAGCCTTCGTCGTCTGCTGGAGGGTCCGTGGGACCGCTCCAGCCTTCATCCACCTTCGCTGGAGGATCCGAGGGACCGCCCCAGCCTTCGTCGTCTGCTGGAGGGTCCGTGGGACCGCTCCAGCCTTCATCCGTCTTCGCTGGAGTGTCCGAGGGCCCGCTCCGGTTTTCAGTTTCCACTGGAGGACCCGTCCAGTCGTCAGCGTCGCCTGCGGGACGGTGGCCGGTGCCGTATGGGCTGGACATGGAACTTTTCATTTTTTTCGTTGGGGTTGTATGTTTTAAATGTTTGTTTTTTTTGGGTGGGGGGTATGTTAGGTCTATGCTGGGTCACGTGTGCTGCCTGTGCAGGTGTTTACCGGTCACAACCCACTGGTGTTCCTTTCCCGAATGTGCAACTCCAATCAAAGACTTATGCGCTGGTCCTTGTTGTTGCAAGATTTTAACTTGGAGATCAGCTACAAGAAAGGGAAGGTTAACGTATTGGCTGACACCCTGTCTAGAGCACTGTCTCCTTGAATTAAACATTTTGGGGTTAATGTTAATTCTTGGGTAAGGGGGTGTTACGACTGTGGCCGTAACTGTGTGGGGATTTGAGTGTCTAGGTGCTCCTCCGGGTATGTTACGATTTGGCGTTGGTAATGTGTTGTTTTTGCGTGACTGTTATGTGTTTCCTACTTTACTTTGAAAGTCTGTGTCATCTTAGTGTGTTCAGTTTACGTTTCCTTGTCTCGTCAGTTCTAATTTGCCCCGGCTGTGTTTCCCTCCTGTGGTCCATTCCCTGATTGCTCCTTCTATGTATTTAAGCCCTGTGTTTCTGTATGTCATGGTCGCGATCTTCCCCCCCGTTGTAAATAGTTTGACGTTTTGTGTTTTGATGTAAATAAATTCGTTTTGAGACACTTTTTGGGATTTTGGTGGAGAGCCTTAGTGTTTTTCTTCGTAGTTTTATTTTCCTTATCTTTGTTTTTCTACGTTGCACCCCGGTTGCCTAGGCCGGGGTGTAACACATAGCACAAAAAGTACTGGGCCACCTACACAAAACTACAGAAGCTGCCATGAAAACCCAAGCTAGGAAGCTCCTGGTGATGATGTTAATTCCAGAGGAAGCTTTGGGCTCTGCAGTTACTGAATCAACAGTGTGTTGTTAACCTTTATGCACCTCAGCACTCTGTGACCCCAGTCTGTAACTTTACGTGCTCTGCCACTTAATGACACAGTTGATAGTCGAATATCTCAGAGGGAAGAAATTTCCTATTGCAACAGTATCACACTCAAATTTAATGAGCTAACTCTAACATTTGTTTCCTCCCACAAATCTTTGTAAAGGCAGAGTGAAAACACATGAATGCAACAATTAAGAAGCATGCCTCAATATTTTTTGTAGAGTGTAGTTAATGATCTAGTTAATATGTACACGTTTGTAGTATTATGAAAAGTAGGACTAAAACACTTAAGTTTCATTATATGTGGATTTCATTGGGTGGTTTCACTATGACTAGTAATGAGAAGTGTACTGCCAGTAAATCCTGATATTTACCCACCCTACACAGAACCTAAATATTTTGTTTTACATTGAGAATTGATCATTCCAAATGTAATTATATCGGCCTTACAATGTGTGTTTTTACTGACAGGGATATACACTGCGTGCTAATAATGCCATTAACAGTCCAGTGCAATTTAAAGAAAACAAATACTTAAATTACTTTTTAAGTCTTGGGGCTGAGACATTTGTCATCTATAAAAAGATTATGAAATGGGAAAAAACAAAAAAAAAAAAAAAAAAAAAAAAAACCCAAACACATGGATAGCCTCCCCCCCCAATGATTGTTATGTAGCTGCCAAAATTTATGTTCATGTGTACCCCTTTTTACAATCACTTTACATTGGATGGTACTAAGGGATAACATTCCAAGCAAAACCAAACCAAGTTTTGCTTTTTTACCCCATTATTTTCTTGTCTTCAGCAGACAGTCAAAAGTTGACAAGTGTGATTTCCAGCTGCTTCCAATTTTGCCTTTAGAGTTGTGAAGCAATTAGAAACTAAAAATGATTACAGGAAATACAAAAAGGGGGTCATCTTTGAAAAAGTACATTCTGTAGCACTGACCTGATGCCACAGGCCACCTTGTACGGTGTGGTCTTCCAGGACTCCGCCTCAACAACCTTTCCATCAGGCAGAGTAACCTTGATAGGTTTGCTATCCTTTGCAGCTCTTTCTGCCATCAGAGCATCATGCTCTGCTTTCAGCTTTGTGTACAAAGTAAGACGTTCCTCAATGTATTGAGGCTGTGGTGACAGCTGAAAAAAGTAAAATAAAAGAGAGTAGATAAGCAAGCCTTTCATTGTCATTTCTTCTGTCTACTCATTGCAGTTTTAATTGTATTTATTTTTTATGTAACAATCATTGGGTCAAATTTTTTTTAGGGAATCTGTGTTTTGAATAATGTCATTACAAAAAAAACAGCAACAACAAAAACAAAAACACTATCTTGAAGCCAATGGGTGGTTGCTTTGAGATGACACAGATCTACACAAGTACATGATTCATGTTCTTGAAAAACAAGATCTAATAATAGCAGAACAACATGACAATATATTTCCTGACAATATAATAACTCACCTCAGCCCTGCCTCCAGAGTCTTCAGCAGCATTTTTACCCTTCTTCTTTCCTCCATCTTTACCACTTCCAGTTCCTTCCTGTACACATATCACACCATGTAATTATTTAACTTTTATAAAAAAGAAACTAGGTGAAAAACATGTTTGAAGGGTCTCATGGACAAAGTTTCCATGGAAATGTAAAATGTACACTCCTACCAACTGATCATTTAATAATAGTAACGAATGCAGATAATATTGGGCAAATTAAAAATGTATACATATCGGTTATTTTAAATACATCTTTCTTGTTGCTACTTTAGCATATTCAGTAAGATCAAAACATAACAAAACCTTGCACAAAATGCTGTGTTACAACTACTTAAAGCACTTGGGTGTGCCGATTTAGAAGGAGAACCCAAGCTAGTCATTCAATACCTTAAGCTGGTCTGACGTGTGTGAGCCTACCAACATAGAAAGAAATATTAAACTGTCGCAATTCTGAATATAGTCCGGCTTGAGCCTTAGTGTACGTGTACTGATTTGCTACATTAGCCAAACCAACTTAGCCAAATAGACATAACTGTTGTTGCCGTGGTAAAGTTCATAACAAAAACATGAAATAATGAACACTTTCGCTAGTTCCCTTAAGATGAACAATTTTCAGTAAAGCCAACACAAAAATCCCCATGAAAGCCAGCTAGCCGAAAAGTTCTTACTGAGTGGCTAAATGACAGCATGGTCCTAACGATAGGCTAGGCTAACTGCAAACCGCTTTACATGACTTAAAACACAGACTGAAGTCTCACCTTTTTGCCTTCGTCCACTTGTAATTCGCTCATTTTATCCACGACAGTCTTCTCAGCCATAAGGAGTTTAAAGCTATCCTACTTTAAACCGAGAGATAAAGTCTGAGGTATATCTACTGCAAGCGGTGCAAGGTGCCGGGGAAGGATTGATGACGTTGCCCGGATATTCTGATGCAAGCTTGCAGGCGGTGCTCTTGGGCGGTGCTTCCTGTCAGAGGAGGGTGATGTAACACGTCGTATTTCTTTCAAAGTTTGTGTCCATTAATTAAAAAGTCTAATGCCAAACCTCATTTTATGTATTTCAATAAGGAAATTCAATCACATATCACGATATCAAGCTAGATTTTTATTTATTTATTTATTTATATTTAATGATTTTCGATTTCAGTTGTTCTCCTGAACACTTGGTCAGTGCACCTTGTATGAAGCACGGGATGTAGAAGCATCGCAAACACAAACACACACACACACACACACACACACACACACACGAAGACACGTTGTGATGAGGCCACTATGATCTGTCCTTTTTCGCATTTTATTAACGACTTACTGTAACCTTCACGCTACCAGAATAGTCTATTGCATCAGCAGATTCTGACGCAACATTGCGCACTAGGTCTGTATGTAGATCTAAACAGGTAATATAAAAACACATAGATCGATTTGTAGATATAATGGGTATGATTGAGACTGCTCTTTTGCTCTTGTATGTCTTATTTATTCAACAACATAAAGTCGATGGTTTTTTATAAGATGACATCATTTGCACTTCCCCAAACTGTTTTTCTAAAGTAAAGTACTTAAACAAAATGTCTGGCTCAAGGCATTTACATTAAGCTAATTGTATACATAAATCTGAAGTACTTTCCAAAGAATAGAATTTTTGAACATAAAAAAAAAAACACATTGTGATGAGACACTATTGTCACTTCGACTCTAGGAGTGATTGGTAAACTTTTTCACATGATCTTTCATATTTCTGTAGTTGAAATTCATCTTAGGTTTTCAAGTGTGTGATGCACCACACGCACACATTCCACTTATGGATTTACTGCAATTTCCATTTCCTTTAATTGTGTTTCAAGGATTTTAGAGTACCGGAATAAATGTGTATTGTTGCATCAGAATATCCGAGAAATGATGACTTTTCTCACTTACTCTGATGCAACATTGTAGGCAGAGACATAATGGGTTCTGCTCTTCTGCACTTTTAGCTTTTGTATTCAATACAATAAAAAGAAAATTTCAAGACAGGATAGTGATGTCATTTGTCCTTCTCCTGAACTCTTTTCTTTTTTTCTAAAATAAAGCAGGGTGGATTCTTCTTTGCAGAAAACACCCAGTTCAAAGCATTTACAATAAGTTTGTACATTTGTTATTTGAGCATACACACAAAAGCATCAAAAATGATTGTCCATAGAGTGGAATTTATTACCACAAAGGCATACTCTAATAAGGTCAATATAAACATTGTGAAATGTTTTCTTATGTTCTGACCGCAGGGATCAGTGTTTAAAAGTGACCTTTCTAATTGCTATAGATATAAGCAAGTTATTTTTATTTCTCTAAATTGTGTCACAAGGCCTTCAGATTATAAGGGATAAAATTATTATTATAACTATGTTTTATTTATTTATTCATTTATTTTGTTCATGTAATTGATAAAGTAAGGTATAAGGGCCAAAACTAGTGATAGCAGCCTAAAAGTCCAGAACTGGTTCAAGACATGAGCTCAATTTTCTGGGTAATAGCACTGGTATTAATGACTGGAATAAGCAATACCCCAGCAAAACAGTCCAGGCGACTTCTGTGTGGGCAGAAAGAATAGATTTTTCTGAAAATAAAGTTGTTGACTTGATGTTGACTTTCGTGGAGACCAGGGAAATAAACAGGTGAATTTTGGTGATATCTTGATTCTGGGTCATGGTTGTTTTGTTATGCTCTTACCCAACATATTGGAGTTATTGACAAGGGTGGTTATTTTAATCTGAAATGGTGAAAATGTATGTGTACCAATTACATTCCAAGCTGTTTAAATGAAACTTGGAATAGACACCTCATCGCTGTTATGCCAGCTAGTGTATTCAATACAATCTGAACAAACAGGTATCTAAATTTGTTTTGCTATCATATGTGCTATAAAAACATTTGTAACTGGATTATCCATCTATGCATTCATCCATCCTTACATCCGTCCATCCAGCTATTAATCCATCCATCCATCCCTCCATCCAGCCATTCAGTGAGCTAACTGTCAGGTAAGGTGAGAGTCAGGGCAAATCCTGGACAGGTCACCAGTCACGAGAGAGAGACAGCCCATCACGCTTAAATATACAATTATGGCAAAATCAGGACAATCCCTTAACAAGGATGCCTTTGCACTGTGGGCTTTTAGATTTTCCTGCAAAATAAAATGAAATTAATGAATACACATAAAAACAAGTTTAGTTGCATAATTAAAGAACACCACAGGCTTACTACCAAGTTGGATAAAAACATTTCTGAGCTGAATAAAAAGTTCTGTCTTTTTCATAAGGAGTTGTTAGTGTATTTTAAATACTGGGAAATTATGGCTAACATGGTTGCCCAGAAGGGACATGAGTAACATGGCGCATAGGCATCATTAGACCACTGTTGATTTGGATTGAAATCCTTTCTTCTATTTAATGTGAAATGTGCTTTCCTTTTGTTCAGCATCACGGGAATTCTTCATGCACCCACCCATCTGCCCTGAGGCTCACAGCTACAATTTCATCAAGTTTCCCAGTTATATTCTGACAGAGCTACTTTTAAAAATAAAATCATTTATCAAGTGTAAAACCAAAAGGGAAAGGGGAAGAGGAGGTCTTAATACTCTCTGTTCTGCCACAAGCAGCTGGTTTTATTTGAACATTCAGTTGCCAGTAGCAACCACTACTATTCCACTATTGCATTTTAACTAATGGAGTCACATTCAGCATTGTGTCAGTTCTTTGGCCAAGGAAATATTGACAAACACATTTTATCCGCTCCTGCAATGACCTTATCAGAGAATTGTTTTCCAGTGTTATTATAGGAGTTTTGTGATTGCTTGTTTGTGAGCAATCAGTTCACAGTTAAACAGGCAATCCAGCTGGCTAGCTGTTAGAAGATAACGCCTTTCTAATTTGACAGTGTATTCCTGATGGACAAAGTAACAACTCTTCTAGCAGCGCCTTTAAGACATTACATTTCTTAAACAGCACTAGCGTTCTCTTTCACAGTTTACAACCGTGTGTAGTAAAAAGGTCAGCTGCTATCATTTATTCATCTTTATTTGAGGTGCATTTAGCCTGGTGAATGATGAGCCCACACACATTGTTGCTTGTAAACTCTTGGTGGTTTATAAAGGATAGGGTATATATTGGACTTGGGTATATATTGGGTATATATTGGGGCGATCGTGGCTCAAGAGTTGGGAGTTCGCCTTGTAATCGGAAGGTTGCTGGTTCAAGCCCTGGCTCCGACAGTCTCAGTCGTTGCGTCCTTGGGCGAGACACTTCACTTGCTGCCTACTGGTGGTGGTCAGAGGGCCCGGTGGCGCCAGTGTCCGGCAGCCTCGCCTCTGTCATCGTGCCCCAGGGTGGCTGTGGCTACAATGTAGCTTGCCATCACCAATGGGTGGATGACTGGATGTGTAAAGCGCTTTGGGGTCCTTAGGGACTAGTAAAGCGCTATATAAATACAGACCATTTATATTAGAGATTTATGCCTTTTGTTATCATTTCAAATTTGTTTAATTTTTAAATGTGCATTTTAATCAGCATTAAGCAAAATTTTTTTCTTTTTTCTTGCTGAAGATTTTGATAGTTTTGAGAAAAGAGGTATTTAAGTATTTAAGGAAGAGGAAAAGAGGCTTTTTTGGGGGTGGTGGGGTGGGGGGGCATATTTCACAATATAACTTTCGCAATTTACTTCCACTTTTTGTACTTAAATTCTGTCTCTCTCTTTTTTTGTAATACAACAATCTTATTCAGGCTTTAATTGATTTATAAAACTATGGAAACCTAATTATCAAAATCCTTAATCTCATTATGTTGTTGCTCACATACCCAACATATTCATCATGAAGTACCTGTATGTGTTTTTTTATCTTTAAACAGATGAGCAAACTAATTGCACATAATTTACGCTCACAATGCATGCATAATCACAATAACAAAGAACAGATTAGTCTTGTTGCTGATTGGTATCATTTCACTGATTGCTCTGCTTACCAAGTATCTGAGGTTATATTTGTCCTATATTTTATTCTCCTTGCTTGAAGGTACCAGACATCAGACAACGTGTGCATTTCAATTACAGTTGAACAGTGGTTTTAAACTTCTGACACTCTCCAAGGGAATAAAGAAGAAGCTGCAGCTCACCGCACTATCCTGCTGTTCTTGGCTTGTTGTGAGGAGAGGGGAGTCTTGAATAATTAACCTTCAAGCACTTGAAAAGTCAGGCACCATGTTCTATTTCTTGGCTCTGTTTTGGGCTTTGAACACTGGTCTAGTTCCAACTCAGACTCAGAGAGTAGTGTGGTTGATGTATGTTTCCGAAGCAAAATGGAAACGTGCCCATGCACTACAAGTAGGCCTATTGAAATATGCAAAATACATACATATGTATTTTATTTTTAAATGAATTAGTATTCAGACTCATTGTCTGTAAATAAAGCAGTGCAAAAATTGAAACGGAGTAAAGTAAAGGAGTTAAAGGAAAAACACGGCCATGCCAAAACCTTCAGATAGTGGATTTATTCAGGAAGTTCCTTCTGCAGTTATGATAAAATTTATGTTCTACATCCACAGTTATTTGAATATTTTATATCACTAGCCATTAGATGTCAGTATAGAAACCTCACAAAGGACAACCTTAAGCCAGAATTCACCTCCAGTCAGCCTCTAACACTGTTTGCCTGCCTGCAGTTTGCACTCCTTTACAATTAAGCAGACGACATTGTCACCTCCCTCCCTGCGGTTTTGATATTGCCAGCATTTGTCTCCAGGCCTCTCTAGAGACTGAGGCTTAGCGCTTCTGTGCCTTTCACTCTGCTTCACATTAAAGGGAAATGGCAGAGGTGAATACATGATGGGATTTGTTCTGAATGCTCCATAAATATTTTATTTGATCTTGATTTATTTTTTTCCCCACACATAATCTGTGACATCATCATTTGCTGCTGTAGCATATCATAAGTGAAGTATTTCTCTTAGACAGTAATGGGAAATACCTCTTCATAAAAGAATGTATGAATTTTAGAGAAGGCCAGTTAAAGCAATCTCACTAATTCTTACCTAAGGCAGTATCCACAAAACAAAGCCTTGTATCTGTGATGCAATAAAGAGGTAAAATCTGGAGTTCAAAGAATAAATTGAGATAGCTTATAAGAATAGCTGAGGGTGTTGGAAGATGTTTTCAAACTTGCACAAGGTAATATCTCTTAAGACCACTTAATGAAGGTCATAAGAAAGAAACATCCAGGTTTCACACTACAGCTCAGTAAGTGTCCTTACAGCCTGGTTCAAAAAGCCCACTGTGTTCCTGCTTCAAGGGCAGACTCCAGTGTGACAAATCACTGGCCTTCAGCTCCCCTTCATAGTGGAAAAGGATGACACCAGGTCAGAGACAAGGGCAGGAGGATTCGCTGCCCACCACAACCAGGCAGACAACCATCTGCCTCGGAATCCCTTATGGGATGGTTTGATTCCCCCAGGCCTTATCTCAGGCTTCTAACACCATTATCCCATATATACACACGTGATTGTTTTTACAGGGGTTTTTACATTTCTAGAAATGTTTTATTTTATTTATTTATTGTCTAATATAAACTCCTAACCTAAATCCTACCCCTAATATTATACCAAGTCGAATGAGTTTCTTGAGTATTTATGTTTGCCCAAGGCACAGTAGCTGTTTTCCCCCCTTTGAAAGCACACCACAGTAAACACATACAGTTATTCCCCACAGTTCAAATACATAAAACAAATATAGATGAGTGTGAAATCTGCTGCTGTTGCACATAATGCATGTATTACCATAATGTAAATGTTGACCTTTCTAAATATTACCTATTATGGAGATTTTTTCCTAACTTCCTCTGTCTCAATTAACTTTGTGCAAATGGACTGACTCATGTATTTAGTTATCCTTTAGAGTCTGTAGTGTGCCATAACTGAAATATCAAGGTACATTTTGTGCTTCGGGTGATTGTATTTCTTATATAGACATTAATAAAAATCTGCATATGGTATTTAGCAAGTTAGAAACAATGAAATTCACATCATTCTTCCAAATCATGGTATCTGTATTCAAAAGTCAATTAACAAAACAAAGTTGGAGCTCAGAGAAACATAATTTGCCAACAAAAATCAGTCACTGGCAAAATAGAAATCTTCTGATATTTTTGGCAAACATTTTTCAAGTCAATTAAAAATGTTTAATTCATGGTAATCTATTACCAAATAAGCAATATAAAAGGTTATTAATTGCCTTTCCTTTTCATGGAAATGCAGTGATGTTCTTCTGCTCTGCCTTGCTTCAGAAATCTAAGATAACAAGTTGGGATGATGGTGTTAGACTCCAGTTTGACAGCTGACTGCAAAGCATCTTTACATTTGCATTCATTGATAACATGAGATGACCTACGCAAGAGAAGCACAAAGATTATGTAGGTAGTTTTGATGTTGTGATTCATCAGCTGATCTCACATTTACATTAGCAACAATGATCTGTTGTTCTAATGGGAGGAACTACAGGTTAAACAGTTTAGCTGATAGATTCATTCATTTAATAAAAAAGTTTTCAGAAATTTTTATTTTATCTTTTTTTTTTGACCACAAATAAGTCCATTTGCACTTATGAGGCATTATGGATCCAAGAACTTTTCCAGAACAAAAAGTCAGCATGTCTTTTTAGAGTTTGGAAATCTCTTTTTATCTCTTCATGTATCAGAAAACACAGTCTTACTGTCAAACACAGACAGAAAGATATCTTTTTTGCCCTTGTTTTTAGGAAGGCAATAATATTATAAAAACTAGGCTTTGAGAGGTATAAGAAAATCCCTCTATAAAAACTGTCAGAATACAGACAGGAATAAAACCAGAAAATCTGGAAGATGTTAAAAATTGTCTAAAATATGTAAGCATTGTATAATTCCAGGACTTTTTAAAAATCAGAAACGAGAAACAAATAAAAGTTGATTAATTAAGCTAAGACAATGGTTTAATATTAACAAAGTTTCCTAAATTTTATGTTTATGGAAATAAGGGCTCTCACTAAATATGCACTAATTTGAATAAGTGGTAAAGTCAACAGCTTAAAATATTTTTTTAACATATTCATTCCACTGTTTGACTGAAAAGTGGGATGAAAATAGCCTAAAATATCAAAACCGACCAGCACTTAAAAAACATGTTTTTGCCGGCCCTCTCTCACCATAACAAAAATATTATACACATATTGTCTCCCCCTCTTTCAAAATTAGGAAAAGTTATCGCTCTCGATATTGTATGAACAGAATATGTACACATATGTAGAAATGGCTCTTCTGATATACATCAGCTTGTTCTTACACACTCCTCTGCAAAACACAAACATATGCATCCACTGGGACCCTCATGTGCAGGTCTGTTTCTGGTTCATTTGTCTTCCTCTGTGGAGCTTCCTGCAGAGTTTCTGGTTCAGACAGAGGTGTTTCCTTTCAGTTGAAATTCAAATGCTGATGCACATGAAACGTTTCTGACAGCAGTCAAATGAAGCGCACTAAACAAGAGGTAAAGAACACTTTTTCAGAAGAGAAGGAATAACAATATGTTATCAAAAGTGTCTCGGCACTGAGCTCCGCTTGTTTTTATTCAAGGTGAATCACTCTTATAAAATGTTTCCCTTACTTAACAGTGATGTGGTATGAGGGTAAGAAATGTATTGCTATATTAAAGTGCAGCCTATCATTTGTGTCTGTTTATTGCAAGTGAATGCATCGAAATATACTCACCAGACACGTAATTAGGTACAACTTGCTTAGTGCCTCCAAAACTACCTAAATTGTTTATGGCATAGTTTCAACAAGGTGCTGCAAACTTTTCTCACCTGAGTGGCACTTCTGTTTTTTGGATCATTCTCTGTAAACTCTAAAGACAACTCGGTGGCAAATCCAGCCTCCGACACCAACAACCCTGTCTACATACCTAAATGCACTGAATTTGTGCCATGTGATTAGATGGCTGATTAGATTGAAAAGCAGTTGAACAGATATACGCAGTGTTGGTCAAGTTACTTTAAAAAAGTAATCAGTAACTAATTACTGATTACTTCCCCAAAAAAGTAATCCCGTTACTTTACTGATTACTTATTTTCTAAAGTAATTAATTACTTAGTTACTTTTTAAAAACATGATTTACAACCTGTATAGGTGATAAAGCAATAGATCTTTCAGCCCAATTCTACTTTTTCTACATAATCCATCATACAAAATGTAATCAAATGGAAAGGTCCCTTTTTAAAACTTGTTTTGTTAGTTTTAATCTTTTAACTTTATGCATCAAGCAAAAATTTAATTATATGCAACATTCTCTGACTGGAAGAAATTTGTTTAATATTTTTAAACCTATTTTCTGCACATTCCAGCACATTTTTTTTTTGTGTGTGTTTACACTCACTCTTTCAAATAGATGCAAGTAAAACACAGCAGAAAATAAATAAAATCAAAGACTCAGCGGTCCTTTTGCTCTATTTTCACCTGTAAAGCAGGAGTGGGGTAGGCGGAGGTTTACCTTGGTGCAGGTGTGCCGCAGCGGTCAGTGGAGGAATCCGCGAGTTTCTCTGTGAGTTTCCCATTACGTCGTTGCGCACTCGGTGCTTGCTTGGAAGTTTAGGGGGTTTTTTTCGCTGTAAAAATAAGTTTTCTTCCCACGCACAACAGACACTAATGTTTTTGTCACTTTTTATGGAATCAAACTTAAAGTAAGGTCAGTACTTCCACGCTTTAAACGCTGCACGCTCATACTCTCTCCCACAATCGATATATTATCCATTGTTGATCTGCACACAGCTGTTGTCACGAACATCACACTCGCTTATGTCACTGTCATGAGACATTCTCGCAAAAAAAAAAATCAAATTTTAGTAACGCAGTAACGCAGCGTTCCTACGGGAAAGTAACGGTAATCTAATTACCGTTTTTGCAATAGTAATCCCTTACTTTACTTGTTACTTGAAAAAAGTAATCGGATTACAGTAACGCGTTACAAGTAACGCATTACTGCCCATCTCTGGATATACGTGTATATGAAAAATCACCAGTGACATTATGACCATAACCTTTACTGTAAATAAACCACGCACAATGCCTAGATTCAATTATAGTTGAATCTTTGTGTGCAATATTTCTTCAGACCATGATGATGACATGACAAGCCAGACAGGTGCAAAGACGTCTGAAATTTTGCTATTTGTAGTCTGCCATCTCTGCATTGCAACATCATTTCAAATACACCAAAGGAAGACTGCCTTTTCTAAATCCTGTGCAAAGGGAAAACCAGAAGCAGAAAAATCAAGGTGTTAAGTTCATTTTCCCCCCCTTGCTTTTAGTTGGAAATAAGAATCAGTCAATATGAGAGACTATAAAATGTACATTACATCACACCCAAAGGGAACATTTATTGGCTTCCTCCCACAGCCAGTGGTGATGGCAGATCAACCGGTAGCGGTTTGTTTGAGGGGGAGAGACAGGGAAGGAGCATGATAGAAGGATTAGGTTTGAATCTGGTCCCTTATCATTCAGTTCAGTCTGCTGGCTCAGCAGCAGTAAGCAAATTGAAACTAACAGGATCTGCTGTAGCTACTACCTCCTCACAGTAATATGCGAGCCAAGCCAGGCCTGACTGGCATTAGAGGACTTAATGTCCTCTGCCACTGCCAAACGAATCCTGATGTACTCAAAGGACCAATGCTCCTTTAAACAAAAATTACATTCTCCGTTTGTTAGTATGTGGATGCCCCCCCCCCCCCCCCCCACACACACACACACACACACACCCCAACAGAGGCAAAGAGCTCTCATTGTGATATTTTGCAGGCGTTTAAACAGGTTAAATATTATCAACATTCAGCTTAGAATCTGAAAATTCACCCATTACCCAGGAAATTATTCCTTTGTACTAATAATAACAATCATAATGATAATAAGCTTCTTTCGGCTGCTCCCTTATTCACAAGGGGTCACCACAATGGGTAACTCGTGTGTTTGATTTGGCATGTTATCTTTAAAATGAATCTGTGACATTCACTGAATGTCATTGCAAAGCGGGGCATGCACGGCTTATCACACAATGTCTCTGGCTGTTTTAATGTTGCGACACTTACTATAAAGTAGAGTGACAGAAGCAGGGACAATTACTTCTCTCCTATTCTACTGGATTTTGTGACCTAGATCCCCTAACCAGAGGTACATTACACAACACTGAGAGAAACTTAAACTCATTTGAATTCCAAACAGATATTACCCTAGGTTTATTCACTCCAATAGCTGGATAAGCCTCTTGAGATGAAACAGCTCATTAGAAGCATAAAAACAAGAAAAAAAAACTTAGTCGACCTAAGCTCCAGCACGACTTCTCTGACTCGTTCCCACGTCTTTGGATAGCAGTGCATAAGAAAGCCCCAGTGATCCACACAGGTAAGAAGTGATAATCACACAAGTTCTCATTTCATTTAACAAATTGAAAAGCACCCAACAAAATCCAGAAAGCTCATACATTCTTATAAAGAGTATGAAATGGAATATTTTATTTTCTTCCCCATGGGTGCAGCAAAAATATGCAATCGTTCTCCTTGCCGATGGAAACTTTGATTTAAAATGACCCTGTCTAAATGGGAATTACTGTAAAATATAACCTGAAACTCAAAGCCATCGATTTAAGATGGCTATAACAGATACTTTTTATATTAACAATATATAAAATGTCAGTTTTAAAAACAATGTGACAATGTGACTTCTCCTCTTACAAATTCCTTTCACTAGTTCTAATTCACTGGACAAATTCACTGAATTGCCTAAATTCAAGTCCTTGAACTTGACCATTTTCAGATGAGCGGTTCCTCTGAAATTGGTGACTGACCTATTCAAGCTTCATTCAAACAAAAAAAAGACACACAATTCAAGGACTGAACAAGTGATTTGTTTCTACAAATAACAGATAAATGAGCAAAGAACCAATGTTAAACTGTATCTTTAGGCACTTATAAAAGCACATCACCTATATATGGAAAATACCAAAACTACAGTCTGACCAACAATCAAACAACAAGATGATTTCCAAACAGCTATTAGCTGAAAACGTGGCATATCTTGGTGTACAGTGTGTCCTTGAAAAATTTGAGTAAACTGGAAAAGTGGCAGGTCTAAAAAAAAAAAAATTTAAAAAAAAGCAGATAGGAAATATCTCAAAGCCATAGGAAAAAAAATCAGCAAAACCCTGAAACAGGAATTAAGCAATGCCCCTGGTGTTTCAGCTGATTCATGGTTTTACTGAAGCCACATCAGATGAAAGTCAAGAAGCCATTCTTAAGGAAGAGAGGGAGGGAGAAAAGGCTAACGTATGTCAAACTACACAAGAACATGACATTTAAAAAATATAATTTTTAAATTTTTGCTTCAAATAATTGTCATTATATATATATATATATATATATATATATATATATATATATATATATATATATATATATATATATATATATATATATATATATATATATATATATATATATATATAGTGGAGGTCAGGAGAGTGATACTTTTTCAAATGATTATTATTATAGCCAGTGTTGGTCAAGTTACTTGAAAAAAGTAATCAGTAACTAATTACTGATTACTTCCCCAAAAAGTAATCCCGTTACTTTACTGATTATTTATTTTTAAAAGTAATTAATTACTTAGTTACTTATTAAAAACATGATTTACAACCTGAATAGGTGATAAAGCGATAGATCTTTCAGCCCAATTCTACTTTTTCTACATAATCCATCATACAAAATGTAATCAAATGGAAAGGTCCCTTTTTAAAACTTGTTTTATCAGTTTTAATCTTTTAACTTTATGCATCAAGCAAAAATTTAATTATATGCAACATTCTCTGACTGGAAGAAATTTGTTTAATATTTTTAAACCTATTTTCTGCACATTCCAGCACATTTTTTTTGTGTGTGTGTTTACACTCACTCTTTCAAATAGATGCAAGTAAAACACAGCAGAAAATCAATAAAATCAAAGACTCAGCGGTCCTTTTGCTCTATTTTCACCTGTAAAGCAGGAGTGGGGTAGGCAGAGGTATACCCTGGTGCAGGTGTGCCGCAGCGGTCAGTGGAGGAATCCGTGAATTTCCCATCATGTCATAGCGCACTCGGTACTTGCTTGGAAGTTTAGGGGTTTTTTTTCGCTGTAAAAAGAATTTTTCTTCCCACAACGGACACTAATGTTTTTGTCACTTTTTATGGAATCAAACTTAAAGTAAGGTCAGTACTTCCACGCTTTAAATGCTGCACGCTCATACTCTCTCCCGCACTCGATATATTATCCACTGTTGATCTGCACACAGCTGTTGTCACGAACATTGCACTCGCTTACGTCACTGTCATGAGACATTCTTGCAAAAAAAAATCACGGTTTTAGTAACGCAGTAACGCAGCGTTCCTACGGGAAAGTAACGGTGATCTAATTACCGTTTTTGCAATAGTAATCCCTTACTTTACTCGTTACTTGAAAAAAGTAATTGGATTACAGCAACACATTACTTGTAACCTGTAGCCTGAACTATTCCTGAAAACTACTTAAAGAAATTACAAGAAAGCTTGCCTCAGATATCTATCTATCTATCTATCTATCTATCTATCTATCTATCTATCTATCTATCTATCTATCTATCTATCTATCTATCTATCTATCTATCTATCTATCTATCTATCTATCTCAGATTCCATTTGAGAATGCAGAATTTTCCTAAGGTTTGAGGTTGACAATTTGTTAATGCTACCACAGTCTCACCCACTATAGAAATTGTTTGATCTTACATTACAATGTGGAGCCCATCAAGGTTCAGTCTTATTCTCTGTGCTTTAGATTATTTACTTGCTCCCGCGTGGCCTTAAAATATAACAGTAAAAAAAAGATCTCCTTATGTTTTTAGTTTCTGTGCTAAAGATATGTGATAAAATTGTTTTTGAGACTATCTTGAGTCTCTCCTGGCGAGTTTCCTGCAGCACAATCCATCCCTGATCCACTGCAGGCAGTCAATCACAAATGTGACTAAATATCTTCCAGCTGACTGGCTCACAGATGATGTATCAATGTGAAAAGCTGTCTGTCATGACTGCCAACACTTCACGTCAGCAGTGAAAAGCTCCTTCCATCATTGCACCTCCAGACTGCGGCTGGACAGTTGTTTGTTTTTCATTTCATCATGAAAACAAAAAACAATGTTTTGAAGTAATGCACTACAATCTGAAACAATTCACTCACAAACTGAAAATGAAAAGTTTACCATTTTTCTTTTTACACCTGCTCATAACAGAGCAGGCACATTAAAATAAAATAAGGTAGCAGTGGGTGTTGTAATTCATATCATTCATCGCTTTGTTTACAGCCTTCCATGTTAAATACAATCTCAGGGAATTCCTCTAGTTACAAACCCCTGGATATCAACAAATATGATATGCATGTAAACAGCTGCTAAATGCTTTGAATTTACCACAAAATATAGCAATCAAGGATGATGTTAACACCAGTGCAAAGCTGTCTCCTTCTCTTTTTTTAAAGAAAGTAAAATGCAGTACTTTGGCAAAAACCTTTTGCTAATTTAGTTCACAATGCAGGCCATGCTAATATAATTCCTTTTTTTTTTTTTTTTTTTTTTTACATTTCTCAGGTTTTCTGTTCTGTTTCCATCTTTTCCCCGCGTGCCCCACTTCAGTTTCTAATTTGTGAAAGAAGATCAAATCCCACCATTCAAATTTAGCCATTTCCTCATGGAGACCACTTAGAATTGGTTACTTTTAATGCACACTTTAATCTTGTCCTGAGGCACACAGTAGACATTTTAATCAAGCAAGCCTCTTGAACCCTCTGTTAGTCCCTAGCAACTGCCTCAGATGTCAAAACTCAAGATGCCTTTTCCATTCTCCATTTAATAAAAACTGCATATTTCTTTTGTTATTAAATACAAATTAGCCCCGTGATAGACTAGTGACCTATGTACCCACCCTATAGATTCAACCCTCCCAAGCCCTCTCCCCATCAGGTTAAAATTAGCAGTTAAAATTAATTGTGATAGCCCATTCATTAAAGTACTGTACTTAAGGACATTTATTACATGCATTGCTTTATTCTAAGAATTTCCTATTGTATTTTTTATTAACTATAATCATTTGTGTGTTAAAATTAGACTTCACTGATCCTTGGGGTAATTTCATAGGCTACCCACCAGTACATAGCATAATTAGCTTGACCTTTAACAGCTGCAGCATTAAAGTGAAGTGCACAATAATTTCTGTTTAATTTAACAGAATGGTGTACAGTATTTTTTCATGCTGCATGGGTGCTTTTTTTTCTTAGGGTTCTTCAACTATGTTTGGATTAATAAAAAAATGAATGCATGACTATACAATAGTAGAGTGAAGTACTGCTCATGGTAGCAATTTATAATCAACAATAAGCTGAAGAAAGATATTTTATCTATAATAATATCCAGAATAAGAGTTAGAATAAGCAAAACTCAGATCCATATGGATCAGTACAATATTTAATATTATCAACATTATTAATATTATTAAAGTGGTAGTAAGTTTTGTATTTCCTAAAAAAATAACTATTTCAGTTTTGTTTGTTTTAAAAAAAAACATGACACTTTTATTTTCTAAATAGGAACAGCATGATAGCAGCTGTGGTATTTGTCTCCCAGATAACTAAACAAAAACTTGATGCTTTTTTTTCTGTTCTTACTTTATGAAACAGATCTTCCAGGGCACAATAATCTATTCACAAAGAGCAGCGAGGAAGGTATTGTGGAACATAAAATGAGACATGGACAATTCACCAGCACCTGCTGCAGAATCCTAGTAATGGAAGGGGAACACGAACCAAAAGCCAGTGAACCAGAAAGCGCATGAATAAAGCAGTAGGGAGATAGATGGAACGGGGCTTAAAGGCCTCCCTCCCTCCTTATTTCCTTTGGAGCAGGTCAGGAGGCATCCTTGGCTTTAATCAGGCTCACCTAAGCATACCTCAGCACCGCTATGCCAAAATGATGGATTGCCTGGAGAAATACCTGTAATGGCAAGCTCTGTGCAATGTTTTCTGTTTGGCATAGCAGGTGTTCACTCAAAAAATATGGTAGAGAACCGAAGGAGAACTACAGACCATGGAGTCATGTTCTTTTACATATTCAAGCCTTTCCCCCACCTCTTAATTTTTGCATTCTACCACAGTATGTTGTATCTGGGGGAGATAATCAACTTTAAAGCTCCAACCTGGTGTCTTGAAGAACAGTCAAAGCCACGAAGTGCAGGTGTTTGGGGCATTTCTGACATTTTGTCTGATATACTACAAATGTAGCGTCGTTCCTTTTTGCCTCTGGACTGACAACGTGTAGGGCTGATAGAAAGATGTCTTTTCACTCAGTCTTGAATGATACATTTTGTTCTTTGAGAAGTGCCAAAGGCTTGGTTTAATCTATTCACACACTCTTTTTTCATGCTGTTGCCTTCAAGGGCTACTGCTGCACACAGAACAGCTCTTGTAATTGTAATAAATAATGTATGATTAATATGGCTGATTAAACAGTCTGGGAATCCTCTCCCTGTGGGCAACACTACTTCTAGCAGAATAACAAAGATTACCTTAGAGCTTTCCGTTCTTGTGACACCATTGTCTGATAACCAGTTAGACAGCTGCAGCAGATCAAAGAACACCTTTATGAAAGTACATTTGCAAGTTACTTTTAGTTAGTTTGAAAGTAGTATTATAGCATACTGTATGCGGTTTAGGGAAGTAAAAAGTTTGTGCTAAAAGCAGCCTTTGCTGTATATGTGTAGCCAGTTATGGCTCTCAGATTTGTCAAATTTTATTTACTTATTAGTCCTTTACAAATATGTAAATATGATGCCACCTGAATCACACAAATCATATTGGAAAACACTAATGAGGTCACGGTGAAAGCTTCAACAACTGTAATTTAATGTCAGGTGGTATTCTTAAACATCAGTTTATGATAAACAAACTGACGGAGAAGATAAATGTTGGCATTCTGCATTATTTGTGTAACCAAATATTAACTTCTCTCCATTGAGGGAGGCTATGAGAAGACATTTGAAGTGTTCAATGCTGTGACGCAGCAACCATTCAGTGGGACCCCAGTCACATACTAACTGGATAAAATGGTTCATGGCAGATGAATACATTTACAATAACAATCACTGGCTCTTAAATTATGGGGGGGAAAAAGGTAGCAGGACCCATTGCTGCAATTGCCTCTTTTCAGTAAATCCCATGGACAGATGCTGATTTCTGTGACAGTTCAATCTGGAAGATAGAAATTGGCAATGTATGAGCGCTTTCTTTTCTGTGCTTGTGTTCTCGTAAACAAACAACTTTGACATATCAGCTCAGCCAAGCCGAGCACGACAAGAAGAGCAATTCATTCATGTATTTGTAAGAGGAAACTGGCACACGTAAGGAGCTATGTTTGAACATCTTTTGAATATAGCAAATAGCTTTCAGTGGGCCAGTAAAAAGATCCATTTGCATCACTACTGAAACAGAATTATTTTTCCAGCACAAGCAGGAAGTGCAAAAAAAATATAAAACACTGCCCTCCTTTTTTCAGTTTGTGTTTCTGGAAAAACAAAGTAACATTACAGATGCTGGATTATGTATATCACAAATGCAGAGTCAATATGTTGTTTATACAGCCTGTCACTGTAACATTAATTTAGTCAAAATTTAATTTGTCATTATTTTAATGTGAGTAATCTAATAAAATGTTTCCCAGTTATATTTAACCATTCAAAGCATGGCAGAAAACACTTGGTCAAGGTGCGGCCAGAGGAGGTGTATTTTGACATGCTAAACCGTGGTATTCTTGAATTCTCGAAGCTTCCCTTGAAGAAATCTTATTTTTTTTAAGCATAGCTTCTAAAATTAAAAAGGCAAAAACAATGGATACTGATAATCTGTGACAAGTTCAAAAACTGTGACAGAAATTAAACAGTAAACTATTAGACGAATCACTTATCATTAACATTTTTACCTAAGTGCAGAAGAAGCAGGGTTTCAACCACCAACCCCATGATCCAGTTTTCTATCTTAGCCACCCTGGCATTGTAAAATGCTCCTTTACAAATGTTTGCATTGCAGTACAGCACATAATACTGTTGTTTTATTTGTGCCATGCATACCTTTGGATTTAATACTTCAATACTGACTGTATGTCACGTTTTATTTATTTTACTCTACCATTTATAGTTTGGTAATGACAATAATGACAATTTTGCCTCAATGTTAAAATTGTCAGTTGGAAAATTGGAATTTTCTGCACCCTAAAGGCCCAGACCTCCAATGCTCCCTGGAGTCTCACCTTCTCTTCTGTCCTCTACTCCAACCTTCTCTTGTAGCTGGTAACACATCATCATTATTTGCCTTGATAGAAAATTTCTCCATCCTCCATTTCTCATTTTGAGATATTTCTTTCTTCGGAGAAATTGTGGAGTGCCCTTCTGTAAAGACCCTCGAGTATAAGACATAAAGTATGAAAAATTATATTTCTTGCTTGCACCACATAATGCAGAAAACAGAAAAACTTTTTTTTTTGCTATATACTGTCTTGTTTCTGTGGACTTGAGACAAGGTCACAATCTTTGTCCACAATAGACCCCTGATGTATAAAGCAAAATGCTATTACACGCTGAACCACTTTTGAGGGACATAGTCTGTGACTGCTTTTTGGCTAATATACCTGATGGGACTACTACCATGGGCGGTCAAGTGAGTGAAAGAATGGCGTGTTTCTAATTTAACTGCCATTGTCTTTGACAGCCATTGACCTTTGGCAGACAGAGGTCCTTAAACACTATTACAGGGTTTGGGGGGAAATAGAAGTTGTTTAGCCTAATGCCTGGCACAGACACTTAGAAAATCCAATAAAGCAGAAGGTTACAGACTGTCCATTCAGCTCTACAACAGAGAATCTGAAGAACACTTGCTATGTGCTGTGTGTTATCATGCTAGGTGTCCTGCAATTCTAACTGATTTGACAGCTCAAAATCGAAGAACAGCCGTTTGATTTAATGTAAGAGAGCTTTGAAGCCCTAATAAGCTCAGAGAAAAGCCTATTTGTTATCCCTTTTCATAAAAAGAACTTATTAGGTGGGTAGTAAAACTGCAGAGCAAAGGCACAAAGGATTCCTAATGAAACCCTTATGCCATCAACCCTACTAAACCATATCATTATGTTAAATTCACTGTAACCTCTTGAGAAACTCTGCCCCACACCACCGATGCTAGCTTCAGTTGCAATTACAATATTTTTAACCTTGTCTTATTTCCCATATAATATTCAAATACATGATTCAGACTAAAGTGTTTTCTGAATTTCTTTAAGAGAAAATAACATCTCTTCTGATCGTCAACTGCAGCTTCCTATATGGCTCGCATAACCTTGATACCGTCTGTTTACTGATGAGGAGCACAGACATATATATACAGTGTATGTTATTCTTTGGCAAACATATTCTTTGTTCTCTGAAAGCAAATACATGCTGCAAGGCAACTGCAATTGTTTTTCACAGACTACTTGAACAGGAGTATCCTGGCCTCAAAACAAAACACGGTGAAGTGGAATATGTGCAAACTGTCTATGAAAGAGTGTGTAGGAGGCGCTGTATATTTTTCAGAATTTCAAGTCTGGTTATGTGTGTAAATAAATGCAAAAAATATTTTCTATCAATACAAAATGGTAAGTGAATCAGACGGTGGCGGGGGTAGGACGTCAGTAATATTATTTCGTTAATACCAGTGGTATGTCTGTGGTAAACCTCCATACTGTAAATTATTCATCGTGTTGTTTTTAAGCAGGGGCCTGAAGTATATCACCACTGGGCAGGCCGCCAGTTAATAACAGGACTGGCAACAATAGACAGTCATTCAAACTCTCACTTTTGGACCAAATTGTATTTTCAGTACAAACGGCTTGCATGTGTTTGGACAAACTCCAAAAAGTATCCACACAAGTGAAAATATTAAAATGCAGCACAGCAATTGAGTCACTGTGTCTCCATTTTCCATATACTGCAAGTCAAACCTTTGAGAAGCGTCTGTTTTAAGAAAGAAGAAGAAGAAGGACAGTATCAAGGTTAATGGCCTGGCCTTCATGACTTTGGAGGGTGATTACTTTTTGTGGTAATTTGCTGTTTATATAAATAGCAAACCCTATTAATAATGGAGCCTTGCAGAGTAACAATGTGATTATGGCTTTGGCAACTCAAGATAAGCAAGCTGCGTTGCTCTAAGTAAAAGCTTTCCCAGGATTCACTTTCCTTGACCTAGAAAGTCCCGTCACTCCCACTCATCCACACACTTATTTTCCCAAGATGGTTTAAGAAGTCAGTTACACTCCAAGGCACCAGGTACTTTATTGCCCAAAGTAACCTAACTCTTGATCTTTTTTTTTACAACTACATGTAGCTCTCACACTAAGACTTCTACAAGGGTAATAAACATCAGAAACAATCTATAGTATTGAGACTGATTGAATTTTCTTTGAGTGAATTTCTAAATGGCTGTCATAAAGTCGTTGCCAAACAATAATCTAGACCAAATATCTCAGTGGGTGTTCTCTGTGATTGCCAGAAAGGATTATTAGTCAGATTTCTCAGAGAGTTATTCCTTAAATTATTAAAAACAGAAAATGTTTGATGATATTGTCCTTGAATAATGCAGCCAAACTGCTAACAGCATCTCTGTTGTTTTGTCTGTTAATTCCTTCCAAAATTAGTCAGGGCTGAAATACCTCAACAACCACTGGCTGGTGTGAGATTTAAGAAAGTCTGCAATTCTGTGGGAAAAAAAAAAAAGACTAAAAAAATAATACAAAGTTGAAGTATATGAATCCAAAAAGGTGAAAATGCAAGTTATTTAGTGGGATACAGTTTTAAATAAGTAGGACACAAACTGGACTCCAACATAATTATTACAAACTGCAGCATTGTGACGAAAACTGGCTCACTTCCCAATACTTCAGGACAAGTAATTAACATTGGTAAGCCAATCAGCACCAATAGCGGGTCAAAATTTAAATTTGTTAACATTTTGGTTTCTGAATAAATACCCAGTGTTAATGGTCTGTGCCTGTCTTGGTGAAAGGATCATGAATTCACAGAGCTGCTAGCACAGCATTAGGCTTATTCTTGTTAAATAATGTCTCCTATTAATTTACAGTCTAACATAAATGTAAGTACTTGCTGCAGCCATTATTTCACTGCAGATAGTTACCCTGCAAATAACAAAAGGAGATGTGTTAGACACTTCTAATTTACAGTGTATTCTTGCAGAATGGGGAAAATGGCATTTTGGATTAAAGGGTATGAAATTATTCCAGCAATTATGTTTCCGTATCATTAACTAATAAGATACAACTTTAAATTGACCGCACAACACTTTTAGGGACATTTTGTTGTGTCAGTGTGTTTTAACCTTTTGCACCGAGAAGAGATAACCTTGAATTTCCTGACAATCAAGTGTATCTTGTATGCTGTAGCAAAAGCAGCAGAGCATTTGCCTCTTCTTTGCAAGATAAGCAGGCCTGGCCTTAGTGACTCCTGATGGCCACTTTAATATTTTGTTGCCTTTTGAACCCCCTATTCCTGAAATGAATCCAGCACTCTTGTGTTCTCTTTCCAATCTGCCATTTACCTTGTCAAGCTTGAAGTTGTTATATATGTGAAAAGCAGTACTTTGGTCTAAAAATCTGGAGCAGCACTTTAAAAGGTTAGTTCCTGTGAAGAAAATGATTGACTTTTACTGATTTATTTATGACGAGCTGTGGAGCCACAATAGCTTGATTTGGCTCCATTACTCTTATGTAATGCAGCTTCTTGTGAAACATGCAATGTTTTTTGTTTCAAGTGAGTGATATATGTTTGCCTCTCAAGTGAAAAACCTGTGTGACTCATAGAAAAATCAGGGTTCAGTGTTCAACGTTTACTTCTTATTAGTCATCTAACTAATAAGAAATAAATGTACTGCATAAATTACACGCTGAACCTGCTTTTTTGAGAGCGATTTCTTCAATGCAATGTTTTTCAGCACAAGGACAGGCTCTGCCACTATTGATCATGTTTCCTAATTGTAGGTATATGGTGACGATTTGTCACCTAGCGTAAAATGTTACGCTTTGGGAGTGAGAACGGGTTGTGTGAACTGGTTCACATTTTGGGATCTGTCCATAATCTGTCTTTGCTTATTCTACAGGGGCTTCAGGGGCAGTGGAGTCTATCTGAGCTCAGTATTGAACTGACAACACCGAGCATTACATGAAAGAAGCTGGTTCAGGTTTTACAATCAACTTAGCACCTTAGGCAAGGAACACATTAAAAACTGCTCACAGTGGACTGAATCCATTGACTCAGCCACAGTGAAACATAATGAGCTGAAAGAAACTCTTCTCACTTTAAACGACAAAAAATAATTAAAAATGTACATACATGCAACAAACAGTGCTATATTACATCATTGTACTGCACTATATACACTATATATACTTTTTGGTATCACAGTGATGAAACAATAGTGTACTAAATTCAGTAGTCTCATTACAGTTACACTTACGTCACTACTTGCATTGGAACATTGATTCTTTCATAAATTGTGGATAGAGAGAAAGAACCATCAAGCATTCTTTTTTCTTGCTGTGGACTTGAGCTCCAGTCAATGATTTTAGTTCATTTGCAGGAAGCATTGAAACCTTGAAAAAGTACAGTTCAAAGAAATCTAAAATGTCAAAAAAAGGCCAAACTTTCCGCGACATTCATGTCCATGATCAGAGTATTTAAAGGTTTGACCACAACTGTGCGTAATCAGGGATTCAGTGTGCCCGACTTCAGGCTAAAGTTTCTGTGGTTCACTGGTAACAAATTACAGAGTACTGCAAAAGTAATGTAAACAGTAGTGTAACAATTTACTTTTTCTTACGAGTAATTGAGTAGCATAATGCATTACTTAAAAAAAGCTACAAACAATGTGTATGACATGACTTTTCTGAGTAACCATCTGATTGTAGCTGTATATACCATATATCATATCGAGTGATATAAAATGATATGAAATAAAAAGCCGCAATATGTGCACATATGTGTGATTTACAAGGTTCAATCTTTACATTTTTTGCTCCTTTCTAAACACTTATGTTGACTTAAAAATAAGAAGAAATTAGAAAGCACACAAGCAGGAAGACAAATATAAAATGAATCAAAAGCTTAAACTGTCCATAAATGGTAATAGCTTGTTGTACTAAAGGAAAGAGGTGAAATAAATTTGAAACCCGGACAGCGTGGGAGTAAAGTGTTTTTAGCTGTGAGAAAAATACCTCCATTTCCAAGTAGCTTTTGCAGATTTAATATCTACCTGATGAGAGTGAGTGATCCGTCTGTCATCATGGTGGTTTTGCATCTGTCACAATCACTCGATCAGTACATAAATGACACCAACAGATGGAAAGTGTGTTTCAGAGCTGTTTAATGCACCTGTTTTTAGCAACCTGCTCTATAGGCCTTCTGTTTTCAGCAGTATATCTTCTCACTAGGCTGTGATATGGAAATAATGATTGTCAGCACCATCTTCTTCAGTTTCTAAACTTTTTTGGAGTGGCTGCACATTAAAGACATGCAAGACTCTTTACAAGTGTCTTTTCTACTGTTAAATAATAAAACAGGGTCACAAAATTTATGCGTGCTGTGATGTACTGGCTGTTTTTTTGTTGTTATTGGTAGCTACAGTTAATAAGAAGAATATGTGTTTTGTACTGGATGCGTGACCTTTTATAGAGTCTCATTCTGTTTTAATAACATGCTGATGTGCGCATCTGCACAAAGGAAATCAGAGTAAAGCACCAAAATGTTCTCTACCTGACGCTACTTCTTTTCATCAAATTGTTGTCTCTATAGCCAAAGGAGTCCACGCTGGAAAAACACATGCACATTTTTAAAGCAGTATTTCTTGTTGAAGCACATATTTCGACCCCAGAGTAAAACATTTTTGTCCAACACAACTGAAAAATAGAATCAAGCATTTTTCTTATCAGCTTGACAATAAGACAAAGATAAAAACGAGTCTGTATATTTAATAATGAACCTTGCCTTTAAATAATTTCCACCCTGCAACTCAAATGCGGAGTCTTTTTGTCTCACACCACTGGTACAGAGAGGAGTACTTCTGCCTCATCATGCCCCCAGGGGGTCTTAAGACTAATCTGAAGGGTTACAAGTATAATAAAGGCATGAAAGAAAATCTTTCAAGTTAAAATAAATCATATCAGGCTTAAACATTTATTGTAAGGATAATTGCAAAGGTCCCCTATCTTTAGTTGTGCTTTTTCTAACTTAAACCTTAAATTTAATACAATCTTCACACTGCCAGATCACAGTGCAGATTTATTCTTCATTGTTAATTTTTACCACTTCTGAAAACAATGCCAAATTAAAAATGGCAAATTGTGCCATTCTGATAACAACATTCGAACATGCTGAAGGGGAGTTGCAAGTGATATTTTGCTGATTACTGTAAAGGACTTTGTTGGGATTTCCAGATAATTTTACATCTTACAAAGTCTAAAATGTATTCAAAAGACTCAGTCTGGGAAACGTAGATAACTCAAAGGATTTGAGTAGAGAGGAACTCTGTTGGATTTGATTTTACAGATACAAATACGGGTTAAATAAAAGGGAGTTTTGTGTTATGATCACATATGTAAACCGAAGTGTTTGAAGCCAAAGGGAATCGTTGTGTGCAGGGTGGCTAACACATTTTCCTTGGCTTTTGTCACCCACAGTAGTTTAACTTTACTGTTTGCTTCACCTCACTCAGTTATTAATGAACACATTCTGGCTTCATTTTTAACCCTGCCAACCACTTACCTTGTTCTGGATTGTTTCTGACTTAATTTCCCCTCGCTTATCCTAAGCAGATGTCACCCTCTCAGCAAATGACTTTGCTGAAAAACACCATCAATATCCCTGAGAGCTAATTCCAGGTGAACAAGATGATCGAGGCCTGTGTGAGATAACACTGGGAAATGGAGCCAGAGTTTAATATACTGCTGTCTTAATTTCAAAAGAGATCCATGTTGCCGCTTAAGCAGATGTTGGTACTACCCCATCATTTGCACTTTCCCACATCTAAAAAATAAAATAAAATAAATGCGATTCTCTACTGTGTGAGTCTCTTTGATTTCCAAAACAGCTGCACACTGTCAAAGATGATGAAATTTGCCTCACAGAACACTTGCACATTTCATTTCCACACTACTGTAGAACAATAACACATCATCTTCTCCACTGAGCGGCCCACAGAAACAAGCAACAAGCTATACAGAGCTGACCAGCCTCAACCCAGTGATTGACCCAACCTCCTGTGCTCCCTGTCCCTCACCTCCTACTGCAATACTCTGAGCGCCTAATTGGGAAGACTGTGGGCTTATAGCAAAGAATGAGCCAATCAGAATGTCTTCTTCTCCACAGGAGTGGAACTGCATGCTGGCTGTGGAGCTTGTTAAGCCATAGTTACTGGGAGCATCATTGGAGCAGGAGCACACAAACACACACCAGACGTACAGCACAGTTACTCAAATCACTGTCTATACACCATTAAAAATCACTGAGTGTAAATTTTATGTGGCACATTTGAGAAAAGTACATAACATCACAGTGAAAGAGTCTGTAGTTAATCATAGCAGGCTACCTCTCCAACCTTACAAATGAACAGGATGGGGTCAAATCAAACAAGGATTTGACAGATTTACAATAAAGGAAGGCAGCATTTAACAGCACAATTAGGGATTTCATTTTAAAACATGGAGCTAATGCAGTGTTTACACTAAGCAGCTGCACTTCTCTGGTGTTTAAAGGCCTGTAAAAGTGAGACTTTTGGAACCATCACTGACCTAGTTTTAGTTTGAAAACTCTGTGTTTTAGACTTTTGGGGGGGAAATGATGCAGCCACTTACATTCACTTTTTGACTGGATCTTATCAGTCACAAAAATTAAGCCAAAACATTACATCTAGGCTCACATATCTTTTGTGGTTTCATCTATCTTGTCTGGGAACTGTTTTTCCAATCTAGTGGCTTTCTTCTCTCTCTCATATCTCTCTCTCCCTTTGCTTCCCGGTGACTACCAATTTATTTTTTTCTGCCAGAGAGCCTGTTTTATACTCATGTATTACTTGTAAACAGACCTTATAGGTTTAAGCTAAGAAATCTCTGGTCTTACTGTTTGTCATTGTATTTCCTCATCCATAGTTTCTATAAACCCCAAATCCTTTTTTTGCATGCATGTCAGTGTTGAAAGATCTTAATTCTGAAATTGTACTAAAAGTCTGACAGAGATCATCATTGGATTAATTTGGCCTTTAATCTAATCATTTAATCATTAGGATATACAAAGTCCGAAAACTGCAATCAAGCTGCAGTTTTCAGAAATTGTATTTCACTGAATTCATACAGATATTTGGACGAAAGTGGTCAGTCAACTGACAGATTTAAAGTGTGTAAAAGATCCACCTTTTGTTGAAATCAGTCTAAAAACAAAATTATAAGAAAACCTAAAATATCAAGTCATTTGAAGGAATGTGACCTCACATTTCAAAAGCTGTGAAACAATCCAAACCCCCCAGAAATACTGAGGGTGCGAGAGACAAAAAAAAAAAACCCATATCTGTCATACTAATTTTAATCTTCTCATTTTTATGATTCCTGTACAAGTCAACCCATCCACCAGGCCAGATTTTAAACACTAAATAATAAATTGTCTTCTATGACTCGAGAAATAAAAGATGAGTCAAATAATGCCGATGTATGTGATCACAGTTTCCAAAAACAGGACATAGTTTAGCATGAAGGGGTTAATTACACCTGTCGACTTTGAAAAGAAAAGAAAAAAAAACATGTACAACAAGCACTAATGAATGACAGCCTCACAGGTACAAAGTTTGTTAGCAAAGTTTAGTTCTTTTAATCATGTAATTTAGAGTGATTTTCATAATTTCACAACACTCAACAGCTGGCACAGCCAGCATGTGGTGTGCTGATACTATTTAGCATAATGCATAACACCTCTGGAAGCTACAGGGAGGACAGATGTCTCTCATGATATGAAATAACTCCCAAAAACCAGAGGGATATTTGTGGCTCCACTGCAATTATAACACTGGAGAACTTTTAGGGAAAGCTAGAGTCTAACAGCAACATGCTTTTAAAAATGGAAATGAAAGCGGTGGGCTAAATGATATCAGAGTGTACAAAAGTTGCAGCAATGTGAGAGCTGGTTGATATATTTTGGAATGAAAGTTCATTTTTGGTGGCGTGTGCAACACAATAATCTCAGCTCAGGGGTCCACTAAGCAATTTTGGATATTTATATTGTAATGTGTATCTCATAAGAACATTTTAAACTGTGCATTTAGGTGCGATTTCATTCAGGTCTTCATCTGTTCTATAAATGGTGCTGTCTAAAAGTACATTGACAGCACAAAAGAATTTCAGCTACTTTCAATATTAAAATTTTAGATCAAAACATGACAGGGAGATGACGCTTTTACAGCATTGATTTGTGCAAAGTTTGTCATTGCACAAGGAGAAATTTTAATGTCCTCTTTTTTGATGTGCACAAGTAAGGGAACACATGAAAGGAACACAAACAAAAAGGAATGGAGTCTAATATTTTGTCCCTTGATGCAATGACAACACAAGTCTGTGGTGCACTGTCTTCACTAAAAGTTTACTAAATGCTGCTGTTTTTAGTTGATGTTTGCTGCATCCCTATTTTTGCATCCACTGGTAAGATGCTCAGTTGGCTTTAATTATGATGTCTGCCTTGGTCTGTCTACCACTTTCCAGTTTACATCAACAGTAAAATATGTTTTGCACGGGATGCAGATTTTGAACCATTGTTTTTGTTATAAGACGCAATCAATAATGATAAATGAGCCTCTTCCAAATGTAGCCATGTGCAAACCACGACATTAAATCTTTCCATATTTCACTTATAAGATGGAAAGGTTTGAACATGGGCAGCCCCCATTAACAAAAAAATCATCAGATTTACAGAATTGCAAATATTTTTGAATAAAAACTTTCCCTGAAAAAAACATTCATTTGACACCTATTCAACCCAGACTATGAATTCATGAATTTATCCATTTTATCCATTTTTTCATCTTTGAATATATGATCAATTCATATATGAATGGGTCTGATTATTTCTTATATGTTTGTTAATATTATTCTGCATAAACAGTTGCGGCAGATGACTGTCTCTCCCTGAGCCTGGTTCAGCTGGAGGTTTCCTCCTGTGAAAAGGGAGCTTTTCCTTCCCACTATGACCTAAGTGCTTGCTCACAGGCACAGTCTGATTATTGGGATTTCTCTGTCATATTGTAGGGACCTTAGAATATTAAGTGCCTTGGGGGACTGTTGCTGTGATTTGGTGCTATATAAATAAAATTGAATTGAATTGAAACTGTTTGTTTTGATAAAATACCAGAAATCAACCTTATGTTTGGTTCAGCATTGCACAATTTAATAATCGAAGGAAGTATTACATTGTTGTAAAATGTGGAAAGGGCAAACAATTTAAGATATTTACAAAATTTTTCACATGACTGTCGGCCAATTGTTTGTCAATAGAATCCAGAGAAGCATTTCCTGAAATATAATGCACATCTGTACTTGGCTTTGGTTAGTTTTAGGCATACCAGAACTGTATTTTAAAGGTAAAAGGTCAGCATTTATGCTCAAATTGGAGCCAAACAGTACAAACCACAACTACAATGGTTTAAAAACCAACTATTTATCGTGCTCTTTTTTCTGTGTAGACTTTAATGTTAATTCCGTAATGTTTCCTGTCATTAACTATTATGGCTGCTATAACCCACAGTCACATAAACTGCTGGCATTTAAATTATTTGTCAGAGGACAAACAGTAATTTTGCAGGCTAGAAGCTAATCTACAACTAGAAAAAAAACTCAATAAAGCTGAGGGAGTGAAGCGATTATGCTCTATTGATCATTTGCACATTGTTTTTACTTTGTCATTTCATACACTGTTATTATGAAAATATTGATGACCACTACTTAAAAAAGTCTCAATAATTTCCACCACTGCAAACCCATACTTGATGTTTTATAGGACATCAAGTATGAATACTGATTATGTGAAGACTCCATTTTTAACTGTTAATTTGGATAAAAATGTGATAAACTTTGAAACTCACTGAAAGAGTTGGCATCTTAACAGAAACCACAGAGTGCTGACAATGAAGAGTTATATTTCTTTCTGACAAGCAGCAGTCAAGGTTGAGACTCCTAATTCACAACTCCTAATATTATTGCTTGTTAAACTACAAGCATCATAAGGACTCTAACAACCCCGGGCTTTTTACTGTTTCAAAAGACAGTCATCATTTAGTTTTTTATCACAGACGTCTGTGTGGGGCTGCACATTGCCTATACCACAACAGACTTTATTAAATCTCACAGCTCCAACATTCAGCCGATCCCTTTCTACACAGCATCTGAAATGTAGCATGACCTTTCTGGTCCCATCAGACTGCCAGGCTGTCTGCTTGATGTGTTTGGGTCCAGTATGTGCTGACAGGAATCTGGAGGAGGAGCAGAGCGGAGCCAAATCAGAGATGTGAAGCTACTTATTCAGAGCAACCCTGTTTTGACAGTTTTCTCCCCCTTCTATACCCCTGTATTAAGGACACCCTTTAAATCCTCCTTGCTTTAAATTTAAAGTGACATTGACTGATCAGTATGTAAAAGATTCAGACCACTCAGAAACATAGACTCTATAAGGAACCCAAGATGTCTTTATGATGATCCATCAGCTTTCACTTTTATCTCAGGGTAACATGACCTAAGTGTTCATGGGACACAGATTTGAGATTATCTGTATTCAATGCGCATAGATGTCATTAAATACTCCATAATTAGACCCCTACTTCCTTTTTAAGTGTCAGCAATGGATGAATGCACACTCTCATGCATGTTCAATTTGTCTCATTTCAGTTTAGTACTTGAGGCTGATGGCTTGCAGGCAATTTCCAAATCTTGTGTACCAGGCTAATCATGGATTATGGAATTAAAAAAAATGATAGGAAATGTGCAACAGGTCTTTAAAAAGCATTTATGCCAAATCATAATGACGCCACATTTTTTCTCATATAGATTTAATTCATATTACCAAGTATGATCATAGCAGTGACATAATTAAGTAGAGTTTATATTAAGAATACACACTATGATTCAAATCGATGCAAGTCGAAATTTACCTTACACTGTTGCATGTGTGCACAATCATGTGCGCCTATTGTAGCAAATTATTTCATAAATCTCAACCTAAAGTTTCAGAGAACACTGCGTGCTTCACTGGACTTACCTGGAGATAAGAAATATGATGATATTTAAAAACGCACTCTCTGCCATCAGAGTTAAAATACAAAAAAAGTTATAGTTATAATTTATAATAAGCCAGAAGAGTTATCAATATTAGGTGATAATAGCTAATAATTTTACTTGCAAAACAAACCATATATTTGTTTTGCACATTTATTTACATGCATATAACTAATTACATGTTATTTTCACTAGTTTCAAAAAATGCACTAGTAGCTCAAGATGTAGCATTGACCGAACAAAGCTGTGTGAGAATGTTGTGAAAAACTGTTACACTGTAATTCAGTATTTTCGGAGTAAGCACAAGGAAACATGGGAATCTAAAGGATTAAGTTTAGTCTATTAATTTAGTAACATTGTGATAATTTCCTCAGGCTTCACTATTATTTTGAATGTGTGATGTGGTTTTCAGTTCTATGGTTTAGCTAGCAGTTGGCCACCGTGACTGTGACTCCTATAGTGATCAATCACACCCAGCCAGCATTGTTTAGGCTGTTTATTAAAATGTTGAATACAGCAGTCTCTTATAACCATGAGCAGCAGGGGAATAACCATGACAGGGGAACTGCTACAAAGCTGATAACACTCAATCAAGACAAGAAATGAATTCAAGCTGCATGGTCGAGGACATTAAGCTACAATAAAGTAATAAACTATTTACAGTAGCAAATGACAATAATGGCTGGCAACCAAACCACTGACAATATCATACTCATCAAAAATCATATATTTTATAATGCATGATATCAGTAATAAAACAGTTGTTGTAGATTACAGATGGCAGTACTTGTATGTGCATGCGGTATTGTAATATCACGATAACTACATTGTATAAAAACAAAAATAAATTCAGATTTCTAACAAGAGAATAAAAATCTGATGTGTTGAGTCTCCTGTTATTCCCCACTGAATTAATGGACATTTGCTTGGAAGTAATACAACCTACCATAAAATTTGGAAAAGCTGTAGACTGAATAATATATAGCTACACTCACTGGACACTACCCAGTGTTACCGAGGTACACCTTGGTAAACCTTGCTAGCTCCATTTAGTCTACAGTGCTGAATAGTTTCAACAAACTCCTACAAACATTCAGTGATTTTTGTCTGTATCGACACAATAGCATCACACAATTGCTGCACATCCACAATGCAAATCTCCTGTTGTCCCACATCCCAAAGGTGCTCAATTGGATTGAGATCTGGTGACCGTGGAGACCATTTGAGGACAATGAACTCACTGTCATGTTCAGGAAACCAGTTTGAGATGATCTGAGCTTTGTGATGTGCTGTGTTTTCCTGGTGGAAGCAGCCAACAGAAGACTCATGTTGTTTACAGTTCTCACCCTACCACCTGGAAGTTGTCATCAGACCAAGCAACATTTTTTCAGTCTTCTTTTGTCAAGTTTTGGTAAGCCTGTGCAAACGGTAGCCTTACTTTGCTATTCTTAGCTGAAAGGAGTGGCATCTGGTGTGGTTCTGCTGCTGTAGCTCATCTGCTTTATGGTTTGATGCATTGCATCTTCAGAGATTCTCTTCTGCATGGATGCAGGCATTATTTGAGTTCTGACAGACTGAAGTAATCTGGCCGTTCTCCTCTGACATCTGGCACCAACAAGGCATTTTTTTTTTCTCAGAGCATTGACATTAACTATGGTTTCTGAAATACTCAAACCAGTGCATTTCGCACCAAGAACCATACCACGTTTAATATAACTTAAATCAGCTTTCTTTCCTATTGTGGTGAGTGTATGTGAATAACAACATGTAATATTTAATACAGCAGAAACAAACACTTTGGGACTTGGCATGGGTGTTGATTGCCTGCACACAGGTGGCCAGTAGGCAGTAGCGGTAAAATGGGCTGCCAATAGGGACTGGACAAAATAGTGTCAAACAGTGTTCCTTTAAGAGGTCTGAAACTCTGTTGACTTCTTTTCCCTCCACCTAATACTGTGGACTTGTTCCCCAGTTCAGTATTTAACCTGCTGCCCCGAGGTCAGTAGCTGAGATAAAACTCAAGACTCTCAACTTTCCCTGCAGTCTCCGTACTGTTTGCTCCTGCAGTGAAAGAAGAGGCTCTCTTCCTCCTCCAACTGATAGAGTCACAGTAGCTGTAACAAATTAATCACTAGTTCTGCTCTCTTTCCTAACTTTTAATCTCCCTCATGGACATACACTAATCTCTCATTTATATTTAAATCACAACTTTATGCAGAATGTGTGGCTCATGAGGAAAATGAAGCTCATTACTGTTTCAAGCTCAATTTAAGTGAGTGATACAGTGATGAGGATGCTGGAAAAGTCGATGTTTCCCCCCCAATGGTTACACAGGAACACTAGCTTTGACCTCAATGAAAAGGTCAGTGAAACATAGAAATAAGAATAAAAATGAGAAAGAATAACATTTTCTTTGTGTATTTTCACTGTGATTGAATTTGTCTGTTCAAAATGTAATACATTCTTTATTAATAAACTAACATCATTACGAGCTAGCATTTGCACCCCAGAGTGCATCTGGTTCTGTAAAATGGGCTCATTTCCTGGTTGCTATGCAGTCATGCAGAACAGACACTGGACCTAATGACCCCTACCCAATGGACATCTTAACCACTGGAGACTGACCAACATGACGTTGTGGGTTAACTCGCTCTTTTGACTTTTTTCAAATTTAAACCCTTCCGAACGAAAAGCTACTTAGTCACGAGCCCTCGGGCATTTCAACTGCTTCGACCGCATTATGCATCTTTGTGTTGACCTTGTATATAAACTGTGCTCAGACTGCCTTTCTGTTCCTACTTTGGGATGCTCACGATGTGCAGCTCTGTTGACACCGAGGTCAAAATTTCTAACATGAGTAAAGTTGAAGGCTAAACTGTTGTTATTGCTGGGGCATTCAAAACACATAAAAATGTGCTTTGAATAAGTTTAATCGTTTCAGCAGTGTTCCCTGTACGGCACCGAGGAGTTTTTCTTCATTCCTTCAAATATGCATATTCTTCGTGTTATTGACTCATGTTATTAGCTCTGTGTAATGTTTTTATGTTCACATCTTCTGCACTGCTGTGCCGTTTGCATGATTCATTTTTATTTTTAATGTTTTAACACATTATTTAAATTTATGCTCTCCATACGATTTGTGCATCTGTTATAATTTATAGCTGGAAAAGTGCTCATTATAGTGAAACTATTGTCGATTTCTTACAAATGAAAATCCAATAGAATCATAACAAAAGTCATTACATTAATCAGTTCAAACTGAACCTGATGGAGAGCCTATAGACATGCTGATGCTTTGTAGGGTATATGTTAAAAAATCAGTTTGTGCCACCATCATCTACCAATTAAAACACCCTGTGAACTCCATATTTTTAAAACGTTTATGTATATTTGGGGGAAAAGTGAGATAACTGGCACCTTTGGGTTTAGGTTGCATTGCTTTGGAAAATATGAAATAACACAGCAGGCAATCATTTTTCAGTCAGTCCAAATCATAAGATTGCTGCATGTGCACTTTTTTTGCTTGGAATCATTTGTATGAGATTCTCTCTGGATATACTCCAAAAACTGTGTAGTCCAAAAACATACTTATCAAGTTAATTGGGGAATCTAAATTGGCCGTAGGACTGAACATGAGCATGAAAGATTGTCTTCTTCTCTGCGTTCGCCCCGCAGTACACTGGAGACCTGTCCAAGGTGTACCCTGCCTCTCCACCGTGACAGCTGGGACAGGCTCCATCCTCTCATGACCTTGAATCAGAAAGCAGCTAAGAAAATGAATGGATCATTTTGAAAACATGACTCTGTTAGCCAAATAGCAAGCAGAGATATTTGGCATGATCGCTAGATCTTATTTTTTTCGTCAAATTTCCTAGTACTTTGTCTTTGCATCCTCAAACTGCAGAAACTAACCTTGGAACAGCCATGTAAATAAGTGAAGACTAAATAGCTCTCCCACTGTAGGTTATGGAGATGTTTTAAAGTAATAAAAACCCTGTTATGTTAGCCAAGAATCTATGATAAAGATGCCTCTTGCAGCTTTGATTTCATGTGTGATGGAAGTAAAAGAATATCCAGTGTTTGAAATTTCAATATCTAAGACCTTGTCATTTTGGTCTAATTTGTCTCATTAAGTACAGTCTGAGGCTTTTTATTCCCGCCAAGGGGTGCACTCTGCACTTGGAATATTGAGTCTCTTATTACATGAATTTCCATTTCTTGGCTTTTCATTGATGTGGCAAGGGAGTGACTGAGAAAATGCCCTGAAATATACACAGCTTCACAAAGTTTTGTGTTAACTTAACCATTCTTTCATTTTGAATTTTAAAGGCACTTTATTTTCCTGTTCAGTACCAACAAGATTTTTTAAGAATAGTGCCTCTTAAATTCTTAAAATAATAATAATACAGAAAAAGAAAAAAAAAGGATGCTTTGATGTTTTGATGAGATGTCGAGTGCAGCAAAGGCTATAGGTTGTCTAGGTTGTGTGGAATATGTGGGCTGTACCTTTGTGCATTTAAAAATCCCTAATGAAATTCTATATAAAGAATATGAATATAAATATGATTCAACAAACATTTTAAGCATAAATAACTGTATGAGTCATTTTGATACTGTTTCTTATTTAATAGCACCGTAGCAACACAGTGTAGACATCGGGCTCCTGCGCCTTTCCCTTCAAACAAAGAGAAGAAAATTCAATGTAAGGACTTTATATAGCCTTCAGAGACCTCATTCTGTTATATTTTAAAGCTCAATAGTCTCTCTCAGACACACACACACAAACATGTGTTTTTATGATTTTTTGGAGGTCTTATTTGGACATATCCTGACACAACTCTGTTAATGGGCACAATCGTGCCTCAGTTTGTGAGAGAATAATGTAACTGTATGCCATGAAATTCTGCATGGACCTTTGCTGATTTCCTTGCACTATATGCTAGTCTTGTTATTTAGCTGGAACATAAAAACATACACAAACACACAAACACACACACACACACACACACACACACACACACACACACACACACACACACACACACACACACACACAAACACTTGAGAAATAATTAGCTGCAGTAGTTTGAGGCTTTAGTAGAATCTTCTATCTTCAGCTGTAAATAAAGACTTTGCTTTTAAAGGTAGAATTTAAAAAAAGAGTTGTTATTCAATTATAAGTGTTGTTAATAAGGCGAGTTAACATTTTAAAACAATAGAAGAGGTCATGTGTAGGAAGTAGCCTTAAAAAATAACCAAAAAGAAAACATCAGGTGGCAGGTTTTCTTTAGAAATATTAGTTTCCAGTTGCTATGAAAGTCTCCTTTGGTAAGCTCTGGTAATCCTCCGTTCACACATACTGTAGGTGGAGTTAAACAACAGAGACAGGCATGCTTATAGAATTCATCTCATACATTTTGCATGCCGGGCACATGTACTGTACATAAAAGATGGACATTTCCACAGTGACATCATCTAATAGACTTCAGAGATTCTTTTGAAACCTTTTCTTTGACATTTTGGCTGTTGGCATTTGTTTGTTTGTTTTCTAAAAATTCAACATAACCATATTTGGATCACGAGATAGTACCGAGGAGCTAATGCTAGTACTAGCTTAGTTTCCAAAAATCTAACGTGTGACTCTGTTGACTGATGATAAATGTTTTAGATGCCCAGTAACAGTCTTAATCTTGTTTGGTGTTCAGGTGTTGGACCTGTTTCCAATGCTTACCAAAAGAAACATTATGTGATTTGATATCATTTCAACCTCAGACACCTTGTCGCATTTATGGAAAAGGACATATAAATTATAATATAAGCACATATACAACGTGTGTTTTTCTTGTGTGTCTGTGTTCCAACCCTCCAACTCTCTGCTCCTGCATTCCTGCACATTTTACACTCTGTTTTGTGAGAACTACTCTGTATTGTTTCACATTCTGTCACAACTGTAAATCAGGGACAGGAAACAACAAGTAGCTGTGCCTGTGCCTGCTTTTCAATCAAAATGGTGAAAATATTCTCTAAGAGAACTTTGTGATTTCAGACAAAAGAGAAAGTCTGGAAGAAGATTTTTCAGTACAGAGTCCTTTTGCCTTTGTTGGATCCCAACCCTTCTTTATTGGACAGCAGGGTTGGGAGAGGAGGGGTTTAAAATACAGGAAACAGTCTGGGGCAAACTCAAACTCGTCCTGTGGTAAGGACTCTAATGTTCAATATATGGCTCACCTACTCAATCAAGTGAGCTACAGCAGGATCATTAATTCGGAGTATAACAGTGAGTTTGAAAACACCGATGAGACTGACCATCATTTTGCTCCCAAACAGTCCCATCAGCAGCCATCAAGGGGGGGAAATGGATGTCAAAAATGGTGAGAGCGAATGGTCCTCATGCCCAAGAAATAAGCCATCCCGCATGACTGCCACCACGATGCAACCAGGGCCAGCGCAAATGGTGTGACGTGAAATCTTTAACTTTATATCCTAGATGGCATCTAGAAAATCATCCTGACTGTGAGATGTTCCTTGATATAAATTCTCCTCCTTATCAAGGAGCAACAGAAGCATGTAAGAGGTGTGTGGGTCCAAGATAGACAGAAAGATAGATAAAGTGCATGAACTAAGTATGCAACACACAGAGCAAAACTCTGTCCCTTGTGTGGTTTATATGCTGGCACCAACAGGCTATTTATTTAATGGGAGCTGAACTACAGACTGAGATGAATTGTTTGGAATTGGGACAAAGTAAACATATGTTAAGTATTTTTACAGACTGTTATGACTAAATTGAATAAAAAAGACCCAAAATGCTAAAGTTGGCCAGGTATCAAAATGTGAACATCACATAAGGGAAACATCACATAAGGAAAATGCAATCAGTGGAGAAACTGAACTGATAACTGCATGGTCTCACAATGTCTTCTGACTGAGTAACAGGCTCATAATCATGAGATAGCCTTCACTCTAAAGCATTCCCTTCTTTATCATATATTTTATTCTAAATGAGGATCATAATGTACAAAATGAGGATCAGGCACTGATGAAGCCTTGAAACTGGCAATGGTGATTAAAAACTCATCAGGAAAAGTGTTTACTGAGGCCACAAATCAAGTGAAAACTAGGATCATTTTCTTATAGACTTCTTTACAATTGGACTTGTGTTTTTATACAGCTAGCTCTCTGCCTCCCCAGAGGCTATATTTATCTTTATATAAAGTCTAAGGTCCAAAGACATGAAAGTGTATAACGGTAAATAGATATTATGTATGAGGGCAACAGCAGTGAGAATAACCTAATATACTATATAACTGCTTTGCTTTTAAACTCTCAGCTGACTGCATTTACATGTAAAAAACATCTGATACTGTAGGTTATCAAGCTAAGACTCAAAGAACTCTTATATTTGGTTATTTAATATGATGTAAAACTGTTATTCCAGGTTTTCTGTCTTTTTTGCTGTAGCTAACAGCTACAGGGATGCTGTATCAGTCAAAGGATTAAATGAGCGTACTTTCAAAATGTCTCTCACTCTGAGCACTGTGATCATATCTTATTGGAGGGCTATCAAGCCCAGGTACAATTTTCACTTGTACACCTGCCAAAACAATAAATTATTTAATCTATTCTGAAATAAAAAGAACAAAAACCTGAAACCACCCAGAACGATAAATATTGAAGAACGACTGATGGATCATGCCTAAAAGGAATACAGCAAACAGTAATAAAACTTTCACAGCTTTTCTTTTCTTTATATAAGAAGAGAGTCTACATATAAACAGTATGGACTGAAGCGGCATTCATGCTCCCGCTCTGTAGGAGAATTATTTATCTTTAGCTCTATTCCTGGGAGGATGCTTTTGACAACATCTCATCTCACTGTCTGAAAACCACTGCCATCCATTAGGGCCAGGAATTGCACTACGATGTCTTTGTGGGAGGCTTTGCCAGTTGCACTACGTTTAAAAGCTTCGAAGGAAGCAAAGCAATACTGAGGCAAAGAAAGAAAACATTTATTGTTCATGAATGTGGTGTCACACAGGTCCTGTCAGAAAAGAGCAGGGAGGTGAGGTCTTGGTTTGAGGTCTCTGAAGTAATCCTGCCTCCCCTCTTCTCTAAGCACAGGAAACTGGACTTTGGAACTGTTCTTTTTCAAGAACAATCAGCACATTCGTGTAAAAGCAGTACATTGCAAAAGACAGTCTAACATTCCACATGACAGCTAGGTTTTACATTTGTGATGCCCACTGTAATTTATATCCTTATAAAAATTTACAGAATAACATTTTTTGTGTCTCAGTGCAAAAGATATATATTCCAAAAGAATTTCAGAAAAGCCGTGCCCTTGTTAAATGTCCGTCCATATCCCTCCCCTTATCTGTACCCCTACAATAGTATAATTGGCCTGTTTACTGTACAAGACCACCAATAAATAACTAACAGAAGCAGTTTTACAGTCACTGTCAGGTAGCAGCAGTGTTTCAGCTTAGACTTTAAATACATATTCACAAACAACAGTGTGTCACTGTACACCCACAATTCATCAGAACTTTAACTATAGATAATAATAATAATAATTACATTTGTATTGATAGTAATTACCATGACAATAACAACAGAAAAAAAGAAATACATAGTGTCACATCGGCATTAAAGTATTTACATTGCTTTTTCAAGTTCTGTGGCTTAATTTCCCGTGTGTGAATTTCCCAAGTAAAAGAAGGCAATGAAGTGTCTCTAAGGTAAAAGGTTGACAGTGGGGAGTTTATCAGCTGGTGCAGATGCTATTGATGGAAATGATGCCTGGGTCCACCAGGCCAAGCTCCTCATGCTCATTCACACACAGCTGATAGCCACAGCCCCGCCTACGCTTCAGTGGGGTCACCTTGGCATCAGGCTTGGCTCGAGGTGGCAGGAGAAAGCCCACACTCCCTGCAATCAGCATGTGCCAGATGCTGTGTATGTAGAAGTAGTTCTCCTCTGTCTCCACAAAGGCGTAGAGTGCCACGGCAGATGTGGCAATCATGGTGCCCGGGAAAAGGAAGAACACCCAGCGCTTCCAGGTGGGCGGGTAGCAACGTCGACGCCGGATGGTGCGCACAGTCTGACAAGGTCCACAGACACATAAAAAAAAAGATTATCAATATCACTATTTACACCTGTTTTTTTCTGAAAGCTCACAAAGTAACATTTTCCAATGGGAACAGTTTAATACCCACTCATAATTTCATACAGGAAATGACAGCTTCCAAAAGAAATTCCATGAAAAGAAAAACACAGCGCCAATCCTTTACTGAGATCCATTTACAGACCAAGAAAAAGACTTAATTTATTCCCATATGTGCTGTGGTGCCTGCAACCAATATAACCCTAGCAACAACCACTAAGAACCTGAAAAAATCTATTTTTGTATTCATGTGTATCTGACCTCATCGCCACAGACTAGAAAGCAGAGTTATAATGTGCGCTTCCCAGGGCTGTGTGTAAACACGTGTTTGAACACATTGTCATGTGTGTTTCTTTTATGCTCACATGTTAACAGCATGATGTGTGTCAAAGGCAGCAGAGTCTCGCGTAGCAAACCACAAAGTGTTTTATATAGTGAAGTTTATTTTCATAGATCATAGTTTGTTTTCCACATGAATTGATCTCCAAGGCCTTGTGTTTAACGGTCTTACTAATTTAATTTAATGAACTTTTTTATGTAGAAAGAGCATATTGAAGTGGGAGATCACACAGGGAGAGTCATTAAAGAACTGAGACCAGTGGGATTTCAGCGAGGGACCACTAGACATCTCTATTTTATTGCAGGTGGAGAGGGATGGTATTCTCTGTGAATCTCTTGTGGTTTTATTGTATGAAATTTTGTATTCATGCCTAGCGCCGCAGAAAAAGTCTATCATCTGGATCAGCTGATGGATTAGTGACGTGCCTGTCAATGCTTTATCTGCTTTTTTATGTTTCTTTGCTGGAGCTGGATATGAAATCTATTTTTGAGAATATGTGCTAATGCTTTCTGTAAGTGTCCCATGATTGCCTCTATTACAGCGCAAAGAGAAATGAACATTTAATTTCATTCAGTCTCTATTTTCATCGCTTCATAAACACTGATTGCTTGAATGATTTTTTTTCTTTCTCAAAAGGTTATTATGAAGAATTTGACACAATATAAGGGGAAACGTAAGCTGGTCGTGAATGACAAAAGTAATTACATGCACGAAACGGCTCTGTATGCATTTAACAATGAAGAATGCAAAATCCTTGCATACTTTTGTGGTTAAGCCAAATAATTCTAGACCAGGATTGTGTTTTTATGTATGAGGCAGGGACCTCATTTAGTTTGAAGAATTAGGGATATTTGGCATTGACAGAGTTGAACTTCCCCCCCTTCCTCTTGCTGCTAATGACACCCCTGCACAGCAGCAGACGCTCTGTGCCCTCCGCTTGACTGATCTAATTCGGTTGTGTCTGAGAACATTCAGAATGCCAAGCTTTGCAGAAACATGACAAGCTGAAATGAAAGGGCTCTTGTAGAAAATGTGCAGTGCTCAGACTCGGAGTTGGAGTACGGAGCGGAGAATGTTGAAATGCAGACATACGCTGTTGAACCGCTGATAAATTATTAAGTGTCAGGTAATCAAAGCAGAATCCCGGGTTTATCTTTAAAAACTGCAACATTAGCATGAGATTCAACTGCCTTTTATGGAAAGGTTGCTGTGAGGAGTTTATTCCTATGCAGTCTGTTGTTTCGTTTGCCAAGGGAGGATGAGATTATCTGTCTCTGTTTATACTTCCAGTCCGTAGACACTGTCACAGTATATCATTTGCCACTCGTCAAATAACATATGTCAACAAACCATCTATAATTGAATTACAAATCAGCCAAAGACTAAAGAAAATCAGCCAAATATTGAAAGCCGGTAGCTTTACATACATTTGCAGTGATTTATTTTAAAGCATTTAGAAAGAAGATATTTTTGACAATAGTAAAAAATACACTTTCCTACTTATTGTGCTAAAGCTGCAGGGTTTACATGGTGGAATTAAACAGTACTTCGTCTTCCAATATTTCTGTAGGATCCTCCAGCTCGCAGATAGATAACTCTCAGAGCTACAACTCCCACATTTTATTCAGCACAAAGCTTTCTCCAAGGAAACCACAAACCTTGTTTTCAAACTCATGTCAGAGGTTTGGTGTTAAAGGCTTTTTTTTCCACAAGAACCTTGCCTGAAAGACTATTATTTTTTATCTTCTCAGTTCAGGGAGCACATTATGACTCGAAGAAGAGTCAGTGAAAGTACAAGCTGAGTTATAATGGAACTACAACCCATGACTAATACCCACAGGCTGCAAAACTTTTAAAGCCCCTTCAATACTAATGTAAAATAGCTTCATTGGTCAGAAAACCACCAGTTTTTTATGCATGCACATGTTCCAAGCCTATGTTAGCTTACATGACAGATTTAATCCTTTTATACTTACTATCATCAGGGACTCGAGGGACTGTGGAGACGCATTTTATTTGCATGTCTGAACCAGCGTGAATGTTAAACACAAATTATGTATTAAAGTAACAGTTTCATGTTGTGCATAAATATAAAATAAAATATCTCCTATTGCACAATAATTTTACACCCTATAAATACAAGCAGAAATGCTTTTACACCTGATTAATACAGGTTTAATTTAATTTTAATAAGCATACATATAATGTGATAAAATACATTTTGGCACAAGAAATTTTTTTTTTACCCAGCCCACTATAAATTTTCAAAGGTTATTTATATATTGGATAAAGATTTTTAGTGTGATACTTGTAATATCCACATTTTTATTTTACTTTATATGTTCTTACCTTATATCATATCATATTTTTATTTTTACTTATTTATCGCTTTAGACTGTTTCTCTACAGTTCCTATAAATAAGGAGATCATTTTTCTCTTACCCATGCCACGGCCATGATGCCCAGAGCAAACAGGCTGGGTCCCAGCAGGTTCCACAGACCATGACGATCCAGCTGCAGTGCCATGGACAGAGACATCGCCCCCAGCAGATACAGAACCTGACAAAAAAAAAACCATGGATCAATAACTGCCCTCCATAAACACAGTCAGCATTGTTACATGTACAAGCAAGAACATATTTGTGCGGTCAGGCGATAGCACAACTCTACCTTTGGAGAGGTAAAGACTATTGTCAGTGTGGCAAAGCTGTAATCTTTTTTCCATACATATAGGAAAAATGGCTTTGCATCAAATCTCTAAACCATCAGGTGATTCATGTGTGGACTATACTTTCACGTTTTCTCTGTTTTGAGCTGACATCCTGTTATTTGGCTTTCAGAGTTATACTTTTCTTAACACACGTGTTTTTTTGCCATCAAGTTCTATTGGAGATCATAGCTGTGATGCTCCACAGAAATAAGTGCCTTACTAAAAGAAATGTTGTTGTGCTTTGTCAACAAGTTCAACAAGGCTTTGGATGTTGTTATTTTCTACTAGTCACCACAATAATATATTACAAATTTTAGTTTTCAGTTAATAGTCTGCTGTCGCATGTTTACGTGTAACATTGAGCTATTATTAAAGATGTCCATGTTATGAAAGAACAAACAGGTTCGCGGTTGAGAATCATAGACAGTTTGACAGTATTGACAGATGGTTTTGAGGCACTATAGAAGTATTTGTTCATGTTATCTATTCAAAACAAGAAAATATAAAATAATGGCAGCTATTTACTGCATTGTTAACTGCCACAACAAGCTACCTTTAGCACACAGCATGCAAGTCTGTGCTCCAAAAGGTAAAAGCCTCTCATTATGTAAATATACAAGCACTTTAATGTACCCGTAGGGAAAATAACTGCAGAGTTCAGGTGAACTCAAAATGGGTATTTTAAAGTGCTTATAGAAAAATACACTAGACCTCTTTTGAAACAGCTGAAAGCCCCAATAAAACAGTGAAAACAAAATGCTAACAATAGAGCCACATGATATATAAAATCAGTTATTTTATTTTATTTCATTGCCAAGCTCACAACTGGACATAAAGCCACAGGATATAAAAGAGATAAAGTGAGAATGAAAAAAATCAATAAGCTGTGCTACACATGCTCGGGGAGAACTTGAGCCCATCCAGAATGCCTAGGGTCTAGTAGGCAATGTGAGGAGGAATCGGGGATTTTTGAGCTGGTAAGAGATGACCTGTCTGCAGGAGAATAGAACTAATTGGCACACACCAAGGAGGAAAGGAGCAGCATGGTGCAGCCTGAGGACTCTTTGCAGCAACAGTCATCAGTCATGCTGCTCTGGTGGATCACACAGTGGCACAGAAACAAGCATGCATTGCATGCAGGCATGAATGCATAGTGACAAATGAGCCTGCAGGAATTCTAAAAAAACAATAACAATCTATTTTTATCTGCAACTTATATTTTCATGCTTAATAAGATATATAGTGTGTCAGATTTAATGTATATAGTATTGGTGCATGTCTAATGACCGTACCACACTGAGGTGTCATATAACGGCCAAGGAAACAGTATGTGATGAAGTGGAGCTAAGTAAAGGTCAACTTATCATCTTTTAAATAAAAATTTCATAATTAAATAATGCTGGAACCAGTAATATATTAACATATGCCTATATAAAACATTTTTACAAGGTTGTACAGACATTTGATGTACTAAGATTCCTGTGGATTACTGCTAATAACTGCTAAATTATTAGCAAGGTTACATACTCATTCATTCTATAGTATATTTTCAAATTTTCAAATTATTTGTGAAGTCACTTTACAAATATTAGGAATAATATCGGTTTAATTTCATATCATGAAAAGCAAACGGAAACAGAAAATTTGGAGCATCAAACACTGAAACAGAAAACAGCGCTTCTATTTGCAGCAGATATTTCAGGCATACCTATTTAGCTACTAGTAATTAAAATCATGTGGCTATTTTTTTCTGATTGACTGAACAAACATGTTTGATGTCCTACAGTGCAATTACATTGGTGAGAACAATGTTTTCAGAACTGTTCAGTAAGGAAGGGGCAAAATTACAAAGATGTGATGAAGTGTAATTATCTTCATAATTGTGATCCAGAACTTTCACCAAGTTGAGACTAACATCCCTCCTGGTGCTCAATCTTTATGTGAACTAGCATAAAATGATTTTCAGCCAACATTTTTGTGAGACATTAAGAGCTTTGCGGGTCCAAAAGTCGCATACTACACAGCGAGACAAACAATATTCCATGCTCTTAGGTCCTTTATCCTCTAGTACTAGTGTAACATACAAACAAACACACACATACACACACTCAGTGTCTCTTTCAAGTACACAAACGCACAAAGTCCCACTTGCCAGTCCTGACATGTGCGATTTGATTAGTGACTGCGTACTGCAGCGCTAAGCAAAAATGAAAACTCTAGAGGACAGCAGATGTTCATGCACTCCCCACCCTCCTCCTACCTCACACCCTCTCTCCACTCTCCCCCCTCTCTCTGTCTCATTTATGGACATGGACACACATTTACACATACGCACACACTTTCCCTCAGACTGCTCCATCTTGGTATGCAGCCAGGGAGTGACCCATGGAGAAGGTGCACCTGTTAGTGTTTACCATTACCCACACAATATGTCAGCAACCAGAGAATTTAGTGCCATGCAATGCTGATTTTAACACATTGATCTTTTCATTTATGACTGAAAATTGAGGCATATGAGGTGCTCGTTTATAGCGCTACAGCCTCTCAGTCCTTTAATCTAATCTAATCTAATCTCTCTTTGTTCATGGTCTGGGAGAGTGCAAAGGCATCAGGGTCTGAAAACGTCTGTTTCCGGATGTCTGAATCTACTGACATCTACCTACGACTAACATTTTATTAAGTAGCAAATGTGACAGGCTGAGTTGTTTTTCTAAATGGCTGTTTATCCATTTAGAAACATAATCTCCACATAAAAGGGTATGACCTAAGCTGCACTTCATGTGTCCAGGCTGAAGTGCCGCTTATTACTTTGCAGCTAGAGTGGGGAAAATTAGTGTGTTTATAAATATGCACTGTTAATGATGACATGCATTTTCTCAGTTCATTTGTGTTGAGATCAATGTATCGAAGAACTGTTGATATCACTATGCAAGCCTTACATTTTCATCTTTATCTTTATAAAGGGAAAAGTTTCTATTACAACAGGACTTTTCAGTTTTATAGAAAGAAAACAAATATCCAGTCTGAGTATCAGTAGAAACAGGCTTCGCTCAGAATTACACATACCTGTTTGATGATGGATTTTAGCCTAGCCATTGCAATGACGGTGACCCACACTGACATGAGTGACCCGAGGAAGTCACAAAACTGCAGAACATCATACTCCATGATGCAAAACACCACAATACCTGGCTGGTCGCATGCATGGTAGAACTGTGAGAAAAGAAGAGAAAGGCACAAAGGTTACAAAAACACGCAGATGTGTCAGAACAATAGACGGCACAACAGCACAAAAGTATTGATTCTGTAAAAAGCTTGAGCTGAATGATAAGCTGAATAAAATAAGCAATACCCAGGTTATTGCTGGTTACTGACAAAGAAGCTATACAGACTCTATTTATGTATGAAATCCCACTAGCATATGTTTGCAGCTATATTTCTTGCAATTTTATTTTTACAGCTTTGTTGAAAGAAGAAAAAAAAATTCCGGTATGAATACATTATCTATAAAATGTCTACTCACTACTGTATACACTATCAATAAATGATTATATACAGTGGGGCAAAAAAGTATTTAGTCAGCCACCGATTGTGCAAGTTCCCCCACTTAAAATGATGACAGAGGTCAGTAATTTGCACCAGAGGTACACTTCAACTGTGAGAGACAGAATGTGAAAAAAAAATCCATGAATTCACATGGTAGGATTTGTAAAGAATTTATTCGTAAATTAGGGTGGAAAATAAGTATTTGGTCACCTCAAACAAGGAAAATCTCTGGCTCTCACAGACCTGTAACGTCTTCTGTAAGAAGCTTTTCTGTCCCCCACTCGTTACCTGTATGAATGGCACCTGTTTGAACTCATCATCTGTATAAAAGACACCTGTCCACAGCCTCAAACAGTCAGACTCCAAACTCCGCCATGGCCAAGACCAAAGAGCTTTCGAAGGACACCAGGAAAAGTATTGTAGACCTGCACCAGACTGGGAAGAGTGAATCTACAATAGGCAAGCAGCTTGGTGTGAAAAAATCAACTGTGGGAGCAATCATCAGAAAATGGAAGACATACAAGACCACTGATAATCTCCCTCGATCTGGGGCTCCACGCAAGATCTCATCCCGTGGGGTCAAAATGATCATGAGAACGGTGAGCAAAGATCCCAGAACCACACGGGGGGACCTGGTGAATGACCTGCAGAGAGCTGGGACCAAAGTAACAAAGGTCACCATCAGTAACACACTACAACGGCAGGGAATCAAATCCCGCAGTGCCAGACGTGTTCCGCTGCTGAAGCCAGTGCATGTCCAGGCCAGTCTGAAGTTTGCCAGAGAGCACATGGATGATACAGCAGAGGATTGGGAGAATGTCATGTGGTCAGATGAAACCAAAGTAGAACGTTTTGGTATAAACTCAACTCGTCGTGTTTGGAGGAAGAAGAATACTGAGTTGCATCCCAAGAACACCATACCTACTGTGAAGCATGGGGGTGGAAACATCATGCTATGGGGCTGTTTTTCTGCCAAGGGGACAGGACGACTGATCCGTGTTAAGGACAGAATGAATGGGGCCATGTATCGTGAGATTTTGAGCCAAAACCTCCTTCCATCAGTGAGAACTTTGAAGATGAAACGAGGCTGGGTCTTCCAACATGACAATGATCCAAAACACACCGCCCGGGCAACAAAGGAGTGGCTCCGTAAGAAGCATTTGAAAGTCCTGGAGTGGCCTAGCCAGTCTCCAGACCTCGACCCCATAGAAAATCTGTGGCGGGAGTTGAAAGTCCGTGTTGCTCGGCGACAGCCCCAAAGCATCACTGCTCTCGAGAAGATCTGCATGGAGGAATGGGCCAAAATACCAGCTACTGTGTGTGCAAACCTGGTAAAGACCTATAGTAAACATTTGACCTCTGTTATTGCCAACAAAGGTTATGTTACAAAGTATTGAGTTGTATTTTTGTTATTGACCAAATACTTATTTTCCACCCTGATTTACGAATAAATTCTTTACAAATCCTACCATGTGGATTCATGGATTTTTTTTTTTTCACATTCTGTCTCTCACAGTTGAAGTGTACCTCTAGTGCAAATTACTGACCTCTGTCATCATTTTAGGTGGGGGAACTTGCACAATCGGTGGCTGACTAAATACTTTTTTGCCCCACTGTATATCACATTATCGTAGTAAGACATCATTCATTTTAAGGAGAACTGGGGTTTTTATCATTTTATAAAGGAGGATTTCTTTTGTTAAATAATATTTCAAAAAATTACACAATAGGCACTTTCTCAACAAAAGCATGTGAAACCTTTTCTTCAAGGAGAAATATTAAATTAGTCCCCTGAGATATGAAAAAGCATGGTCTGCTTTTAAATGTAGTTTTCTTTCACTCTATAAAACGCACTCTTCTTGGTTAGGAGGCGGATAAAATGCAGCAGATTATTAAAAAATAATGATGCCATACCGAGCATTGTTTCTGGCTCCAGCAAGATTTCATCCTTAGCATCAATAGTAACGTTTATTGTCAGTATTTCTTAATTGTAATTCTGTGCTAATATACTAGATGTAGCTTTTTAAAAGGTACTGTAGCTGAAAGAAACAAAACAAAACAAAAACAAAAAACTTCATTTGATTCTAACAGTTCTAGTTGCCAAACGGTACTTTTGGTGGGGGTGAAATAATTTACCCAAACTTAATTTTGTCGTCATTTTTGCAGTGAAAATGTTTTCTAAAACTCGCTGTTGCCTGGGGGAAGTTCCCGTAGTGGAAAAGTAATAAAGTTATGGCTCTGAGCAGGGGATCATAGTAGAGATACTGGAGCATTTTTGTTTTAATGAAGGACATTCATTTTAATGCTTCCAATGCAGAATAGAATTGTAAGCATAAGTATTTCTGACTGTGGTGTAGTTTGGAATGACTTACTCAGAAATAGGAGTATGTCATCTGCATACACGGGAATTTGATGCAGAATGTGTTTCCTATTAAAGCTCGCCTTGCCACAATCTGATGACTTTCGGAAAACATCTGCTTTTGTGATTCTTTCTTTCTTTATGCTTACTTTTGTGCATTACTGATACCAACTGTTTATTAGCAAAGTACCATGCTTAAATAAAAGGAAAATATACTTTAGGTTATCACTTTTCACTCACAGTGGAGAAAAACATGGTGAAGATGTAGACCGAAGCCTCCAGGAGGTAGTGGCTTCGGATGGCGATGGCCACGGGCGGGACAAACATCAGGTTACTGAGACAGAGTAGCAGGGTGGAGAGGAGCTGGAAACTGTACGAATAGGCTTCTGAGTTGTCTGTGCACCCCCATCCATCCCAGCCTAAAATACCAATACACACAGACCACCTTAGTAAATCTGGTACTTTCACCTAAAAAACTAAAGCTCTAAGACAGGTTTTTGTTTTGTTTTTGTTTTTTAACAGGCTTTACATGTTGGGAAAAGCATAAATGGTGCCTGACTTCCTTAAACCCTCAATCAATTCCAGGAAAAACGTGGTTTTGGTTTATGAATGAGAAGAGTTTCCCCAGCAGGTGAAACTGTTTGTTTCAAACCCTTAATCTCTTAAAATGTATGAAATATTTATTATCTCTTGACAAGAATAATGCCTTAGCAGCCTTTTGCTATGAACAGACATTTCTCTGCAAAAATAATCAAAAACAGATATGTGTGAAGTTGTTTATCCTGCATAATAGAGCCTCCTTGTGTGAACTCACTTCTATTTTAAAACACCCCCGCTTTGGTACATTGGATCTTTATCAAGTGGTTGATTGAATAAGACAGTGTGAATTAAATATTCGTGAGCACTGTTGAACAGAGGTTTTGCAGTCTGAGATGGGCCAAGGGCAAGTGCTGAATGCAAAGCGTCTGCCAGGAAGTAGTCACACATGTGAAGTATGACAATGAATTTAACTGAGGAGAAACCAACTCTGATAAAAGAAGATCAAAGGCAGGATTTAAAAAAGCCTCAGAGGACATGCTTTGTTTAGTTTCATAAGCTCATCTTTTATTGAAAAGCTGTTGGTAATTAAGACTGTGTTTTATTGTCTTATCAAAATGCCTTATATTAGAAGATTAATACCAGGCCACTGAATGAGTCACTGAAAAGTGGCACATACAATTTAATTGCAGAATTGTCAGCTCAATTTTGGAAAATGACCTGTGCCATCCCACCTGGCTCGCTCTCATTTTCTTGTCACTCCGCATGATGTATTTTCCAACAAATTAGGAATTCTTTGCAGCAGTGATGACCTATTTTCTCAAAGAAAAGTTCTGTCTTATCTTTCATATGCGAAAGAATCTTTTGACAGACAAGTGTAATTATACATTCAGGGTTGCACTTGCTTGCTGTTTATTAATTACTAATTAATTACTGATAAATATTTAAGGAGGTTGTTAAATATATACAGTACTAATTATTTTTCCCTTACATAAAACAACTTCCGCTCTTTTATTAATAACTGCATGACTTAGATATTAAAACAGAATCAAAAAAGACTTTACCGGACCACCTCGTTTCAATTTAATTGACAGTGTGCACTACAAGTTCAAATAAATAAACAAGGATTTAACAAAGCTGTCCATTTAAGCTGGAAAAAGTAAGACACTGTGATGGACTGCAATAGATTTTTAAAGTAAAATGTTACCTGCTTTGCATTCACATGCAGCATAAAGGTAATTGTTGGTGCGCAGAAGCTTGCACTGTCCATACGTCCCACAGTCATTGATGCACGGAGTCAGGTATGCACGCATATAAACCTCTGCAGTTACATTGCTGCATTGCTCAAATCTGGAAAAGGCAAAAATATATGATTGCAGGTGATGCCTTCACTGTTTTTCATCTGCATAATGATTTTTGTTTATGGCCAAATGTGTCAGATCTATAGACTGCATAGCTGTGCACACTTTTTAGCATTCCAAATTAAGCTGGTAAACAATATACTTACTAAATACAAATATAACAGCATTGTTATTGTGAACATGTTATCAGCTGACATTCACATATCACTCCAAGCTCTTTTAGAGCTTTGTCTCACAAAGCCGCTCAGGCGCCTGCAGGGTTTTGTCTAGTTTTCTTGTGTCCTCCAGAAGCCCTCATCACCACAAAACACTGGAGATCAAAAGGTTGTTTCGGCATTGCTAGATGTCAGACAACTTCATTCTATTAGGCCTCGGAAATCTCCAGCTTTATAACGCAATTACAAAACTAATTTTCTGTAAATTATGTCTATTCCACCAAGGGTTCTAGTTTAACTGTCATTAATTATTTTGAATAGGTAACTCAGCTGTAATTTCTCACAAAACTCTAAGTCTACAGGTGACTGCATATTCACAGACAGAGGTTACTTACTTAATTTGCTCATCTTTAACACTACAAAAACAAAAACTGCTAATCAATCAGTTAAAGAGAATAAAACTTCAAATATGTTTCTTTATGTGTTTCTGCAACATTTTATTTATTTTGTTTTTATTTAGTTGTATACATCAGCTTAACTGTATATTTGAAGGGCACCTGTCATTTACCATCTAATGACACCTGATTGGTTTAGTATATGCAAATGCGTGGAAATCTAGCACATAACACTCTGATCTTTGTCTGCATTTTCATACATCAGCTAAGTGTTCGTGTGAGGATGAGTCCACGTCCCACACCATCTGTTATTATCTGTTATTCAAATTCAATTGGAACTCCCAAGTGGGACGGGAAAAATCTGCTTAATTTCATTCTGTTCACATTTTTGTGCCATAAAGGCTTCGCCAGAACAGCTCAATCTGCTGAATTGCTAATACTTACGAACTCGTATATAACATTACAACAACAAAACTTAATGAAAACATTCGCTCTAACTTCTCTCTCTGACATGATTCGCACCGACTTTAAATAACCCTCAGAGAAAAATACTTTACTTCTTGAATTCACAAGTTAAGTAACACCTACATAAACATGGAGAGAAAAACAGAAAGAGAGGGACACTGGTGTGGCCTTTGCAGTAGGCCAAAGCCTTATTGGTACCTACAAAGTATACTATTAATATCCAAATACCACTACCAATAAAACAGCGTTGCAATAGCATTTTTTTAAAAAAGCTTTTTGCAAACTTTTCTTGGACCCCTTGAATTAAAACTGGATGTGTGCATTTCGATTACAACTTGATTGTTTGATTTAAAATTCACTATGACGTGTGCAAAAAAAACATTTCTTAATTGGTAAGTGTGAAAATATGGATAAACCTCAAAATCTACCCCTCCTTTATGTCATATGCTTGGTGTGCACCATACACACATTTATGAAGCCAGTGCCAAATCAGTCTGCTGGGTGACAGATGGCAGAGGATGTGGTTCAATGAGGGAGGCTTCGTCATTCAAACAGAAAGCATGGTGTCTTCATTATGGCAATGAATTATTTATTTTGGTAAACAAACTAGTGATTGTGTTATGCTGACAAATTCAGAAGATATGAATGTCCTATTTTGCAATTGTCTTTGTGTAATTGACAGCAAATATTGTCTCGTAGAGGTTGCTGTGGAGCATTGGGACCTGGCCGAAGAACTGATTATGAGAATGTCATAAATTTATGTCAAAATGTATGACGTTCAGCTTGTTTTGTTGAATTCCTGCTTGTAAAAGATGTTTTTGAGACTTTCTAGGTTGAGCACTCAGGAGATTATAGTTTACACAATTTTAAAGAATAGTTTAAAGAAGGCATAGCTGTAAGGATTCTTACCATTGGACCCAATTTATCAAGCCTTTTTGCCAAGTTTTTCAACCTCCTGTTTGACAGGAGGTTCATATTTAGTGTATAACCATAAAAGCAAGTATCACAATTTTAACAGAGCAAATATTAATTTCCAAAACTGAAATAATGTCTCTTTATAGGCATAAAAACACATACTAAAACTTGGTTTAATTCAGCGGTCCCCAACCTTTTTTGCGCCACGGACTTAACGATAAAAACGATTAAAAAAAAAAAAAAACAATAAAAACGATAAAAACGATAAAACCCCTGAAAACCAGAAATTTCACACCCTGGGGGTTGGGGACCGCTGGTTTAATTGATATATATTTAGGATAAGATGAGATGAGAAAGTTACAGCAGTTACAACACTATATGTAAAGCACAGATAATATATAGCAAATATGGAGACTGGTATGAAGCTCTATAAAATAGAATACATAACCAACAAACAGGTAAAGTTCTCAAGGGAAGCAGTGCTTTCTGTCTTACCCATGTTCAGTAGCACACAGAGAGCGCAGACTGAGGTACCAGGTGCCTGTTTGTGGGTAGGGAATCCTCAGTTTGGTGATATTAGTGGAGGTGTTCACAGAGAGGAAAAACCCTGCCACTGATTCTGAAGAAAAAGGTAACACAATAAAACACAGTCCAAGCTGTGACAGAGAAGGTTCATAACTAGATAAGTTTTGCGCATACAAGGCAAAAATATCGATTACTTGTGCTGTTCTCACAATTCTACTAATAAACTTGCTTAGATTCAAAATCACACACTATGTGGCTGTTTTGTTTAAGCAAAATTTGGCATACCTGATTCACATTTCAGTGATGTGTTTTCGCGTAAGAAAAGTGGCATCCTGTGGTTGAGGCAGCCAAACACTGTGAGATTAGCTCCTTTCAGCGTAGACTGCAGGAAAAACACATAATCAAACGTCATTCATCCGTCCAACCATCAACCATCTGCTGCTATCATTCTGGTGAGCTAACACTGTTCATGATTACCTTTAGGTCTATTTTCTGCACAGCCACGAGATAGTAAACTTTAAAACTAACAAATCAAGTAAAGTGCTCTCTCTCTGTCTGCCAGAGGCACCTACAGTAAGTGAAGATGTTGGCAGTTTATCACCTTGAAGCATCAATTATACATTAACATGCTCATGCATTGAAAGAAATCCAGGAGAATTATTCAAGCGTCGGGAACTGCATATGCTTATACAAATTGGTTCATTCTGCAGAGAGGTGAAGGGAGGCCACAGCTGTCCAAATTGGTCTATTGGTAAACAATAAATAGCAGCAAACTGGATGTGTCAATTTGCACTCAAGCACCAAACTTGACACTTTATTAGTTTTAAAATGCCCCTCCATTATTTACCCAGTCTCCATCTTTTGTTTCTGTGTGTGTGGGTGGGTACAGCGATGGGTCAGTTACTAAACCACAAAGTATGCTAAAAATCAGAAGACTTTCTGACGAAAACTTTACATTCAGAAATTCACCACATTATATACATTTGTGGGATAACTTTAGACAATTATTTCTTAAATACATAAGATTTCTATCACCCCCTTAGCAAAAAATGGGCATAATGTATATATAGGGAGTTGGCAAAGTTGTTGATTAATGCAATGACTAACAAACACTTTGCCAGGTGCTGAGATTTCAGGCTTCCTAAACTCACCATCTGGCCTCTATTCTCTTGGTGGGAAGACTAAATCACACCCAGTGGCATTTTGAGAGAGCCCCACACCCTCCCCCTCCTTCATCCTGGCTCTCCTCTACAGTTTGAGGATAAAGGATTAAGCAACAAATATCAAAGTGGCTCACCAGATGCAAACACGGGGAGAGCAAAGCAGGCAAGAGCCACCCCAAAGCCAGATAATATGATTCTAATTGGCAGGTCAAAGAGCTCCATCAAAGTAGAGATGTTTGTAGTCAATGTAGCTAGATGGCAAGGTTGGTGTGCCAATTGACCAGTCAAGCACTATTAGAGGGATTATTATAAAAGTACAAGTATGTACACATTAATTTTTTTGTGATTTCTTTCCTCTGACTTTTTCTTTTGTAACAAAGGTTTATCCAGCCATTCATGTCAGCAAAGGATGATTCCTGGTGAATCTTATTCGATAATCTTCTCCCTTGCTCTTAAACACCACTAAACGGTTAAATTTATACTTTTACTGTGATGTATACCCTGTGATAAACTGGCAACTTGTCCAGGCTGTACCCCCACCTCTCACCCTGTGACAGCTGGAATAGGATCTCCCCCTCACCCTGAATTGAGGATGGACTGATGGAAGGATAGATGGATAAGCAAAAAGTTCGGTATAGTCTGATACCTTAATGAGGACACATTTCAGTGACACTGATTTCCTAACTTTTCATTCAGAACAACAAAGCTGTCGGCTGTTCTTGTACACTAGAAAGCTCCACAAAGCTCAGTGTAAAAGTCAAAAGAGACATTTTTTAATTGAGCAAAATGAGAGTGTGTGAAGCGTTAATGATGCAAAGGAAATAACAGAAAACATACTTTAATTATTAGACATTTGTTTTTTAATTAGGGCAATTAAGATAGAGGAATTAAAATAAATAAATAAACATCCATATTACTTTATTATTATTTTAAGCATGTATGGGAAATTACGGCATCACAAACCAAAAAAAAAAAAGACATACTAGAGGTAACTGTAAATTCTTAGCATCTTGAACTGTTGTGATTACAGTCCCAGTCTTTTCTCAAAGTTAACTTTTTTGGAATTCACTCTTAAAAAACAAGTTACCAATCTTAACTTCCTTTTTTGCTGGCCTCATATGCATTCCTGAGCATCTGTTGATTCAGTAATACTGCAGTATTAAAGCCGTTTAAACTGACAGAATCGTGAGGTTTTGCACTGTCACACAAAATATACTTTGTCAAGGTTTAGCGAGGATTCAACTGTATGCTGTCGCATATGAAATAACAAATCCCACTATGGAGTGCTCGACCTACCCCAGCCTGCAATTCAAGCTGCTATGAAAATTGTTACAGGGTTAAAGCTTACATGAAGCCAAAATGTGACGATGTCCATCCTGTTTTTGGTGTATTTACTCAAAATAACATGACAGACACATGTGTGTAAATTATTTGCAAGTTAAAAAAGCACATCTATAATATAAGTGCACCCAACCTGGTTAGCCAAGAAAGCTAAAGATGTTCAAAAATCAATGGAGCATGTGTAGCTTGTTTTCATTTTTTAGAAATTATATCCCCTTTTAAAATATAAAAAACTATAAGACTATTTCAGAATCAATGCACTTTTTAAATATGATTTATTATTCCACCAGTAATGAATCTCAGTGATTCATTTATTCATTTCATTATCTGCCCATAAACATCCTGGTTCCCCAGGAAACACATGCAATTAAGGAAGAAAGATTATCTCAAGATACAGAGATGTGATATATGTGATCACTCTCAAATCTATCATCCAAACCGTTCATGCACTCGAAACAACGATATTCCCTTGCTTCTTTGATATTTTACTGATAACTTTTGAGGCTCATTCTGTCTGAAATAATTTCCCTTCAGCGTGGATGCTGGCTTTCTCAGCACACTGCATCATTTCTGTCCAGAACCCAGAATTTCTAAAAGGATTTCAATCACTTCTTAAAATAGCTTTAGCTGTCAGGGCATTATGTGATGTGTTGTTAATAATATTCTATTCTTGTTCTGCTTTAAGAACACATTGATGTCTGGAATTCTAATGTTGATTTTGTATGTTTTTTTTATTTACTGGCTTTACTCGTAAAGCCTTTTGTAATATGATTGTGAGCATTGCTATATTAATCATGTTTAATGTTAGGATTTATATGCCCGATCCATTATGCAGATGTTAGTTATGATTGGTGAATGTGAGTGGCAGACCCATAATTCAATCAGGGGTGCTATCTACCAGCAAAGTAAGGCTCAAGGTTAAAGACTGAAGAAAACTACTGTGGAAAATCTTTAAAAGGATCACTTCGACAGCCCTGATGCATCAACTCTGATTGCTAAAATAGAGGAGAAAAAAAAGGTTTGATGAATGCCAGTTTGTCTGTGTTGTATACTGACATGTTTTTGCTTTGCTGAGTTTAATAGAAGTTATGCTGATGACATGTGCCAGGCAGTAGATAATGCCAACTGATGCAAGAACATGGACAAGCTGTCATGTGCTGTATATACTGCCTCCATATTCCAGTGCCCAAACTAATTAAACCAAACTCCAATCTCTGTGATGGGTTTTAATTTTAATCAATAATATATCTGCTATCTGGATATCTTTTAAAGCACATGTTTCAGCCTCTGACCACATGAATGCTGCTTAGCAAAAGCAACAGAAGTTTTATTAGTTTGGGGGGTTTTTTTGTAATTTATTTATTGGTATCAATCCAAGTTTATTATTTTAAATAAAAGATACACGTAGTGCACAATTAAGATGTGAAAAATATTACATTTCTTTAGATTCATTATTTATTGTGCATATGTTTAATTATATATTTATGAAGATTTTTAAAATGATTGTTTTAATCAATATTTATTTTAGCATTCAATTTCACACCTCTCCTGTGTGATAATGACAGATGGTGTTGCACAACTCTGCCATAAAAGCGCCTAGTTTTCACTGGCTGATTAAAAATATGAAAATAAATGGCCGTGGAAATACTGGATGTGAACATAAACTTACAAATAGAAAAATGAACATAAGAAATTAATATAGTTTTAAAAAAACATATTTATTGTTTGTCCCTGGCTGTTTAGCTATTAGGACCTAGTATAATATGTAAGCATTATTTTTCATGTATCACACTTATTTATTTTTTAATCTACTCCCCCAAACACTTTTATGCTGCCAAAACAGTTTATTACTGTGACAAAAGTACTAGTGCATAAGGGTTAGCCAAAGCATTCATGAATATGCGCTCATTACACTGTTTCTAATTTCTTTTCTGCGTGAGCCTTACCAAAGGTAAACTTAAACTGATCAACTGCCAGGTGAGGCATCAGTGGGAATAAAAGCCATATGCATTCCTTTCACACTTTTGCACAGAGAGTGATGCAAGGCAGACAAGCAGGTCCAGCTATTGTCTCCTAAAGCCCTGCAAATCTGCCAGAGTCCCCCACAGGCAGCGGCTGACTGGATTCTGCGCCTGTGACAAGCAAGTGACAGATCATCGCCGAGGGGGGTTAAATCTGTTCATAGAATAATATAGCATGACAGTCTCTCTGAAGAATACATCTAACGGCTCATACAACTATCACACCAACCAGGTTTCATCCCAGCATACTGTCTTTGTGACATCTGCAGTGCGCACCCAGTTAAAATTAACCAACAGCACACACTTGGGAGTATACCGGGGTGTTGAATGGAGGGTGAAAGGGGTCAGGGAAAACACTTTGCTACTGCAAAGATAGCACCGATAAATACAAAGAGAGGTTCTGCTGCAAGATAAAGGACAGATACAGTAAACAGGTGAAAATGGGCACACCATGGAGAAAGCCAAGGGGCTCACGTAGCCTTTGTGGGTGGTGACAGCAGCCACAGCAATCCCAAACTCCATTGATACACTGTTAAATGAATTACCGTCAATTATTTTCATTTCCTTTAAAAATTTTCTCTGACAATCTTGGAAAGAAGGCTGTTTGCTTTCTTACCGGGGGTTAGATGAGAAGATCGATCATTAATTTCATCTGTGTGTGCGTGTGTTCAGTAGAGATGATGGATGTGTAGTCTGGCTTATTATAAAGTCTTGAAGCGGTGAGAAACAGTATATAAGCTGCATTTGGACAATTTCAAACCTGTGAGGACAGGATTGTACGGGGGGGAGGGGGCACTACACATAGGGTTTACTTTCATTTATGATTAATCTGACATTAATTTCCTCATTAATTGACTTATCTTGTCTATTAAACCTAGAGCGTAATAGATTTAGTGTTAAATTCAAGTCTGCTGCTGCAAATGCTCTTTTTCATCTTTTTTAATGTCTGACATTTCCTACTGTTTATATCTTTTGTGCTAAATCACTGGTACTGTGGGCAACACATTTTGTTTACCAGTATTTTTACTCTATCTTTAAATGTGGGGAGATAGACCCGATATTTTAAGCAATACTTCCCAAACTGTCAGGATGTTCCTTAGAAGTAAACAATCAAAGCTATCTGTTAGTGTTTTGTGCTTCATCTTGTTGCTGTCTCAACACTGGCTGGCTTTCTCTCCATTAGAAGTAAAATGTTTAAAAGTCCATCTGCCAGCCTGTAGCTCTCCAGTTTCTGGCTCCCTGTAGACCTCCAGAGCCAATGCAGGTGCATTCCTAATGCCATTACTATCTGAAGGACAAATCAACACAGACATATTAAATCCTGCTTGGCTGATTTTTGCACTTTGTTTGCTCTCAATTAGAGACATATGCCACAAGCCCAAACACTGGCGCCTGTTTCATTGTGAACTTTTTCAGTTCCCACAGCAAAGTCTATGACCATACGTGCATCCATATTTAGCAGGCGCGCTCAGCCAGGCACTTTGTGAGCCCAGTTATTCACCCTTGCTAGCTGCTGATTTTCTCCTCTATGACTGTTGCAAATTTACTTTTCTGATAACAATCTGATCCCTGCACAGGATACAGCAAGCGAAGGGTGAGAGTGGTGCCAGAGCACTGTCCAGCATCTTGGGCCAAATCCCTTCCTTGGACCAGGATGATAATACTGATTTGATGAGCTAACAGTGCCTCGCAATTTTACAAATACTGCGAGAAATTATGAAAGAAACAATAGTTGTATCATCTGTAAACCTCACCATGTTGAGTTTGAGCTCCATGTTTAGGACTCCTCCACTGTCTAAAACGGGCATTAGGTTGACGGCGAACACGGCTGCCCTGTCCGGTGGAATCGATATATTTGGACCGAAGAAGACGTAGAAGTGCACAGAAAAAGTGTCCAGCTCATTGCGCAGAGTAGGACGGATCGGCCAGCACTTGTTAGTGTCTGCAGTCGGTGCAAGGTAAATGATGCTGTCTTCTGAGGTGTGCAGGTGACTGCTGTTCTGGGACAGGCTTGGCAGGGCTGCCATTAACAGTGTATCAGATAAGGAGAAACCCATCGCTGTTCCAAAAGACTGAGGCATGTTCATCGAGGAGCTGGGTTGTGCTTGGTCTTTCAACAAACTGGGTTTGGAGCAATCTGTTCAGGAAAAAAAAAGTCAAAACAATGCTGTTATTTAATTTGCACTTATATGCACTATAAGCAACAGAGTCTCTATAAATGTTTGAGCTGGAGCTCTGTGTTTTAGATCCGTGCTTACGGGCAGTGTTTATTGTTTGCTATTGTTCCTCAATATCATTTATTCTCTCTCTGCTCTCTTGTGACCCCCAACTGATCACCAAGGCAGCCGCCCACCCTGCTGTTAAAAACTCTGTCTGTTAGAAGGTGGTTTTTTTTCTCACAGAAAGCATTTCATTAATGGGGATTAATGGGTTTTCTTTAAGGTCTTGACATATATGTAAAGCACCCAGAGTAAACCATGTTGTTGTTTGGCACTATATTAATGGAACTGAAACCTAATTATTTAGTTCAGCTGGCTTCCAGAACATATACAACAAGATTCAGTGCTGTGGATTGCCTCTAACTTGATTGTAGACTGTATGTTTTCCACCAACACATAGAAAATCAATGCAAAATGGTCACTGATGTCGAATGGCAAAGTATCATCCAATACCAACAGTCCCCAAGGGGAAAGGATTTCAAAGGCTTTTTAGCTCAACCTCGTTTGCATATTATTGTCTCGAAAGGGTTTGAAGTATTTTGATGTCCGTACAGGCAGGTGGAGAACGCCTAAAAATACTGAATACTGCAGCTGCAGGTAACATTTGTGTAAAATCTGTAAAGCCTCGTAGACGGAGGACAAAGATGGAGCACTTGAAGAATCCTGAAAAAAATCTATAGAAAAATCTATAGAAGAAGAGGCAAATGTCACCCATCTGTCTCAAAAAGAGCCAACCAGTAATTAAACCAGAAGACATGTTAACCAATTACATCATACACAATACAGATCATGATACGTTCGGCTGTGTGGTGGCAGACATATTAACTTATTTCTGTGATGATATAGATAAGTCCACCTTTTGTTTTTCTTGGCTTTCTGTATCTAAGATGTGTATTCGCATTGTATTTATTCAGTCCTGAAACCGAGTAGGTTTTTAAATTAAGCTGTAAACCTTCCATATTGATGTATATTTAGGTCTTGGTGACCACTACAATTAAAGTAAAAGTCTCTTATTAAAGTCTCTTTTCATTCATTTAGATGGGCAGTTGCTCTTATCCAACAAAAATGGCTGCTGAGAGGCAAGACTAAATGTATATACACAATAAGTACTGTACTGTATTTGTGTGGGCGGCTTTCCCCCCTTTGATTTAGAGCATAACACATGAACCCTGTTCAGTTGTCTGCTGAGGACAGAAAAGCTGCAGTGATGAAATGCTTTATAAACAGCAACAATAAATAATAAAGTGCAACCTAGTTTTATCACACTTTGTATTACTAGCGACCGTGACACCTGTAAATTGGACCAAATTCAACTATGGGCACATATTTCTGAGACAGCTCATAACAACAATAACCAATAACAGAAAGAAAGGTGAGGACTCCAGATGGTCTCCTCCCTCAACCTGAGCTGTTCTCCAATTTAAATCCACAAAAGGTCAAGTAAGATCTGCCTGGCAGACAGGAGGAGAGACAGAGTGTGAATAATTAGTGTCTGTGTTGCCATAGTAACAAAGTGCACTGTACAGTGCCGAGCAAAGGGAGGGGATCGCTACATGGAAGTGGACGTCCCACAGATTTGTGAGCTATCCCCATTGAGGGAGCATAAAGAGTATCTTGGTTCTCCACAACCCAAAAACAGCATGTAGCACTTAAGGATGGTATCATTTGCCTCTTAGCAATCCTGCACGAATCACCTCAGTTTGGGTTCCAGTCTTTTCTTGAAGAAGCCTCTTGATGATCTGACTGTGTCTGGCATCCCTTATCCCATCAAACATAAACTGTCAGATGCATGAGCATTTTGGACAGTCTTTGAAAAACATTTTCTGATTTGTGCTTAGATAAGAGTAGAACAGCCAAGATTTAGTCTTTTATGTGCATCTGAAAGCCATAATCCTCTATACTTTGACTGCATACCTTTGAATACTTGATATGGCATGCTGCAGAGATCCACTCTGAGCTTTTGTTTGGCCTAATTTATGAGGTAAACCACCCAAGCTTGGTCTTTTAAAGCAGCAGGAAGAAAAATAAATAAAATTGCAGACAAACTGCTCATGGATAAACACCGCAATTTATCTGCAGATAATAAGAAAAAAGAGAAATCCAACCGATAAACATCTAGTAAAGCAGTAAAATACTTTAATTGGCAAAATTGGTAAAATAGTTTAATTCAAAAACCTCACAGTGTGAAAAACCTTCAGTTCATTTATAGATCTCCAAATCACAATCACAACAGGCGCTGAATATGCCGTGTCATTAAACATTAAAGGGTAATTTAAATCAATCTATAACACTAATGCACAAAGATGTCTTCACTTTAAAATGTAAATGTAAATTTAAACAGAATACATTTTTTATTTATTAATTTTAAATCTCCATATCTATAAAGGTCAAATCATGAAATTTAGGCAAAACAGAAGGTAAGGGGTTTGTTTTTTTGTTTTTGTTTTTAAATCAGCATCTCAATTTTTAGTTTAATCTAACTCAATATTTTTTTATGTCATTTAAAGCGCACTTTTTTTATTCTTTGCAATTGCTTTTCCAGCACTTGTCCAATTAAACACAATAGATAAACCAGGTTATTAAATATAAAACTAATATTGGTTTGCAATATTTTACTTTCATAAGTTTAAAATCCAGATAAAAAATACAGCTTAATGATGAAATTCTCTAAAAGAAGAAAGAATATATGTGTTTTGTTATAACCATTTTATAAATTTTTTGATCTTTTAATATCTAAATTAATATAATGACAGACATTAAAGACTTTATTCAAATTTAGATGGAAATAATTTATCATTGATGAATGTACTGAATCTGAAACCGAGGAGGAACTATGTTACACCTGTGCATGTTCCCTCTTAAGTGGACCTGAAAAAGGTATAACAGGAACAACTACTCTGTCTGCAGCTGTCTGTGTCTCCATTCACAGCAGAGCACCATCCCCATCTTCAGATGCTTCATTAGAGCTGCTTTTGTAGTCCTTTCTGCCATCTGTTGTCTTTACTTAAAAGCATGTTCAACTGGGCTGAAATCAGGGGAATGTTACGGCTATTTAAGAACATTACATTTCTTTGTTTTTAGAAGCTCTTGGGTTAGTTTGCAGTATGTTCTGAGTCAATATCCCTCTGTGGATCACTTCAGTTTTGCAGCATTTGACTGAATCCCATGAAAAAACAAAACAAAGGCTATATCACTATACACTTCAGAATTTGCTCGACTACTTCTCATCATCAAAATACTGCACTGACCCAGTTCCACTGGTACCCATGCATGCCTATGCCATCAAATTGGCTCTACCATACTTGACAGATGATGCGGCATGCTTTGATCATAAGCGCTCCCTTTCCTTCTCCATACTCTTCTCCTGCCATCACTCCGCTAGTAGTTTGATTTGTATAAAGAATACTGGTCCCGAACTGGACTGGCTTTTTAAGATATCTTTGAGTTAAGTCTATTGTGGCTTTTCTATTCTTGAGCGTTCCCATACTGAGATAAACTATCTTTTGAATGGTAAATGGTCTGTATTTATATAGCGCTTTACTAGTCCCTAAGGACCCCAAAGTGCTTTACATATCCAGTCATCCACCCATTCACACACACATTCACACACTGGTGATGGCAAGCTACATTGTAGCCACAGCCACCCTGGGGGGCACTGACAGAGGCGAGGCTGCCGGACACTGGCGCCACCGGGCCCTCTGACCACCACCAGTAGGCAACGGGTGAAGTGTCTTGCCCAAGGACACAACGACCGAGACTGTCCAAGCCGGGGCTCGAACCGGCAACCTTCCGATTACAAGGTGAACGCCCAACTCTTGAGCCACGATCGCCTCACTGAAGTTGCTGACTACTTCAACATGTCTTTGGATCACATAAGGAGCTCTGTGAGCATCTACCAAGTGCAAATACCAATTCAAGTACAGACCTTGTATCTTCTTAATTTACAGGGAATTAATGCGGATTTGGGTTTTACCTGGCCATGACACTCCTTATCAGTCAGCTGTCCAATTATTTTTAAATCCATAAAAAGGAGTGACTACGCAAAGGAATATTAATTTAAAAAATGTCTATATGGTAATTCGTTTATGGTTAATGCAGTGTTATTATTAAAACCCCTGATTTAAAACGAAAAGTCTAATCTCAGTCAAACCTCAGTTGCAACATTATAAACGGTCACTGTCTAAAGGCAGATTTCCCCCAGACGTCTGTGGGAAATCTGCCTTGTAACTTATGACGTAACAGGAAACGCTTCTTAACCTTGCGATGTAACCTACCAAGCCATTTAGTTGTTGTGAGATGTATTGACCTGTACCATAATATACACATGTAGTTACATTTTTCATAAGATTAAAAGGGGTTTCCAGCTATGTTGTAAGTTACAACAGATTTCCTGCAGAAGTCTAAATCAGGCTTTACTGATCTATCTGAATGACCAGAAGCAAATAGCAGTGAAAGTTATGTAATATTAACCAACAAAATCCATATTCTGACTTTATGACTTTTTAACTTCAGGTCTGAAGCTTATTGAAATGATTGTAATTGAAATGATTTTTTATGTGTTTATAATGTGTTTATTCTGATATAAATAAAGAACACAAATTTGCTACAAACAACTGAAATTAACATTAGCCAGAAAATATGGCAAAAAAGCATCACACTCACCTGTGACCTGCACCCCGATGCGGAAGTAGACGTCAGAGTTACTTAGATATCTCTCCACCAGGATATAATACCATTGCTCCCAGGCAGGTACAAGGGTGACTAATTCACAAGGGTTCCACTCCCTGCAGTCGAGGGCACTTGAGTTATGCACTGGCGGTGCCCGCGCTCTTATCTTCAGCACCACGGGACAACTGTCACTACTCTTGTTCTTGGTGCTGCAGTTTACCAGCTGAACCTTCACCTTTGATATATAATTGGGGATGAACACTCTGCACAGGCACACATAAACACATGTTTTAGGCATTATACCACACAATAAAATGTAGACCTCTACTGAGTAAACATAATGTAAGTCAGCTTCATTGAAATAATTGTCTTTTAGATTTGTTGAATGTTGTGTATCACATCTATTCTGCAAAGGCTTCTATGTTAAATCTATATACTACATATTTTATCATGAGAAAATTAAGATAAAAATAAAATATAAATAAAAAATAAATATAGTATTATAGTCCCTTCACATCATTTATGCAGCACTCATAATAGCAGCTCTCCTTCCTTTAGGCACCATCGCGAAGACCATGAAAAAAATGAAGATTAACCTTGGAAGCAAAATCTTATTATTCCACTCAAAAGACTCAAAGTAGGTGAAGTTGATAAAGGTGTGCAAACTAATCACACACAGGAATTGCACCTTTTAAAATGAAATTGCAAGATACATTAAAAAAACATAACTTAAGAGGCAGATGAAGGATTAGGCTGGGGAAGTGTTATGCTGCAAAAAATAAAAATAAAACGCAATTTTCTCCTGGTGTCTTTTCTCAAAGTCAAGCCCCTGTCAGGTTTCTAGGAGCCCACGTAGGTGACTTACTTATAAAGTGCAGATCTATTATGGACTGGGATCATCTGGTCAATGAAGTATCCAGGGTAAAGTACTGAAATCCCAATCAGCCTCTGAACAATGAGCTGAGGCTGGAACAGATACTGGCATTCCTCAGACAGACCCTACAAAGATAAAGCAGCAGTTGTTCAGATTGTATTTTTGTGGTTAACTCACCAATTTTTTTAAAAGCTGGTAAAGAGGAGATTAGATATCATTCAGACCGACTGAAAATTCCTAATGGACTGTGTGCATTAAGCCTGTCAGCCTCCTGGATTAATATCATTCCGTCCTCCCCCTCCCTGCCACACAGCGTAACATGCACCCACTATTTCACTTGTGTTGTTCTGAACCATTAATGCTTGATGTGCATTACTTTGTGAGATGAGCCGAGTAGACAGACTGATTTAGAGCCAAGAGACCGTGCATTAGTTTCTACACATGATGTGCTGTAAAATTTGTTTGTAAAATGAAGAGAAGCCTTTTGCACCTGATTCAACAGGACAGGTGTGAATGCCAAATTAGGCCCTTCGTTTCTGTCAACTGATCATTGACCCCTCCTGCTCTCGAGTCACAATTACTGTGGCATGTCATTAGTCTGGAAGCTGCTGGGGTGACCCTTTGATTTATTACAGCCTGTCGCTTGGACATGCACATGCACCTTGTGCTTGAATAAAAGCTCAACCAACGTGGGCTTTTGAGAGCAAATGGTTTTACACTGTGAGCCCAAACGGTTTTGATGTTCAATAGCTTTACATTTGACCTTCTTCATACCAAAAGCGATGTGGGCATTCATTCATTTTCCACAGAATTTCACTCTTGGCAAGATGTTAAAGCCTCTAAAACTCCATTAGAGCCATAAAGCACTAAACCTCCCTAATGAAACCCTGTCTAAATGCATTATTTTAGCTCCTTCAGTCACAGCTGCCCACCGAGACGATGTAATTTTAAGGTTCGCTTTGGAATATACAGTATGTCAAAGTTTATCAGGCATACATGGAGAGCTGCAAAAAAACAAAAACCTTTTAGAGCTTGTGTTCTCAACTCTGTTCAATTGTATGCTATTGTATTTAAGATAAGATAAGATAACTCTTTACTGTCATTGCACAGTCATACATAGTACAGTAGTACAATGAAATTGGAAAAACTGTCCTACGTCGGCACTACATATAACACAACACGACACGATATGACACATCACAACGTAACAAACAACACAACACAGTATATTAACTTAGTATAAAAAAGAAGAATAAGTGTATGTGTATTGCACACTGTTATTATTGCACATTAATTATTATTGCACCTTGTTATAAATATAAATATTATTGTTATCGTTTTAAACATTGTTACCTCCCCCTAAAAAGTCCAGGGAGGTATCCAGTCAGGTCAGCTATTTACATTGATCAGGGCTATTGCCCTGTTGTAAAAGCTGTCCTTGAGTCTATTTGTTCAGGACCTCAGCAGCCTGAACCTCCTGCCAGACGGCAGCAGCTTAAACACCCGGTGTCCTGGGTGTGTGCAGTCCCGTAGGATGCTGCGTGCCCTCTTGAGACAGCGAGTGCTGTACAGGTCCTTCAGGGAGGGAAGAGGATGTCCAATGATTTTTTGGGCCGTGTTGATGACCCTCTGGAGTGCCTTTCTGTGTGCTGTGGTGCAGCTGGAGAACCACACACCGATGCAATATGTCAGCACACTTTCAATGGAGCAGCGGTAGAAAACGGTCAGCAGCTCCTTCTTCAGGTCCATTTTTCTGAGGATTCTCAGAAAGTGGAGACGCTGTTGGGCCTTCTTTAAGACCGCAGAGGTGTTAGAGCTCCATTGGAGGTCTGTGTCTATGTGCACACCCAGAAACTTGAAACTGGAGACCCTTTCCACGCACTCCCCGTTGATGCTGACAGGCTGCAGCTCGGACTTCCTCCTTCTGAAGTCAACTACCAGTTCTTTTGTTTTGGTGGTATTGAGGTCCAGGTTGTTGTCTGCACACCAAGTCAGCAGTAAGTATTGTTGTATTGCTGCTGCACTGAATTGACAGGACATAGTACCTGTCAACACATTCTCATCCCAAGGTGTCAAATACAACGGTTTGCCACTGGCATCACAGAGATAAGCAGAAAGCTGTCCCCTTTCCTTGGAAAAGGTGTAGCATTGGCCTAGAGGTTTGTTAGCAAGTAGACCGTGGCTTGTACCTTATTAGGGAACTTTTGCTGACTTGTTTTCTTTTCATTTTTTTTTCATTTGCACTCACGTTTTTATCTTGTATAGGTACCACAACTACCTGTTTAAGTTTAAAAGAACGTTTTACAAATGTACCTCTTCACAATATTAGCCCTTCGTTTATAAAAATGCTCAAGGGCATCCAGTGCGCTCTACAGAGACATATAAAAAGGGTATTACAGAACTCCAATTTTGCTCTGTAAAGAGTAGCATATTCTATTTGCAATAAAGGACATTTCAGCAAATGCAGTTATTCTCTTTGACTCTGTTTTCAGTTGCTAAATCCTTACTTACTCTTAAGATTGGTATTAAACTGAGATAGTTATAAATGCGTCGCACATCTCCCTTTTCTGCTTGCATTGCTTCCAATTGTGTCTATTTTCTAAAGGAAAAACATCTTAGTTGCTAGAAAATTGCTTCAGAAAGCAAAATTTTAAAAGGTTTGTTATTTCCATCTACAGAGTGTGTCATTGGAAGCTGGTCACATTTGAGCCATGGTGGCTTATATCCCCAAATCCCCCAAAACAAACCAATTCTTCTGTATATGTGATGCTGCTGGCAAGTTCTGATTATATTTTTGATTGTTGTGTATTTCAGGTGCACTTTTGCCAGTCAGTGGAAACCACAAAGCACAAGTGAACACCATGCCAGTGACACATAAATTCCCTGAAATGGAAATCAGCAGGTGTTTATGCAGCCAAATAGGAGAACACGATGAGATGAAGAAAAACTCTCTGACACTGTTCAGCCTCTTTAGGTTCTGCAGTACATACTGGGATACTAATGCCAAGGATCACTTAAATCATTTTTATTTTATTTATTTTTTTTCCCGTCACAAAGGGGAGTTAAGCAAGCATGAAGAAAATGATTTACATATCATTAGAGTTATGATACATAACACTCTGACACAAATAAGCTTACATTTTACCAGTCATAAGTGGTGAATGATGTGTAACACAAACATGATGCAGTCTTTTCATTTACAGCTCTAAACAACTGATGCTGGGTGCAGAGGGGTTTCTATTTTTCACAGCGTGGATGTAACGCTGGCAATATTGGTCTAGTGGTTCAGTAGTAAGAGAGATTCATTCGGAGTATTTGTTTTCAGTAAAGCTGTAGGAATTCTGGTGTTTATTTGTGATAAATGTGCAGGCTCACCTTGACTGAGATCTTGCCTTCATCCTTAGGTAAATGTGCCGCCAGGAACCAGTCTCCAGGGAGAGGGCTGGTCACGTTGAATGCTCCTGTTGTGCGGTTTGGAAGAGTCCAGGTCAGAGTCACAGCAAAGGACCCTGGGATGACTGTATCCCGAGGGAAGCGGGTGAACAGGGGGTTGATTACTGGAGGAGCCCCGGACCTGAAGTACCTATTAATCACAAAGCCACAGTTCAGCCTCCTTAGGCCTAATACTGTCATAAACAACAAGAACATCTGCTAAATATTAAAGTTATCCATGGGAACAGCTAACAGCAGAAGTACAGCTGGCATCCTATACACAAATAAGAATCACAGCAACAAGTTCTCAGACCACACGTCTTCAAAAATATTATATATTTATACACCAGACAAAGATGTTTCAAGCAAGGAGTTAATTTATTCAGCACATATCCATCTTTGACCTTTCTTTTGATCTCAGCTATGCACCTGTAGAGCATTGACTGTATCGCGCACAGTTATGACACCACCACACTGACAATCCAGACAGACAGGCATATAAACACCTGCCAAAGCACTCAAAATGGTCTTTGTTCTGGTTTCTGCTAGAGCAAGTGATTCCAAGGCCATGTTTCTGTATGACAAACACACACACACACTCACAGCTGGTACCGTTTCAGATACAGAACATTAATAATAAGCTCTTCATATCTGAATGGAACAAACGCGTCCATTATTTCAGACGCTATATCACTGAGACACAGGAGACTGACAAAAATACATAAAGCTTCATACAGCTAACGGCTTCACAGTTTCTCCTTGCGTGTAGGCTATAACCCCTTATTTTTCTAAATGTATTTAAGATGCTTATAATCAGCTGGAGAAGAAGAACACTTCAGTTGGAGAACAACAACAGAACAGTGTTAAGCCAAACTCGGTGTCTTACACAGTCACATTGCGGTTCGGGCAGCTGTCTCCAAACGTGCCCCCTTGCTCCTTGAAGGTGATGAGATTCCATACAGCCATCATGGTGTCGTCAGGCACATTGAAGTGGAACAGTTCCACACTGGCGAAGGAGTTGAAAGCACTCAGCTTACGAGGCGTACGGGTGAAGTATTCAGTCACAAAAAGGCAATCTGCAGGGAAGAGAATAAGAGGAATGTGTCCCAAAAATATTTGTGATGGTGGATAGCCTTTAAGCCTTATCGAGCCATTACTCTGCTTTGTCACAACTAAAAGTCACTTTCAACATACTGACGTGCGCATCATGTTTGGCATGTTACCAGATTAGTTTAGAATGTTACCAATTTGATCTGGTAACATTTCTTTTCAATGCATACAAACTATAGCTGAGGTTAATGGAAGTTGCAAGAAAATAAAAACGTGACCTAATAATGGTATTATATGAAAAGTCAGGTGATCAAAGTGATGTAGTGTCCAATGCAGGGCACTATATCACAGGGTGGAAAACAGTTTTACTGCCACTATTACTTTAAAGTAACAACGTCCTATAAATCTTGAAGCAAAGTTGCAATGAAAAGATAGACAAGACAGGCGGGTGCTTTGCTTTACTCTGAAGTGCAGTGGTTGGTTTGAGGAAGAGAAACTTTGACTCAACTGACTGAACATCCCATATGCTTTGACTCATGGTTGTAGCTGGGAAACTTAAAACTAAAAATGACATCCATACTGCATGCTACATACTACAGAAGGACTGCAGAGTGTACTATTATAATTTATTAAATGTGTTGCACAGTGTAGTATGACCGCTAAGCTGGAAACAACCCTGGATTTATTTGTATGTTCATGTATTCAGTGTATCTATAGCTCCACGGACATTTATGGTAGCCCATGAAATAACTGTCAGCACATCTCAATTAGGAAAGCTGTGTGCTTGGAACAACCATCTCACTAACAGACCAATATCAACATCGTTGAAAGCATTGAATCATGATTAAAGCTGTTGCTTACAAAGAATAAATATTTAATTATGAACATTTCCCAATATGCCTGTACTATCACTGCTGTGACTAGAGAGCAGTTTTAAGGTGACTCGCTGTAATGACTTACAGAGTTTCACCTCAGAGGCAGCAAATTATTTCTTTAAGAGGTAAATAATCAAAATATGTGATTAAAGACTTTTAACTCCTTCAAAAGAAGCTGCGGGAGACGGATATATGCAGGCTCACTCGCGTCCTGCATAATGTCAAATCCTTGGATTACACCCACCAAAGCCTCTCCATATAAATGCAGCAGACAAGCAGCAGGTGTAATCTGCCACATTACCTACATGAGCTGGGCTGGCATCAAGCACAGCCAGCGGGTGGGCAAAAAATGGGGGAAATTGTGTGCAAGTCACTTAATTGCTACACTAGAACATAAAGCGTCTTTTAGGCGAGGCGTTATCATAAATATAAACTCAAGTAGGTAGAAAAGAAGGCAGCAGATTATTACGGGAATAATGCGGTGGCACTTTGATGTTTCACTGGAGGAAAATGCTTCCACTTGTGGCGCATTCGCTTTCTGCGTGTCAGCCATTAAAATTGCAATACCTGTGGTGACATTGTTTGGGTTTTCTTTTTGTCTCACCTACAATTTGTACAAAAATATAAATAATTTCACACCACTGTTTTCAGAATACAGTGAATCTAAAAATGATGACAGTAAAATAACAAAACAAAACAAAACAAAAAATGATAAATAAAACGAGTGAAAAGGCAATGAGGTGCAGACGTGTAAAGAAATAGGTTGTCTTGAATGCGCAATACTTTCTTATGTTTGCGTAAAAGGAGCAAAACAGCTCTTTTCTGTTCTTTTCTCCCCCCACGACATTATCCACTCACCTATGGAGGCAACCTTGAATACTAAAGATGTACTACGGAAGCCGAAACTGAGAAGAATGAAGTGGTTTGCTGTCAAGAGTGAAATCCTAATCCCATACAAAGCTCCAGGTCTTTATTTGAGCCTCATTCCAGCCTTTTGCTGGACTGTTATCTCTGGTATATGTGAGCCTTCTTTACATTAAGATTCTTCTTTGCCCTTTCATTAACAGACTGTGACTGGGGTCACAGCCTGAAGTGCTATAACTCAAAAGGGTGAGTTTGGCGCTAACAGTGCTGGAGTCTGCAGTAAGCCTACAGTCACTGCTTGGCTGATTAGAAAGAAACAGACATGATTTTTTCTTTCCATTTACAGATTGCAGCTAAGCCCACAAAAAGTGTAGTTACAGTGGATCGGTCAGAAAGAGGTTTAAAAAAAGAAGCACATCTAGAAGTAGGACTGTGAATGGTGATTACGCTATTCAAGAGGAATCCTTAAATCAGAATTAATTGCTAATCGTCACTTTTTCCAGGTGTCATAATCTAAGGTACATGAAAGCCACCATTCATCATCAAAACTACACCTTCACACAGTCTCTAGATCACTAACAGAGGGTCAGGGCTGTCACAGTGGGTCAAGAGATGGTAGAGGGAACTAAGAAAATCAAACTCTTCCTTTTTAAAAACCTTTGCTTATTGTCATTTTGCCTCTTTACTGGCACAAACTAAAATCTTAGAGGGGTTTATAGCCAAAGGATTTTAAAAAATCGTTTTTCCTAAGCATAGCTTTTAATCATCATTTTTATCACAAGTTAATATTTAAGGCTTGATTTTGCTTACACGTGTTAATTGCATCAGTGTCTTGCAAGTACTGAATATCCTGAAACAGGGTGCGTTTCTTTGGCAACTGTCACAGCCTCGCGTTTACATTTTTATAGTTGTGATTTCCAATGCTCTCTAATGTGCAAGCTATACAGAGGTGGTTACCGTCACACTTAATTGACAAGACAGGCTACGTGTCAAACACGTCGAGATCTCAAGATCTGAGGTTGTTGTGACAAAATGAATACAGAAAATTAGAATAATGAACTGACATATCTATTTTCAAGCTACGCGTGAAAAGCTCCGGGCTCGGTGACACTCCAGCAGCCACGCACAGAGACTTCACTTAAGTCTGAAGGTGTAAACATGCCAAAATATCTAAATATGCTTGTTTGTTTGCCAGCCAAATAAAGACGTTTCATTTGAAGATAAAGGCAGCCGAGTGCTTACAGGCTTTCTCATAGTGTGGTTCTGGATTCAATAATCTCTTCAATGAGCACCTCCCTACCACTGTTTTACTCTGTTAGAGGCTTAATATAGACATAATCCTGCTTTTTGTCATCTCAACATGGGATTTATCCATTAATACTTAGCTGGGCTGTCTTTAAACTTTATTTTTTGGAACAGCAAAAAGTAATTGCTGCTTTTCGAAATTCCTCCTCCTCTAGCAGATTTTAAAATCTCTCAAAAAAAAAAAAACAGCTGCTAAAGATCAACCATCTGGAACAAGAGCCACTAAATGACACCAAATTTAATACTGGCCAGCGATAAAGTCAAATTTTGAGTCGACACTATTCTCTCCTCCATCCTCCTCACATCCACCTACAGAAACAAATGCCTCGAAGATAACACGCAGCCGTAAAGATTACTGGACCTTCCACTTCCACAATGGGAGATGCAGACACCAGAGATATTAAACATTAACAATTCATACACATCTAAACATGCACAATCTGCCTGGCAATCAAGTGGGTTAACATAAATTATTTTATGGTAAAGAATAAGCTCTAATTCTCTGTTGTCTCTGTTTTACTGAGATATATCCAAGAAAGCAGGGGGGAAGGGTAAAGTGGGTAAACTGGGCTTTCTGTCTAAAGCCAAATATGTCGAATGAGTTACTAGAATTGATAAAGCAAAACAGCAACAAGTCAGACAGACCTGTATGGTCCTTAGTGGCCACAGCCAGTACAGTCTGTGCTGTAGGTATGGATTCATTGTTATCACACAGGGAGATTTTTGTTGCACACCTCAGTCTTGAAGCAGCAAAGAAATTTTCATGGATAGACATTTAAAAAAAGAAAACAAATCAAGGAGGATACGCTTAGGTTCTTCTTTTTTAAGGAAACAGATAGAGAGAAATAATGAGAGCATGCTGCACTTTTCATACATTTAAAAACCTAAAAACAACTTGATTTTACAAAAGTCAACTTCAAAATTGTCCCATTATCCAGTTAAACCAGTTTAGTCCTCATCTCCTATCAAAGCAGGTTAAATTTAAGACGGGAAACAAGAAGGTTTGACTTAACCTTTCCCTTTATCCCATTACTATGGTCACATTTTGTAGTCAGCCGTGCCAGCGTGCACTAACTTGGCTTTGAGCCTTCACGTCTCCGCAAAACGAGAACAAATGAAAGGTAACAAGAGTCAACACGTCCGGACTGATCGGTTTTCTTGTGACCACATTTAGACCTCCGTATCGTAGCCTACAACCTATAGGAGCTTCACTCAGTGCATTGTGAGCCATAATTAGCAGCATCCTTCCCCATACGTAACGTAACCGAAGCAGGTCCGTGTTCAGGAAAACCGTTTTGTCAGTGGCCGAGACTGAAAGCAGCAGCTGTGGATGTTTCGGAGACTGAATTGAAGCCAGAGACAGGATGAGATGCTGCCGCCGCTGCTGGGAGGATTTCAGCACCCCGACAAAAGGAACAGCTCCGCGAATCAAACACTCACTGAATGGAAACTCACCTCCAACAGCGCAGAGATAGGTGTAAACAAGCAAGAGGAGCCTCGGAGGGCTACATCCTGAGCCCAGGCGCTCCAGTTGCCACATCGTTAAAAGCAGAATATTTTGTGAGGGGCTCCAGCCCGAGTGCAGTTCTCAGACGCTCTGCTGGTCTACATTTTTTCAGATATTTGCCAACGACCAGCTGTTTGTGCATGACGTCATTCAGACGACGACGGGACAGCGCCTCCTCTTTGGCTTTGATTTGACAACCTCAATATGTCGACTTATTTCATTGGACCTCCGGCCCTGTCAGTCCGGCGATAGTGCAGACGTAGATTGCACCACAAGGATTCACACTTCGCCGTCCTGGCCACCCGACACGGGCACGAGTGAGGTGTGAGGCTGCAGCTGCCCCTCGAGCCTGCAGCCTCTTCTGCCAGGACCCAGGACACAAAGTTGGTACTTTGGAGGAATGGAAGACTTCATCTTATGTGGTCGTGCACAAGCCTCAAAACTAATAAAATACGATTTCCAGCGATTAATAAATTCAAAGCAACTAATTTGGGTTTCTGTTAGACTAAAAAAAAAGTAAAAGTGCAGCAACTCCACGTGTCAGTCTAGTTTTAAAAAACTAGCAATATACATACTCCTTAAAATATAACATATTACGTGAGCATAAATAAAATGAAAGGCTAAAAGGATTTATTTTAATGATTCATAGTGGGCTCAATTTGGGCCTCAAATATAAAAGCAGTCAAACCACAGTTAACAAAGCACAAGTGGACAATGAGTCATTACATTTATCCAGTGAAAAATATTTAAAAGTGAATGAATACACAAAATATACTTGAGGAGTTTGAATTTTTCATTTTAAGGATCACGTGGTCATCGGGTGACGTGTTTGTCAGACAATCATCATGCTACCACCAGGACACTGCCATTAAGAATGACTCAGATTTTTATTTCTAGGCCATGGGGTGACATGAATCATAAGTGTCCCAGCTGATTTATTGGGATTGAGTATAATTGATCTGTCATCAATGAAACATTAAACTAAAGCACTAGAGCTGAGCTAAAAGAAAATGTGTGGAGGGTAAGAATGTCAAAAGAATGTTACTGATGTGCCCAACAAGATGTAACTCTACTCATCTAACACTAACTCACAAAGACTTTAATAAATCCAACACACAGGATGGGTGCCAGTTAAATTGCCTAGGGTTTAATTTAAGCAGCAAACTATAGAGTACAGAGTAGCTGAATTTTGTCTAAATTCATTTATGACTAGTACACAAAACAAATATTTGCTTTTTTACATCAGGTAGCTGGCATAGTTTGACATTTCACTGATCTAAAACAGAGAAATCCACTTTCTTCTTATCCTTGACCAAATAAAAGTCAAAGGTTTGACTATGTTACAGAACAAGGTGGGCGAGAAACAAACAAATTCAACACTGGAACCTGAAGTAATAGTGATTGTGGAGGAGCAGAGAGCTAAATAGTTACATATTCTTTAGTTGAAGATTGTATTCAAACTACAATCTAAGTAAAAACTGAGTGCAGAGGTGTAAGATATGCTATGCAAATGTGGTTTCTTATAATTACTTTCATGTGGCGATGGAACAATGCAGCAAATAATAAATAAATAAAAAAATTTAAATCTTTGGTTTGTTGCTATGATTCAGTGCAGTGTCTGCTGCAGCCATAGTTTACTCTGAAGCCTTCCTCAAAGTTCGAAAGATTGCCAGACTCCCTAGATACCACGACCCACGCATGGCAACCCACTGTGTATGGCCGGCCTCTCTATGAGGTACCACAATATTCAACTAAGGTACTGTTCTGTTTCACTGCGACTGACTGAAACTGCCTCTTTTAAAGCCGGCCTTTTCTTCTTTAGCTCTTTCAATGCATTTTGTTTGTGAAGGCGCTCTATACACAGACTCGATTTAGCACACGGGCACAGACAAGATGCACAGCACTCACACAAAAGAGACACAGGAAAGTATATGCTTATGGTTATCTAAATCAGTGCTGCCAGTGGCCAGGTCATGAAAAATCTGCCTCTGTCTTGGAAATTATCCCAACTACCTCTTATTCCTTTGAATCCTAGGAGAAGCTCACATCCTCAGAGGCAAAACGTTTCATAAGTTTAATTGCTACTGTAATTAAAAGTAGTTCAAGTCAGTAGGAAAGATCACTAAGGCTGTAAATAAACAGCTTCAACAAAAGCGAGTGCACACCTGTACCACTTATGTATCACATGTGAAATGAGTCAAAACTGGATCACCTTGCAGTAACTGCATTAACAGACCTCACAGGATGAATTCAATCCAACAAAAGTCACTACACCTTTCATTGTGGAAATTTAAAGCTAATACTTATTTATTTTTTAATAACACTCTCAATCCTTTTTATTGTGAAAGACACAAACATTATAGAAGCTCCTGGAGAGAAATAGTTGAGTCTGTCTTTTCCAGAGAGAATTGTTATTCTACATTTCTCTACTTTCTACTACAGAGGTATTCTGATCCAGGCCAGGCACATGCTTGAGCATTTCATAGTTTTTATTTTTTAAGAACACTTGTGTGAAACTCTTTTGCTGTGCGCTTTGAATTGTTGTCATGTTACACTATTCTTCTTCTGGCAGGCTTCTGGAGACAGGGAATTATCTAGTTCACGAGAATTCATGGTGCAATCTACAAATGTCACCTCTCCAACACCTTTTGCACTCACCAATAACATCAAACTTTGCTTCACTGTCAGGACAATGATTTCAGTCATTGTTCCAGGCCAACATCAGGCCAAACATGCCGGAATCGATCTGAGCCAAACAAAGCTCTCTAGGTCTCATGTGACTAAAGAATTTGCTGCCAATATTCAAGCTATTCTTTATGCTCTATAGCAAAGTTTTATATTGCAGTCTTGTGTCCTTTGTACTAAGCTTTTCAATGGAGACAGATTTCCATTGAAAACCCCTGTGCCAAGGCTGAAGCACTTGACCATCTGTGCTTCAGTGCTAGATTGTAAGTGGTGCATTATCTGTGGAATCATTCTAGGATGACAGCTACTGCACCTCTGATTAGAGTTATTATGCCCCACTCTTATCTTCCTGATTACTGTCACAACTGTGTTTCAACTGATTTTTAGTTGGTCACTGAATCAGATTTTTAAAATTCCATCAGGTGGTTCTTCCCATGAGGAACCATGGTGCAGACATGGAGATAGACAAAGGATATGTCCAAGAGTCGACTTACACATGAGTACTCACCTTCATTTCAGTATTTTCTTTTTAACGTTTGTGTCGGCGATTGCAAGGATAGTCACTTTTGTTGCATTGCATTTCTCCTTTGCCGGATCTACTTTCAGTAGAGTTCTTCTACAGCGTATGCTTTTGATTGTTTGAATCTGTGCTTCAGCTGGATTAGTGCTTTGTTGTCCTGTAGACTCATCTGCTGGCATCCTGTTATTTAACTATTCTTGGTCTGCTCCCATCTTACTTACTGACCTACATCAGTCAAAAATGCGTAGGAAGTTACTGTCTTCCCTCCCAAGACTTAGTTCTTTTATCCATCCCCAAAGCCTCTACTGAATTTGAGAGAGAGAAAAAAGTGTTTTCAAATATGCTGCTCCATCTGCTTGAAATCTGCTGCAAAACCAACTAAATCTTAGGAAGCTGAGCTCACTAAATATGACTAATCTGAAATGACTTGAAGGCTGTCACACCTGTCTAACTAGACATTGACCTACAGTGAAACACATTTTTCAGGTATTTCTATAGTGATATTTTTAATCTCAATACTTCATTTCTTTAATGTATTATGCGTGTGTTGTTCTGTGACTGTTGATTTCTATCTTGTGGAGGACGCTCTTCCAAAAAGGATTCTAGATCTCACGTGCATATCTCCTGGTTAAAAAAAAAAATGGAACAAAAGTAAATTTGACATTTAAGTGATATTTCACTCTCTGATGTATACTCTATGTTAAAACATTCTTAAAATAGGACTTTTCTGAATCATTATGGCTTTTTTACTTCAGTAAAAACTTTGAAGAAGGGTCCATTGTGCTCGGTAAGTCCTCCTACAGTGACATTTGGTGGAACACGAAGGAAGAAATAACCAGCAAACCAGTTTTAAAAAGTGTGTGTGTGGGTGGCATACACATGCATACACACACACCTTCCACACATATCATGGCCTGAGTATTTTTGCTCTCCCCAAAGTGAGGCTCTCACAGCCTCAGTATACCAGGCACACAGTCATACACAGAGGAGCATGAAGGGCTTCCAGTTAAGCATTTTAACCACCTGGCTTCATACAAACATTCAAATCTACTCCTGCACCAAATCCCTGGGTTCTGAAAATCCTTCGGAGGAAAACCTAACTTGTTGCAAGGGGGAATTCAGATGGTCTATACCAATATGTGAACATATCAACTGTGTGCAACATGTTCAATTAAAAAGATAAATTGACAAAATGAAAAACCGGGAGGGCGGGAAAGAGAGGCTGGCCAGCTGGTAAAGTGAAGAACTCGTTCTGAGGCTTAGCTTCGGCACACAGCACACTCTGTCTGCAGCATGAGATATAAGACCACATCCTATTTGTGCCTTTGACACAATAGTAGCACAGCACCTTTCCACAGCAGACATCACAAAGTGCTTTACAATAAAAGAATAAACAAGCAGAAGCCCCAGAAAGCCAGACAAGAATAAACTCTCCAGTGTCTCTAAATAATAAATAATTACACTAAACTTGGAAATCTTCAAAATACTTTTTCTCCTTTTATATACGCAGGTCCTTCTGTGCGTGCTTGTATGCTTCCTCTACACTACCTCAGATATTTATAGCTAAACAGTGCCCCCTTATGAAGATTTCTTTCGTTCTGGCCATGCACGATTGATGAAAAGGCAGCAATTTGAACTTTTCACATTTTTTTTAATTGTTTGCATTTACAGTACTTGAGCCAACAAATGAAACACATTTAAGAAAACGTGCATTTACACTGGAATGAAAACAGTTAAGGCACAACTTAACAGGGGAAGTGTCTCACAACAGTTCCATCATCCAGTCACAGCTCAAGGTATCCAAAGTCGAGCGATCCCAACTCTGTGAGAGTTTTTACTCAATCTGGTAAACTACGAGAAATACTATATAAACAGTAAATCTATACTAAGTCTCGTGTCTCTATATGTACAAACTAAATGAGCATTACATCCGGAAAACTCCAAAACGTGTCTTCGTTGTTGGTGCATTGAGTGCTGCACTGAGGCTCAGACCCAAAACCATACGAGTTTCAGCAGGATCAATAATCCCGTCATCCCACAGCCTGTAAAAATAATAAAGTGCTCCACATTATTAGATGGCACATTACTCCTCACTCATGCGATACTTCTTGCGGTGCTTGTGCAGGACTATAATCAATTACTTTAATAGAGTGTCAAGGTTTTGTCTTCCTCTCTTTGGACAAAACAAATTTCCCACGTGTGGGACTAATAAAGGTTATCTTATCTTATCTTATCTTATCTTATCTTATATTTCATTAAAGAGCAAACAATATGGCTGTTGTTAATATAATATAGTATATGTATATCATAAGCGTATCATCAGATAAATGATTATAATAGACAAGCAAGACCTGATATTTAAGAAACTAATACCAGCTCCTGCTTAAGTCGTAAATAAATGAAGAGATAAATCAGTTTTCAAAATTCTTACTCTTTTGCAGTTAGCTAATTTTTTTTATTCATTAACTGATGCTTCCACAGCAAGCAATTCTGATACAACAGGTTTCAAGCATTAATGACACACATAAATTTGACAAGTGCTTTCAGGGTAGCTTGTGATTAATTAGTGTGTAATGGGGCCTTGATTGCCCCTTGGCCTTTCTCTTTCTTTATATTTTATACAATTAACTGCAAAAATAAGCACCGACATGCTCTGAAATGTGTGTTTAACCTTCATAACTATATTGGTTTTTAATGTCAGTGAGGCAGTTTCCAGTTAGATAAATATGTACAGTATACTATCCATCTCATTTTAAGACGCACATGTAATCACCACATGAGGATTTGTACTCTACGCTTACAAACACACAATGAAAACAGCTCAGGGACTAAATGAAAAGAACACGGCTCTTATTATTTAAACAACAGGACATCTGATGCTAAAGAAAAACATCACAGCATCACTGGTCCTGCATGAATAGTCTTGTGGTTTCTTAGTTCTTGGAAAATAAGGCTAATGTGAGATTACTGAAAAGAGTCTAAAAAATAAATTATAAACACATGCTGGTGGCCTGCTGATAGTTCATTTGTGGCCAGTGCTGCCATTCGAGAAACAACATTTTATCTTAGCAACAGTAGTTAAACCAATTTTGGAAATTCAAAGACTCAGTTATGTGTAGTCCTTCATTTTATCACACACATCCCTAAAATACAACATATTGGATGAGCAGATCTCACCTAGCACTGGAGTAATACGGACTGCCTTCCTCTTCAAACCGCCGCACGATTGGCTCCTTCATGGCAGCCTCTTGCTCTGCTGTGAACTGTGAATATATTGAGAAAATAGAATTAGGCGGTAAGGACCTGCGCCAGAGGCGTTTTAAAGGTTGTCTGAATTATTGAAGGTGTAGTGAAATGTAAAGCTGAAAGCACACAGCCATTTCATTTGCCATGAAGGTCAATTTCCCCAGCTTGAAAACACCAAGCCAATCTTTGTGAACACAATAAAAACAGATCAAACACTCGATAAATAACGCAAAGCTAATCTTTACTGATTTAAATGGGCCAAACTGTTGTAAATATCAGAAACAATTTTTTTTAAAAAGGGGGAAAAATTAAATTAAACAGCAACAAAAATATAAGAAATGGTATGAAGAAAAACTGAATTCATTAAACTGTAATTCAAGGTCTCTATATTGGACTGCTTTAATTTTAACCAGGAAGACATGTTTTCACACATAAGCTCATCGCCCTAAGTTATCCTTTCTCACATGAAGCACATAATCGAAGATAAAATGCTTCAGATGCATTCTCTCTACTGGAAACACTTCATTTGAGGGGTACCTAGTGTAGAGCCTGCAGGAGGCACGACACATGACACCATACTGCACATTCACTGCACAATTACCCCTGCTGCACTCACATGGCTGCAATCGGACACTGCAATTGCACTAGGAAGATGACAAGGAAAAGACCATCCTGTGCTCTAAACGACTGAACCAGATATTTGAGTTCTCACGTAAAGTTCGACTTATGTTGGTTAATCACAAAGGAAGTTCTTATTTTGGTGGAAGTGATGAGTGGTGCAGGCTCAGAATACTATCAATTGTGTTTTCGTGGGGCAAACAACTGTAGTACTGACTGTACACCTAATACATGTTTAACATGTAAGCTGTATTATACTGTATAATTTAATAAGCTCTCGGTAGTTCAACCTGTGTTCCACTGTGAAGACATGTAGAATAAAAGCAGAAAAAAATAAGAATATTTGATACCTGTTCAAAAATTGACCCAATGATTAGTTTTTACAACCTTTTTGAGTTGAAACATTTTAAACATCATCAAAACGGCTGTCAGCAGGGCACTGATGTGAGGTGTCATTCTGAAGCTATTAATGCACTGGTTAATAGCCCCATAACAGCATACCTGACACAGTTTAATGACAGCCATTTGATGGCTACACTATTCAGGATAAGTCATCACAGTCACACTTAACACTGAAATTATTTCACTGTGCCATGTCAAACCATTATTGAAAGAAAAGTGTCTTTCATAATGTTTATGCTGTTGGCAGGAAACCCACTAAAGTCAATTCAAGCCTTTCCAGCGGAGCACAGATTTTAGTCTGCCGTGTCAAGCGATTAACATGAATCATTACCTCCTTTCCCTCACGTGCCCTCTGATCCTTAGTGATGGTAGCCAAGACAGTGGCAGCTTGCTCACCACCCATTACAGAGATTCGGGAATTTGGCCACATGTATAGGAAACGTGGGCTGTGAGACAAGAAACAGTGTCAATTTGAGTATGTTTCGAGAGCCAGAATAGTCACCTAGATCACAACCAATAGGATAACAAAAGAAACCCTGAACATCAAAAATATGATTTGAGAGACTAGGAGGGCTTAACCTGGGGAAAAGTACTTCTTTGATATTTCATAGAAAGACTAAGGGAGGGTGAGTATCAGCTCCAACTTTCCAAAACACTAAATCATTTATGCTTATTTCAATTTACATGAGGACGCTTATTACAGCTCAAATAACCTGATAGGAATTAAACATGAGTGTGCCCACAATAATATTATCATTCCACTGACTTCATACATGCTTAAAGCTATTTGAATGGTAATTTTAATACTGTTAAAACCATTTTTTTCTATCCAGAGGGAGCTGTGCAAAATCTGATAAACTTCCTCAAGTGATTTTAAGACTTCTATCCATCAGTCTATCTACCTATACAAATACACTGCACTCTGTTGTAGAGTGCTCTTCACTAAGGATGCTACACATCAATAATTCAGCTTCTTATCACTCCTAGTCTTTGAAAAATAGCTGACAAAAATTAAAAAGACAAAATAATGATACATCCTCGAGTAATAAATGTCACTTTATTTTGATTAAAATTGATTTTTTTTATTTTAAAATACTTCTTAGCTTTGAAAGGGTTCCACTTAGAAAGTCTCTTTTACTGTTACAAAAGGTCACTACCACCTACACGCAAGAAGTCCAAGGCTATCTGATGCACAAAATGAAAGGCAATTGCATTTTGTACATTTTGTACACTTGAATTTCGCAGAGAAGCAGCTAATGTGTTTTGCAATAGTTCACAATGAATTAATTTACTTTAGCTGTTACCAGGGCTGCGTTTTTATTCCAACAAACCTCTAATCCCTACAGAGAATTTCTTCATACCTGTAGGCTCTGCCACACATGCCATAGTTTCCCGCACCATAGGAGCCGCCAATGATAACAGTAATCTTGGGTACACTGGCACAGGCAACCGCAGTAACCATCTTGGCTCCATCCTTGGCAATTCCTCCTGCTTCATACTCCCTACCCACCATGAAGCCTGAGATGAAGATGAAGACAAGAGATAGCCTAAGCCTGTGTTGTTATTTCAAGGAGGAAAGTCTGGCTGTGTTAATCTTAAACACGAAATAAGTCAAACTGGGAGATTAATGAAACAGATTTGTACATCATATAATAAGATTTGGTTATGATGTAAATTATAAAATTATCTGTATGATCACAGATCACATTGCAATTAAAGTAAATAATATTCAGAATTGTTTGCCGAGTAACAAACAACATCTAAACCCCACAACAGAACAAAATTACCGATGTAAATAAAGAATTCCCACCAACCTGTTATGTTTTGGAGGAAAACAAGTGGAATGTTTCGTTGGCAGCATAATTCAATGAAATGCGTCCCCTGAAAAGAATTTCAGATATTCATTACATGTAGTACATTCTCAGACCTAAAGAACAACTGCCCAGAGTTCAAACATGTATTACCTTAAAATAGTACAAGATGGTAATGATTTACTTTTTGGGCCTCTCAAGAAATAACCAAGAGACCATAAACTTTAAATGAACTGCCAAAGGAAAGAGATGTGTAAATTTTTAAGAAAATATATTCAAAGCACACAAGTTTATCCAGTGAAGTGAAATCTGGGTAATAACCCACTGAAAAGTTTGGATTACATCTGGAGTTTGTATTTTCACAAGAAGATGTAAACTGTCACAATGTTGCCTGAGGTGATGCTTTTGAATCTTGCATTACACCTGTTAATACAATAAATAAATAAATAAAACAAGCAACAGAGTTCATGGCCTCCCCTCAATCCATCCAGAAATAACAGAAACCAGTTACTTTGGGAGCGAGCTCACCTGCCGCTACACTGACTTTGTATTTTCTGTATTCTAGTTTAAATACGAAGGCGGTGAATGGCCTTCAGTTATGTCAGAAAAAATCACTGCATAACACAGAGCTGCCAGGAAATATTGAACAGACAAACACATACAAAAGACTGAACTATGTGGAGACAACTCATTTCCATATATTTGTATTGCTGAATTACTCAGGTGTTTTCTTTATTTTGGCAGTTTCCTCCACTGGCTCTCTTTCAGTGAAGCATTTTTTTGTGTGTTGCAAAGTGCAAACAACAGTTGGAAACAATGTGAAATATGACTGCTTCTCTGTGAAATTATTCAATTTCAATTCAACTTTATTTATATAGCACTAAATCAAAACCCTTCTTTGAGCAAGCAACAGTGAGAAGGAAAAACTCCCTTTTACAGGAAGAAACCTCCAGCAGAACCAGGCTCAGGGAGGGGCAGTCATTTACTGCCACCAGCTGGGGGTAAGGGAAGGGAGACAGGACAAAAGACGAGTAGCTGATGATTAAATGCAACACACTCTTTATTAGTATAAACACAAAGAGTGAAAACAGATGAGTGAAGAAGAAGAAACACTCAGTGCATTATGGGAAGCCCCCAGCAGCCTAGGCCAATGGCAGTATAACTAAGAGTGTGTTCACCTGATCCAGCCCTAACTATAAGAACAAAAGCCTAATCTTAAAAAAAGAGGGGGTCTCTGTCTCCCAAATCCCAAACTGGGACCTGGTTCCGTAGAAGAGGGGCCTGAAACCTCCTGTTCTACATTTAAATACTCTCGGAAACACAAGTAAGCCTGCAGTCTGAGAGCAAAGTGTTCTATTGAGATAATATGGTAGCATGAGGTAGTATGAGATAAGGTTATCTATAACATTGCTCCTGACCCTAACCCTGCCCTCCAAGGTGCTCAGGAACTTTTACTCCTGCACCATAGAGAGCATCCTGGCGGGAAACATCTTAACCTGGTTCGGGAACAGCACCATGCAGGACAGACGAGCTCTACAGAGGGTTGTGCGGTCAGCTGAGCGCACCATCCGCTCCGAGCTCCCTGACCTGCACTCAATCTACAGCAGGCGGTGCTGGACCAAGGCCAGGAAGATCGTGAAGGACCTCAGCCATCCCAACAACAGACTGTTCTCTCTGTTGAGGTCAGGAAAGCGATTCCGCTCCCTGAAGACCAACACAGAGAGACTGAGGAGGAGCTTCTTCCCGCAGGCGATACGGTCTCTCAATCACACCACCACACAGTACTGACCCACACATACAGTTCTTACACACACTGGACATTCTGGACATTGTTTCACTTCATTACTTAAATCACGCTGCTGTTATTGTGTATATGCTGCTGTTATTGTGTTTATATTTCTTCATACATTCTTATATAGTTCTATATTGTGTATTTTGTTGTACAGTTATTTTATTTTCAACTTTAATTTATATATTTATCTTTATCTTATTCTCCCAGTTAAATTTACCCTTCATTCTAATTTGTGTTGTACAGTTATTTCATTTTTAACCTTAATTTATATTTTATTCCTTCCTAGTTAAATTTACCCTTTTTAATTTTTCATATTTATTTCCTATCTTATTCATAGCCTTTTCCTTTTTTGTTTTCTTTAGGTCACGAGCAGTTGTCCAAGCATTTCACTACATATCGTACTGTGTATGACTGTGTACGTGACAAATAAAATTTGAATTTGAATGTGTGAACAACAGAAATCTAATCGTATCTCTGATACCTCTCCCTTTTATCAAAACAGAAAAAAATGGAAAAAGCTTTTAACAGTTTAAAAGTTAGCATAATGGAAGCCTGGGCATGTCTTTAGCGATGACAGCGTGTCTCAGAAATGCAGGTACTGTATTGATTTTTCTTGAATATGCTCCCCGAGCATGTCTGTTCCACATCTTTGTCTGAGGCACTGTATCAGACCCTTTTGAAAGTAATTATAGTGACGAGATAGCCAATGCTTATAATGTCATGTTGAGACCTCGCAAAAAATAAAAAATAAAAATGAATGAAAGAAATCTTCGTTCAGGTCAAGCTTGTAATCCAATTCAAAACGTGCTTAGAAAAACTTATTAGTCTATAATCACAAATTCGGCCCCTCATCTTCCCTAAGCCTGTATAAAGTTCAGCTCTGTGCACAGCAAATTGGCTTGAGAATTAAGTGAATTACACTGAATGAAAATTATTACTGTTCTCCGTGCATGGTTTCTAAATGCTATCATAGTTATCAGACTACTCGTGAAAGGATGTAAAGGTGCATTTTAAGGCTTCTTGCATAGGAGAAACACTACAACTCTAATGTGAATGAGAAGTGCAAATAACCTACAAACAGAAAAATGTTGGTGTTCATAAGCAGCAAATATCTGTGGAGCACGCTATCTGTACTATTTCCACACAGTGTTTAAAGTCCTTGACATTTTGAGAGGCACAAAAACAGTACAAAGCTCAGTCTCCTGGAAATTCAGCTTTTAACTTTGTATAGGTTTTATTTATTTATTTATTGTATTGTTTTTGCAGATAAAAGACAGTTTTTACAGTTTGATTTATCTGTAGCTATAAAGTGCCTTTACCTTTTTTGCAGACTCTGAGAACAAGACTCCATTGTTCCCAATGATTCCAACGGGATAACCAAATATCCTTGAAAATCCTTAAAAGGTACAAATTCACAAGAATGAACTCAAACAATGGTCAGGTTTTAAATTTAGAGAAGAAAAAAAAAATCAACCATGTCTTGGAAATTGAAATCAATACTAGTTCACATACCTGTAACAAGCGTGTCTCCATAGAATGCCTTGAATTCATCAAATTTACTGCCATCTACAATTCTGGCAATGACCTGCAATCCAATCAGTAAACAAAAGTTATAAAAAATGTGATGCAATGTCAAATAACACAGATAGTGACAACTTTTCAACAATTTCTACTTATTTAAGTGATTTTCACTCTGCTAAAAGCAATGCTACACTTGAAAAACTCCTGTAAAGAGGCTGCACTCAGTTGATCTTACAACCTTAAATGGACTGCCAATACTATTCTACACTACAAACACTTTGGCATCTGTAGAGTAAGCAGTAATTCTAGCTCGCGGGTCTACATCAAGAATCAAAGGGCACAAGCTTTAAACCAATAGAGAATATCTGGCAAGCACTGCCACACAGCAGAAAAGCAAAGTGACTGATGCCAGCCACCTTATTATTGATTCAGCTGCTGATAGGAGAACATGACAACTCAACATTGTTAAAGTGCATTCTGAACCTCTGACAGCCAGATTTATAAATAAACCAATCAAAATTGGTTTATTTACAAATCTTAAAGCAGTCATAGCACTTCCACATTGTGTAAATCAGTCTTTTGGCTGTATTAAACAATGAGATGAATGAATGATTTTATTATATTTGACTCACATTAAAGAAATAATATCATAGCAAAGAAAAGTCGTATTATTTATCTCACCATTTTAAACTAATTACTAAGAGGTTCAACACAGTATCCTACAAAATATCCAAATAAGATTCTGAAATGTTCAGAAATGGTAAAGAAATCTTCCAAGCAGTCCTGTGAAAAGCTTAGTACACTCTTATTGCTTCAAAGGAATTCCATAGGAACAGGATAAGTAGCAGCCAGGTGTTGCTAACCAGAAGTATTTGATTTACTGATCATCAGCAAGTGTGACCTATAAAAGCAGAAGCTTTGAGAGTTTGTTGTGAATTGGAGCTGTATAAATAAAACTGAACAGAAATTTTCTAGTCTGGAATATTCAGGTGTGTGTTAATACAATGCCACAATCTTCCCAGGAAATCGAACCAAAGTTCAGGCCCAGCAATGCTCTAGCTTCTAGCAGCTGCACCCATGGTAAAGATTTCCAAATCTGCATCGCATCTTTCTTGAGTTATTGTATTTACAATTGTGGGTGCCCACACTGCCCACCTGCCCACTCACCCAGGAGGGTGACAACAATACTCCATCAGCCTTTTATTTCTGTGGCGTAAAAAAAAACAAGAACTTCATCTCAGATTTTACAGGGTCCAGTTAGCATGTTAAATGTTAACATTCATGACAATACAATTAGAAATACAAGGGACTTGTTTGTTAGTGCAGCCTGGAGAAAGCCTCTGCTCTCTGAAAAGAACATGGCAGCACAGCTTAGGTTCAAAAAGTTGCTTCTGAACAAACTACAAGACTTCTGGAACAATGTCCTTTGGACAAAATCAAAGTGGAGATGTTTGGTCATAATGCACAACACCATGTAAGGTGAAAACCAAACCCAGCAGATCTGCACAAACACCTCATGCCAACTATCAAGCATGGTGGAAGAGAGATGATTTGTGCTTGTTTTGCAGCACTTTACAGTCTCTGAGTCAAGCATGAACTCCTCTGTACACCAGCATATTCTAAAGCCAAATGAGGCCATCTGTCTGACAGCTAAAGCACGGGCACAACTGAGTTGCGTAACGGGATGACGATCTCAAGGACAGCAGAAAATTTACAACAGACTGGCTGAAAAAGAAAAGAATCAAGGTGCTGCAACAGCCCAATAAAAGCCCAGACCTCAAACTGATTGAAATGCTGTGCAGGTATGTTAGGAGAGCTCTGCAGAAATCAATGAACTGAAGAAATGTTAGAATAGTGGGACAACAATCCACCACAATGATGTGAAACACTGATAAAGTCACACTGAACATTATTACTCCAAGTTATTTCTAGTTCTACAAGCTAGTGAATAATAGGGTGTAGTCCATCACAGATCTACACACACTCCTGTGAAAGCGTATCACTTAATATAGAAGGGAATTTTTTTAAGTGCGACTTGAAACCATCGTTCTGGAAACTGGGCAATTACCTCTCTGACATCAAAGTTACGTTTCAAGTTATCTCCGACTATGCCGTAGAGTTCATCTGCAGGATAGAGAGGACTCTCAGGAGGTTCTATAGTAACCTAAAAAAAAAAGCAAACAAAAAGACTCAGTGTCAATGAAGCTACAGAGAGAACAGTTTGATTTAAATTGTCGACTGTAAACAACAGACTGACCTCGATATTTTTTCTGTAGTTAAGGCTTCTCACTGTCTTTCTCGCTAAATGAAGAGCGTGGTTATCGTCTAAAGCATAGTGGTCTGTCACTCCAGATTTTCTGCAAAGTAAGAAAAAACAAAGGCAGTCATTGGAAATATTACCTTATAAATCATTACTGTGGGGGAAAAAAACCTACAGTACTTTCTATGTAGTACATAGTGTAGGTAGAAAGTTTCCTGAACATTTCATGCTTTCGATGAAAGGGTTAATAATCGGATTGAGTTCATTTTTATATGAAACAAAGACAAAGCCCAAAATGTATTTTGTTAATTGGTTCAAAATAAGAAAGAAAGAAACTGAGAAACACTTTAATTACCCAAGTCAAATCAAATCCTTTGCTATGACACTCAGAGCAATGATCTTTGAGATGTCTATATAACTTGACTGGATTCCAATTGTGCCTAACTTAATTAAATAGAAATAATCAGGAAAGGCACACACAGCAGACTGTAGATGAAAAAAACAAGTCATGATGTCGAGAGAACTATTGGTAGGTGTGCTAGATTGGATTGTCTCAAAGCACAGATCTGGGGAAAGACACAATAATATCCAAGAGAACAATAACCTCCATCATTCTTAATCCTGGAACAGTCATCCTAAATTTGGCTGCTCAACTGAATTGAGTCATCTGGGAAGAAGGACCTCGGTTAAACAAGCAACTAGAATCACACAAGACTAACCTGAAGCATACTGCCAAGAAAACAATGGTGTTGCTTGGGGAAAAACTCTGTCAGGGTCCAGACCTGAACCTAACAAAGCATCTAGAGATGTCTAAAAAAAAAAAAACCTGGTGAAGCTTCTACCAAACAACTATCAAGAGTAATGGGACACGTGTCTAAAATGATGGTGTTCCAAGCTTGTAGGAACTTTCCCAACATGACAATAAGGGAAAATAACAATAAGTAGTTGGATATTTAAGTAAATGGGATATTTGGATATTTTAGTCTTTTTCTTTTGTGTAACAACACTTTGTCATTGTTAAGTACTGCCTCCTCATTGACACAGAAACAAGGAAAGTGAATTTGCTTTAAGGATCTGTATAACATTATGATTTCAGTAAGAGAACAATCTACTTTTCTATCAACCCAGCTTGTAATTAGCATCACTTGAATACCCAAACTGGACGTATAACACAAGGTCACAGAGGACATTAAATCGTCATTTTCAGGGATTCGAACATCAAGTCCTGATGTATATATTTTGCGAAAACTATTTAGCTATCTCTTTGGTATTTAAAAGTCAAGATGAGAGCTAATATTGAATCCCACATATCCCATAAAAATGATCTGTTCATACTTGCAGTGTAGATCAGCACCACCAAGATCTTCTGCAGAAACTTCTTCCCCAGTGGCAGCTTTGACCTATTAAAGAATTATATTACCAGGAAATATGCATTTCATCTCTTGTATTCAGTACAAGTTCAAATATATAGCTTGCTATATGAACAAACATTTAGCTCTATAAAATGAAACACAATATTTGTCTGTTTGTCAGTTACTTAATGTTAAATAATAACAGAAATAATAAAAAATTAACAAACCAGTGGAGGTCCTCCAAGAAAAATGGTTCCTTGCTTCCGTACGATGATGCTCTCGTCTGCCATTGCTGGCACATACGCTCCTCCAGCAGTGCAGGAGCCCATCACGACAGCAATCTTGAAGAGAGAAGAAAAATAGTTAGGTCTCATATCAGACATGTACAATATTAAAACATATCCTTCAGGCATTTTCAAAGATATCTTCATTACTCTGCTTTGAATAATTTGCATATGATTAGGGGGTTTTTTCTCTTTAAAACTTCAATTAACCTTATGTGCAGTTATAATGCCACCTATGACTACTCCATTACCAAAAAAAAAATCTGGTTATAGTTTCACTTGAAAAGTTTAAATACTAGAAACAAAATAGCCATTACATCACTGAACAACAACTTTTAAGCTATGAGTACTGCAGACTTTATGATGCCTATTGGACAGGGAATGGTATTCAATTTAGATGTGGGAACTACAACTCTTATTTCAGGTGGGCTCATAGAAACATTCCATTTTCAAGAAAACCACTCTTCCAGAAATAAATTCTGAACATATATTATTCTGCCAAGAGAAGGATAAATTCCAAAAGAACATTACACTGGCCAAAACATTTTATAGCTCTGAAAAACTTTCGTCTTCCTGCAGATGAATTTGAAAACAGCTTTCTAACTAACACACAGTGAAGGTCGGTTTGGTGAGCAATATATCCTGCTTTTTATCATCCTTGAATCAATAGAGATGTGACTGCAAGACAGGTGCAAAACCGTGCACAGTGCAAAACCGCTGCAGTTCTCTTCATCATCATATATAAGATGGATTTGAGTAGCCTGCAGGTGCAAAACATGAAGAGCCTTCAAGCGTGGAATTCATTTGAATATACCACCTCTGCTCTTTGATATTTTTCTTGTTTCAACAAGGATGTAAACACACGTATGGTTGAAAAAAGAGAGAGCTACCAGAACTGCAAAAAATACAGACACTGAGCAGTATAATGTGATATAACCCTGGTGATAAAGGCTCTTCTGTGTTCTTAAATAAATATTAAATTCAATTTAATACAGTTTATCATGTGATTGCTGTCAATTTCTGTTCATGGAAGCTTTTCCCACAATGTTCCAACAGGCCATGAATGCCCCTGCTGCCATAATTAATTTCTTTTGTGTATCTGTCGCTCAGTATTTTTATTGCCTTTGCCTTGCAGCAAAATGGCCTTTGCCCCAAGACAGCATGGTGAAAAAAATTAAATAATTTAAAAAATACATAATAGAGGACTGTGACTTTCATGTATATTCATTTATATTGCCTTCTACACGTATAGAATGAAAGAATAACAAAAGTCATTATTTAAAAGGTAAACAAATATATCGTGGAAGCCCAATAATGGGCTTTAGTAAAGATGTAATCGGGGGAGGCAAGCAAATTATAAAGCCACTCCGTTAGGGTTTTATCATTCTGCTTTTGTGCCCATTAAATGAGTTAATACAATGCATCACCTGTGCTATTCCCTCTGAAGACAACCTGGCCTGGTTGTAGAAAATGCGCCCGAAATGATCTCTGTCTGGAAAGACTTCAGCCTGCCTGGGCAGGTTAGCACCGCCAGAATCCACTGAAGGAGATAAAAACATTACAAACTCACTTATTATAAACATCTCGACTATAATTAGATTACAGAGACAGACTTCCCTGCTATCCTCAGGCAGGGCATTCTGGGATGTCTCTGGTGTAAATATTGACCAAAAAAAAAAAAAAACAACCCAAATATTAGGATTTTTCCCATAAGGTCCTTAAGAAGCTGTTATAGGGTTTTAAGCCCAATACTGATACTAATATTTGGTGATTTAAAAATCTGATATACTGGCCAATGTTTTTTTTTTCAGATGTGTGAAACAAACAGATTTCCCCAGCAGTTATTTATGAGTGTTTACTAAGATATAATGAAAATGTAGTTTGGTTTACTGTTACAAGTCATTGATTACTCATTTACATTCTGCCAACAACACGGGTAAGCTGGTTTGTTGTGTTTGTGGTGAACCAAATAAGTGTTGTCAACAGGGAAATTGCAGAGTGTCCTCTGGTGGACAAACTATGCAACACCATCACTTATAACACAGTTAAAGTGTTTCATCCATCTCGCTCTTACTTTTGAAATGTTTATTTTTTTAGCCATTATAACATATTGCATATATCAGTCAGGCTCTACTTGCACAGGTGAACTGACAAACCCTAACCCAACAGTCCTACTGTATTTTAAAGTTAAATTCTAACAGGGATAGTAGAAAATTATTATTACTATTATTATTTTTTATTACTAATAATTATTATTAATAATATTATTATTCTTTGATTCTGTAGATAATCGTTTATTAGTGTTTTACAAACCCTTACAAATATGGAGATACTCACCCAAGTAAATGCATGGCAGATGGTTCTGCTGGGCTATTTCTTGTGCACGAAGGTGTTTCTTCACTGTAATTGGGTAGTATGTTCCCCCTTTGACAGTAGCATCATTTGCAACAATAATACACTCCACTCTATGAACATTTAGAAAAGAATGAATAAATAAATATTAGATTATGCACCTGGGGTACTCAATTGAGATTCTAGTGGAAAACCTACACTGTAATTACTTTGGATCTGATCCTGTGGTTAAAAATATAAATTTTCATCTGTGACAAATTATTAAACTGAACCATTTTTACATATGATCATCAGAACGAAACACTTTCACTATTTTTTAAAGGCATTACATTCAAATCTGGTGAATATCATAAACATTTATAGCACTTGCCCTGAAACCCGCCCAATTCCAGTAATTATACCGCCTGCTGGGACTTCCTCTTTTCCATACAACTCATATCCTGCAAATTGGGAAAATTCCAAAAATGGAGACCTGCAATAACATGAAATAAAAGCGGGGAAAAGAAGACAAATTCATATCCATGCATCCATGTTTTTCTGCACAAGTTCTTTTAAAATAGTACATTTTAGTTTAGAGAAATATTATCCTCTTTTGCTTCTTCTCATTGTACAGAGAACTGTACTGTAGACACCATCAGACATTTAAAACTAGTGATACCACAGTTTGTGTAAGGACAAATTCTAGGACAAAAGCTAGGGGGGATGAAACAGCCATGACTTTTAAATCTGTGACAAAGATAGAAGTAAGCAGTAATACCCTGGATCCAGCAGTCTGTCTATGCGCTCTCTAGGCAACAGTTTCCCACGGGAAGTATGAAGTCTTCTTGCTTTTTCTCCTCCTCCTGAATTAATTAAAAAGTAATAAATGAATAATAACAAAATTACAAACTTAACAATTTGAGAATATTTTGCAAGTACTACTACTACTCTTGCAAGTAGCATTGATGACAGTGCTGATGGTGTAAGACAAATAAAAACATAAAATTACCAAGAATTGTTAATCCCTGGTGGGACAGGCTTTTATTCATTTCTTTGTGACTTTTGTAGTTACTGATGTTTTTCTGTGTGCCAGTAGGGTTGAAAAATAAGCGAACGTGTACCTCGGTCGGGGTCACAACTTTCTGTGTTTTACTGAAAATCATTTCTATTGTCACTTTCAGCACATTTATTCCTTTTGTTGGGTCAATTAGTTGCAATGTTTTGTCATTTTATTTTAGTCATGTCATCATTTATCAAAAGAATAAAAATTTGAAACCTTATTACACCTATACTTTTTACAGAACTTGCTCTAAATAGCAATACTGTACTTTTTTAACTACATTTCACCAAAAAGAGAAAAAGAATTAAAAACAAATAAACAGAAGAGAAAAACAAATGTTTTATAAACAATAACAATCTTACACAAGTCTTATATTTCTTACTTTTATTATATATTTATACAGTAGACTACACAATCATAATAACTTATACATTTTTTAATATGTCTTGTCTACTGCTTTTAAACATAACTTTTCTCCTGAGTTCCAGCTACGCCTCTCTAATAATAGCAACCTCTCATTACAGAGTTTGGAAGTAGATTATTTTATGTTTTTTACATTATGTTAAGATCAAGTAAACAGCTAACTATGTGTTAAACGGCATGCAGTTTAACACATACTCCCATATAAAAAGTGCTTTTTATGCATTTACGTGTTAGAGCAGGTCCCTTAAGGCTTAATCATCTACAAGTGGAACCTGATTACTTTACTAGAACACATAGGTGTAAGCAATGATGTTTGGGCAACAATTTCATCACCCAGGCACTAATTTGAACTGCTGAAATGAAAACACAAAGTGATGAATTTATCTCTGGGATAGTGCGTAACCTGCTGTGTGCGAACACATACCCAATTTAATATTTTCTGTCCGGCTTTTCAGCTCATCAAGAAGAACTTTCATTCGGTCATAATTCTCCTAAAAAACAAAAAGAGAGAAATTCATTTGTTAGAGTTTCCTCTTAATCCAATTTCTGTAAGAGATTTGCACTAAAATAAGAAAATGTAAATGATGATGATGTAAATGCTCTCCAGTCATTTGTTGAGTTTATTTAATATAAAAAAAATTGTACTCATAAATATACACTGATTAGTGTTTAGTTATGTGTTCCAACAAATTGATAATTTTATTAAAAAACACAGAAGAGGTCAGCAGTTTGTGGAAGCTCCCATGTTGCTCTGCAAACTGAATACAATGGACAAGACGGGCATCACCGTTCTGCCAAATAACCTTTTATATGTGTGGCCAGAGACGGACCGCATACGTGGTACGCCAAAGGCAGAGGAGACGAGAACACACAGGCAGTACAATGGAGGCAAATTTTAATTCATGCCTGCACCTTCAGATTCAAGATGTGATATGATTTAAGGATCATACCTATGGTTTTTAAACTGAGAGTAGATCTTGTTCACCAAAGAAGCAAAAATGTGAAGGAGCAAGCGGCATGTGGTTAGAAACTCATCCTCATCCTGCTCACCTCAAGCCTTATTTCCTGAACTGAAGTCAGGGCTCTAACACATGGAAACATGCTTAGATATTGTCACAGTGACTTATTGTCATCAGATTGGACAAGCGAATCTCCGATCTCTGGACAGCTGTCTACAAACCAGCTAAACAACAGCAACAGCTGGTTATAAGCGAATATTGTGTCTGTTAATATTATGCTTGATTGTACTAAAAATCACACTTTGCCTCTAACAAACAGTTTGATTGGATTCTCACCTAGTGAGAGTTTATTTGCTAAGAGTCTGAGTCCAGAGATGTTAGAGGCACTTGATAAAACAGCAGAAAACAGCAGCAAAGACAGCAGTGCTTCATCGATTTGTATTGGACTCCTTTCACAAGGTTTTGCAGCCTCCTCCAGTAAATAAACGTGGACATATACTACATGCACCTACTACACCTACACGCACTACAGATTAATGGCAGGCAGAGTTGTTTGTCCTACAGTGGTCAACATAGCTAGTACTATGCACTTGAATTGGTTAATGTAAGAAAAAAAATTCAGTTGACTGCAATCGGCAATCGACTGATACCTCGTGACATGGTGAGATTTTTACACAGTTTACCTTCAAGGGCAGTTGATCATCTTGTATTTTGAAACTTGTAATTCACATATAAATTGTGAATGACAAAAACACGCTGTCATAAAAAACAGATTAACTGTTGAATTAAAACACCACTCAACCCCAACAGTAACCTGCTATTAACACCAGTCTGATTCATACAAGACATCTGTACCTGTAACTGGCTTCCACTAACTAACCCTTAATGGCGTAAGTGGGAAAGCACTACAGTCCTTGTGTGCATATGATTTTTTTATGTTGTATTTAAACAGCTGATGATTGTGCCACTGAGGATGAATTGACTGTTTTGTGCCATTGATATAATCACAAAATTATAGCTTCAAACTAGCAACTTTAAGCAATAAAACATCAAGCCTCACTAATCAGTTATTCTAAGAAATGTATTGTTGTTGCAATGACATGCAAAGCTGTTATTTGTGTCTTTCACTTTCAGAGGTTGCACCTTCACAGTTAGACTGGTAGACTTTTTTGCACGCTGTTTAGCTCCACAACTCACTTAATTCTTCAGCGCTGATATTGCTGATAAATTCTTAGCTTTTAAGGAGTCTGACCTCTAGAGTGAACTTCAACATAGGGGACAGACTAAACAAACACTTTCCTTCGTGTCTGGGAACGTTATTAGTTCCTGTTGCCCGTCAGGTGTAAAACACCTCACCTGGATGCGTCTGAACTCTCCGAACTGTTACCTTACTGTTTGACTAGCAGGCGTTAGCAACAGGCTAACCTACCTGATATTCAGAAGTCTGTTTATCAGGCTGTGAGCCAAGTCGAGCGACTTTATCTGCGTGGTACGCTCTTGTGCAAGCCAACGGCAGACTCCTGCAACGAAGCAGCCACGGTTTGAATGACTGCAGGATCATTTTAAAATGTTCTCGACTAACTAAACGGGATCAAATTTAGCAACTGCTAGCCTGCTAGGTAACCTAGCGGTAATCTTCTTTTGTGGTTTTTGGCAGGGGAAGTAGAGCTCCATATCGCCACCTTCTGATTAAAGAAACGGTTTACATGTGCAGATTTGTGAAAATGCACCACATTTTTTTTATGAATATTGCTTGTTTTTTGTTACTTCTAAATCCTACAATTATGTCATATGGTTGAAATATTTAAATCAAGCTCCCTATAGCAGCCTTTTCTACAGCTTCACACAAATAGTGTAAAGAGTGGTTTTAAATGCAGCATTTTCTATCACTTTAGTTTTTAAACTTACTTATATATAGCTCTGATGTGCAATTCTTTTGTCAAGCTGTACTGTTTACATCCTCCAAAATCACATATTTATATATAATATAGATAGTCTTATGCATATCTACATATATTTATACATACACACACATTAGTATATCTGAGAGTAACGAAATTTCTATTCTCTGTATGTCCTGTACATGTGGCAGAATTGACAAATAAAGTTGACTTTGACTTTGACTTTGACTTGATCTGTTATTTGAATTGTATGCACCAGTAAAGGTATAGCTATAATTAAACAAAATATAAGTAAAGAATCTTGCATCTTTTTAAAAGCCTAAACACTTTTTTTTACCATAAGATCCCCGTTCAGGTTCTTCTTGTTATGAAAACAGTACTGCTGTAACTGAAGTAAGCACTGTTTCATATTTGTTGCATCAAATTTAGAGTGGCTGCTAAAACCTTTTGTGGTGTAGCTTAGGTGTAGCTTTTAAATTCTTTCTCTAGCCTTGTGATGGGAACAAAAAACACCCATCTAAATATTTTCCCAACTATCTATTGTCCATAGGCCTAAATTGGTAAATTATTCCTCAAGGTTGTAAATCGGCTTCTGAATAAATTTTTGCAGATCCATTTTCAGATGGAAATAAAAAAAATAATAATAATAATTATGCATCGGCTCCAAGGGCCAGAACTGCAAACTTCTGTTGATATTTCTCCTCTGAAAGCATGAGAGCAAGCAGAGCATCGCACGTCAAAGCTGCCATCATGTGGATTTTAAAAGCACTACAGCTGAGCTGAACTTACATGTGTGTGCTTGCCTTACTCTTCTTGTACATTATTTACACAGTTACACTCTGGGGATCTGTCTTCCTTGTGAAAACAAATAATCCAATTTTAAAATGAAGACTCAATTCATTTCTATTTATATATCACCAAATCACAACAACTGGTCCCTCAAGGTGCTTAAGTTGAAAACTGGACGTTTTCAGATTGGCTGATTGTTAGGATAATCATTAGAGTAATAATGTGGTCGTTTCAATCGGGTAAATTGTCTAGGAAATGTATTCGGTCAGTGTAATTTTACAAAAAGTGTTAGTATATTAGAGAACTGTGCCTTTCACACAATTATGCAGGTTAAAATATACAGTTCTTTAAGAAAAGCCGGAAAGTAACTGATCTGTTGGTATTAAATGTGCATTTGTTTAAATGTGAACTGGACTCATATGTGCATGAATAATGGCATATTCAGAATGCACATCTTTAATTTCTTAAAAAGGTGTGCACTGAACATTTCACAAACTGTGGCCACAAATTGGTCTTTTACAACATGCTAAAGTAACACTGAAACCAATGCAGGAAAAAGGCCTTGCCTTGTTTAGAAATGGGAACTAAAGTTGGTTTTAAGTGGGAATGGGAGTTAGCCTAAAAGCTTCAAAAAGCATCCCTTCTGACCTGAGTGCTTTATTCGAGGTAGAGTAAAGTACGGGCTGAAGAGCATTCAAACCAAGAGCTTTTAGTTCATTTGGTTTTAAGAGGCCTTTCTCCTCCAACGCTCCCACCTATTCTATCAGTATGCATGGAAATGTCCATGACCTCCACTCAAATGACTGCTCCTGTTTTCTTAGGGAATATACAATCCTCCACTCTCCGTGTGAACTTAAACCCTCTCACTCATCCAGCTCTCTCTACTTTTCCGTGACCCTTGAACTCTTCACAGCAGCAGCCGTGAAGTGACAGAATAGATGTAGAGGCATGAAAAGCCTCTTTTAAAGTAAAGCAAAAAAGAAAAAGCTAAAACATTTTGATAGCTGAGAGGTTTAGAAAAATGACTGAATTGCAAATGAAAAGGAAAAAAATAGAAGGCATGAAACTGATTAATTTTTTAATACTGATATTTTTATTATATTTGTTTTATACTCTAAAACCACAAAGTTTTGGGTGGTAAATCTGCTATCAGATTGAAATTTTGATCTAAAGGAAACAGATGCAGATGTACTGCAGCTTATCCCTTCATGGATCCAGGGATACTCCAGTTTTTGAGCTATTTATTTCAAAATCACAATGATTAACCTCCTGCCGGCAGCATATTGCACAAATCCAAAGATTGGGCACTGAAAGATTTCAATACACAAGCAAATTGGTTTTACATAAAAGCTACAGGTATTTTTACTTTTTCACAGTCTAATCAGAAAAGCGCAGATAATAACATTAGGTGAGCTGGTTCCATTTAGGTGAGCTGGGGTCAGGGTTCTGCTCATGCTGACTCACTGAAATTGCTTACTGGTATATTTGAATAAAAGCCACCATTATCCTTGTTTTGCCTGAACTTTGTCCTGACCAGTTCATTTTTTCCGAGTGATTAGACTTCTATGGCAGTTCAAGCAGCAGCTGAAATGAATTATTCTGGAATTATACTTCAAGTCATGAACCAACTCATGATACAGATGTAAATTCTCCCACCTTATCAACTAACAGGAAGGTCACTCAAGCATGCTCCGGCATCATTTCTGAGGTAGTTATAAATCAGATATTTGAATAAGTTGAACTTTGATTTTTTTTTTTTTTTTTGGTGTGATTTTGATTACAGCCCTAAAAGATGCAGATGCAATATGATCCTCAGAGATATCAAGGTTATCTTCCATCCATCCATTTTCTTATGCTCATCCAATTCAGGGTCACAGGGGGGTTGGGTCCTATCCCAACTGTTATCAGGGAGGAGGTGGGCTACACCCTTGATGGACCGTCAGTCTGTCACAGGCCTAACACTTGAAAACAGACAACTCATTTCATAGCGTACATTCACACATTCAGTTGATGTAAAGTCAGTAATGACTCAAACATGGATGTCTTTGGACTGCGGAAGGAAGCCAGACTACCTAGAAAGAACACACACAGGCACCAGGAGAACATGAAAACACACAGAGAAGGACCTGTGCTTTCCCAGGGAACAGTGGCAACAGTGCTAACCTCTACACTGTGCTGCCCTCGGCTCATGTAGCTAAATGTTTTTCCCCCAAAACTTGATTGGTTTATGTAGATCTATACACACCAAAATCTACCTTTTCCATCCTCTGACCCAGGTCCAATTCCTGTGCCGAAGTGTCTCACATACACGCATACACACACATAGTCAGTACATGATGACTGATTCCTCCCCTGTCTTTATACAAGTTGAGCTGAAATCTCTCATCCTTCCCTTTTTGGAAAGAGATAATGACGCTCGTTTCATAGCTCAAAGAAGTCATTAATGTGTGACACAGCCTTGAATGTAGGATATCAAAGCCCTGCGGAGTGTGCCCACCCCTCTCGCCCACTAACGAGCACAACCTTGTTAAGATGGCAGAGATATGAATTAATCATCAGTCCACCCTGTAACAGGGCAGGAAATTGTTAGCAGCATCAGCTGTTGTGAGAAATGCTGCTTTTGAATTGCTCAAAAGTATAAAGCTTCTTACAAATCTGTCATCTCATTACAGAATCACTCTCAAATTTACTTCCCCAGATAAGTTAATGGACATGCTGACTCCTATGTAGTCTCATCCAATCTTTTTCATAGATGTGACGGTACAGGCAAGGCAGAAAATGGAATAAGATGAAAATTAGTAAGTCAGATATGACAGTCAAAGATTTGGCCAAATGCATGGCCATAAAAGACAGTACAATAACACTGATATAATCCCAGTAAGCCTAAACTTTGGCATTTCTATATCCTTTGTGCACTTGGTGTCCTCTGAGAAATAAAAGACTAAAGACACACATGCAGTGTCTTATGGAAACAGTAGAGTTTGCACGCACATTGCTGCTGACTGCGTAACACACCCACCAAACCTACCTCTGACACACTGGACTTTGAAGGACTTCTGCTAAAGTTTGCCCCTGTTTTCAGATTTAACATGATCCAGATGATGAGGCTTGTTAAGAAATGAAAATAAAAGCTAAAGTTAACCATAAGAGCTTTTGTGCCTGAATAAATTGTTGAATATGAATGAATAAACCATAGAGTAATTCTTAAAGCTGACATTGTAGTTGATTTAGTATGGTTTAAGTTTATTTTATGGGTCATTTATTGTCATATCTGTCTGCATATATGTTTATACCTTGTTTATATCTTGAGCTAATGTCAGTTATCTATTTGATATCTATCTACAGTTTCATTTCGGTGGGGTTTTGGCAAAGTCATTTGATGTCCTTTGTTTTTACAGAGAAGAACTCTGAATTTGTCTGGTAATAGATTGATCCCGACTGAGATATAATTTCTCCCATAACTTTTCATTTTCAGGAAACTGTTGCTACAGTTGGCTGTACTGTCACTAAACTAAGAACTTGCCTGTTACACTCAGAAGAAATTTTAAATTTTCTCAAATTTTAAGTTTCATTTTATTTATCACTGTGGGATTAATTTACAAAATAAATGTTCAGTAACTTTGTTTCTGACAAAGTATATGCAAAATTTATTAGCATCAACATACTTTCAGTTTAAAAACTCCAACTTTAGCATGCAAAGCTAAAATGCTAATCCTGCTAAACATCATTATCTGATGCTAGCTTAAAGAATCCCTTTTCCTAAGTAGATCGCAGAGCTTTTGCACAGTGTTTCTAGTGAACTGTGTCCTGAAGGACACCCTCACAGTCTTTGTTTGGAACTGCAGTAAATATTCACTCGGCTACTATAATCCTCTAGATTTTCGAGAGTGTACTGCCAGAGCTGTAAAACAGTGAGTTGATTAAAGCAATTCTGACAGTGCGAAGTCAGCAGAGTATTGCAATGATTCTGTTAAGTGGTACTCTGCGAACATTATGCCTACAGACTATGACACACATGGGCAAATATGGTGCAAGGGCTGGAAACAGAATCGAGGTGAATGACTACAGTGAGTCTGCACAGCTTGTTAACTCGGTTGCAGTGATATCACTGATATCACTTTAAAGACGTGTGATAAATTAAATGTTAACATATAATTTAGACAGATTTTACTTTTATGTTAGTAAAATTTAGACTAAAACCTGTAACCACAGTTTTGTTATCCCGTGTGTGGCCCTTCGCTTGATCAAAGTCAGCCCCGTCCTTTAGCCTACCCCGGATTATTGGAATCCTAACGGTTTTTGGAAGGAGAATAAATGTAAATCTGTGGTCACAAACATACCTATTTTAGATATCGAAATATGCAGTTTTGTTACAAAGTATATCTTGCTTTATGAGCCATATCTAGCAACAGTGTGATTCACCACGTGGACACTAACACCATGTTGCTATTGTGTGGCCTGTTTGTTTAATCCAGCTTCTGTGTCTGTCAGGAAAGTGGGCAATTTGCATGCTGCAAGTGCTCTTAATATAAAATGTTGAAGTAGGGTGGCTCATTCCCACATTGCATCCCCACCTTTCCTCCTTCTCTCCCACTTTTGGCTGTGTGAAGTACTGGTTGGAGAGCTGTAACAGGAGTATCATTCACTGTAATGGTGGAGCGTCCTCCTCCACAGCCCTCACTTAGATCACTTAATCCACTGTAGCAGTCCAGTGCTGTGCACTGTGTGAACACAGCACGTTCACAATGGGAGGTTAGAGTGAGACGCTGACCTGTCAGTTTGCACTAAAATGCCACACTAAAACACTCGAAACCCTTGTTTCTCGCAGCTCATTTAATATGGATGTAGAGAAGGCCTGCTACACACTCCAGTCAAAATCGGGATCTTTTCTGGTAAAATATATTTTTTGGGCACACAGTATACTTTAAAATGAACATAGATGGTTGTGTCCTAGGAATACTTTGAAATCAGTGAATATGTGGGATTTCTAAGCAACAGTGGACACACTGGATACTTTATTTGACCAGTTTATTCAATTAAATTCTATCAGTTCGGTGCAAAGAGGATTCTGAAGCAGGTTTCAAAATGTAAAGATGGGAATATATGGAAGGTTGTTTTAGTAGATTTAATGTTAAATCAGTTAAACAAAAGACAATCTGCAAACTGCAGCTTAGATTTTCAGTTTAAAATGAGACACAAGTGATTGACCTGCATGTCATAAAAACAATCCCATGTAATCTACTCAACAAAACTGACAATTTGAGTGCACTTTCTTTGGGTATATCCCACATCGCGTCAGTTAACCTTTCTCAGTGCATTACACAACTAATTCTTTTAAAAGATATATCTATGGTGTACCTTGCCTGTTGCCCAGTAACAGCTGGGACAGGCTCAAACCACAACCCTGAATTGGATAAATGGAAGGAAATAGATTTATGGACAAAAATTATGTCTACATTGGACATTTGCAATTTTAAATGAAGAAACCCCAAAACTATTTTAATGACTGTCCTCCAGTCTCAGTCCATCCATCAGAACAATTTAGAGAACCAAAAGTAATACACAGGATGTTCACTCATCTGGAATTCCCTGACTGTTTATTTTTCACCAGAAAAAAACAGTACAATAGTGCAGACCAGTATTTCTTGATTGACATTCCAGGTTAGGGTTAGTAATTTAACTCAAATAGTTATCCCAGCATTGCATATGTATAGACAAGCGGTGGCTGGGTTTCACATTTGCACTGAATAGTTACAGTTAGGGGTGAGGAATACTAATGCCCATTAGTATTAACAAGTATAACTAATTACAACATTTTCTTATTGTAGGTTGCTTTATCTAAAAAAATATTTTTAGACTGAGTGCAATACAAAAGTGCAAGGTGCCACCAACACAGGTATTGTAGGGAAAATCTACTTATTGTTATATTTCACATAGTCCCTAATACGTTAAATATAGCAGTTCCATAGACATTCACCTAACAAGTGAAAGATCCCTTGCTTGATTGGCAGAAGAAACCCAAATCTCTCAGATCCTTGTCACTAATACGTTTGCTGCAATATGTAGCAATAAATCTTACACTTTCTCTGATGCTTTTCCAGTGCAACTACAATGTGTTTTTTGGGGGGGAATTTAATTGCAATTAACTATGTTATCTGGTAATAAAATAGAACCTAAACGATACACAAGTCCTACAGACTTCTAGCTTAAACAGTAAAAGACGCTCAGACAAAACAGTCCACACAGTAATTTAATAAATTCAAGCACAGACTAGAAAAAAGAGAGCAAAGGCATTTTGTATCGAATGAAAAAAGCTCAACTAGTAACAGGAAGTTTCTGCTGTAAGCTCGAATAATTACATGTTTACAGTAAAGTTATAGCCAGTCAAGCTAAATGCTCTACACATCATTACTGTTTAACAACATTTCTGTGCCAGATCTTGTTAGCCTTCTAACATGTAGCAGTCAGATAAGATGAGTAACATTCAGATTTGACTCTTGACATGACAGCGACTACAACCAAAGAGCATTTCCTTTTTTTTCCTTTTTAATGTTTTATCTAGATGAAGACTGAAGATAGTACAAGGAGGTGACACCAGATTTTATTCATTCAAGAGCAGAAAGCGCAAAAGAGCACTCAAGACAGCAAAGTGAATGAATCGTCATTTTGATCAGAAAGCATAGCTGAATTTAGCAAACAGGAATGTGAAAAAACATATTTATAACCACCTTCGAAATGTACAGTGTCTGTGTAAAAAAACAAACAAAAAACAGCCATAACAGTAAATTATTTTCAATACAGTCTCTCCTGTATGAAATCCAGTCAGCTCAACATACCATACTGTAAAATGTCTTTTTGTATTCAGATCAGTGCATTTATTACAAGGCTTTCTTTCAATCTGCCACATAGCCAACATGCTTCTATATAATGTATTTAATTTAAACTTTTCTTTTCCTAAAACAATCTGCCGATATATCAGTACATCCCTAATCAAGACCTTATTAAAATAAGATAGGTAGGTAGATCTCAGGCAGGTTAACACTAAGCATGAGTGCTTTATCAATTTTCAAAGTAAAGCAGTCATTTACAGTAGTTAAAAAAATGTGGTCACATTTCTTTTTTCCCCCCCTCCCATTTCATGAAATGAGAGCAAAAAGCGTAAACAATGAGTTACAGAAATACGTTGCTGGCAACATGTCATTTACCTCAAAAGGAAATAGATGAATTCAGCAATAGTACAGGATGGATCTGAGTAATATAAGAACAGTTTCATTCATAGTCTTCAAATTCATTCTGACAGGCACTACTAGTACATCCACAAAGCAAGTCTATATCAGTCTTTCTTGTTGCCAAATTACTCCAAAATAGTAAAAATCTCATATCAAACTAACCTAACCTAACAAAAGTTACTGGCAGTAGCTAAACCAAGAGATTGGGTTTAGGCACTCAATTTAAAATTATTACTGTTTAACATATGCCTCCTGATAGTTCGGTTTAGTAAGAAAGTTTAAAATGCCTGTTTAGGATAAGCTGGCATCCATCCTGATTGGATGATTATAGGTTAGAATCTTGGTGACATAAATCTGTGCTAGTAACTTATTGTGTTGTGTTTACATTCCTGTAGATTAATGTGATGTGGGACTGATGTTATAACTATGTAATAACACAAATGAATTACAAGCAACAAACAAGTTTTTAAAGCTTAAAAACAGCAACAAATATCAAAGAATAAACACTTTTTAACTCCAATAGTTATTTTTTCTGGTTAACTCCACTGGTCAATAGTGTGTTCCAAGTGTTTGAAATAAAGTTTGGTTCTGGAAATTTGTGATCATTTCAGCAGTACTGTTGATAAATGATCCTTGTAATTAAAAAGGATCCTTAAATGTTCCAAGACACTCAAAAACACTTCCAACAGAGGAGACACATTTCAGTTCTGCGTATGTAACTGAACGCAGCAGGACAAAAGGAGGGCAGAAGTATAGCGTAAAGGCACTGTGTTATTTTTACAAGCCAACAGACGTAAATCCAAGACAAATCAAGACCACATCGCTGACCACTTGTTTTTCCCAAAGGTTTTAACAGAAAATCCAGGCTGGAGTGACTGACCTCCAAACACCAATAAATCTGTTTTACTGAAATCTATCAGTAGGAAGCCAGCGAGCATCCAGAGAAGTCCGAGCTAAGGGACAGAGACAGTGCAAAAGTCAGTCAGTAGAGAGGGCATTGAGGGCAATTCTGTTAGTTTGTTCAGTGCCCACAGAGTCGAAAATACAGAAATAAATACAACACACACACACCCGTGCACACACAAACAGCTCTTACTTCACTCAGAAGCTGAACTACAAGAACAAATTCAGGAACACAGGTAGAAAATGATGCTGTAGGTAAACAAACAACGGTATTTAAAGGAACAGTTCTTCTTTTTCTTTTTTTTTGGCAAAGATTTTGATCAGAGCTGTGATTTCCCAAAGCGTTTGTGGCTGCCTCCTTGTGGCCTTCAAAGGTATTTCAATTGGGTCTTGAAAGGGCTTGCCTGCCCTAAATCAAACGCCCCCAAACAGTATTTATGATCATATTTTATGTTTATATATTTACATTTTAAAACATAACCAGAACTCATATATATACTCATAAAGTCAAGCTGATGAATTAAGTTACTGGCTTATTCTACCTATGTTTTGTGTATTTTCTAACTCATCGTTGTTGGGAAAATGTGTTGATGAGAGCTGTGATTATTGTTTTTGGCTGGTCGCACAAAATTTTAAGATTTCAAATCGTTTGGCAACATTTTTAAGTTTGGGAATGAATGGATTAGAAGATCAGCACTACACTCTGTTAGTCTAGGAACCCTTTCATTTATCACCTGATGGAACAATAGCCAACAGTTTGGACCATCCAGTATAGCCATTAATTACAAATGAAGCTAATAAATACAATGAAAACAAAAACCATGATCATTATCTCATTAGACTACAGCTAGTAGTTTCTAGATTGTATTTAATAGGATACTTTTATGTATATGCAACCAGTGTCTCCTCAGAGTAATAGATCAATTCTAACTACACATGGTAACCGGAAAGCTTGTGGTACCTGAAATATCATCCCTTGTCTCCAAATTTTGCATATTCATATGCAGTGTTCCTTTATCAGATATTTTTAGGTGTAAATCCTTGTTGCCTGAAAATCTCACAGCAATGACCAGATATCTTGTAGTAGGCATAGTTGAGTATCCATACTAATCTGAGCCAGGCTTAAGTCCTCCTGGCTGCATCTAGCATTCAGAAAGTCTTATTGATCTTATCTCTAAAAAAAACTGAATATATGAACATGTTTAATAAGAAACTATTCTAAACTAATTCTTGATGGACAATACTATTTTAAGCGGGTCTGACACAACCTTTTTAGATAGATTGTTATGAAATTTGTTGATGTTTTTCACAGGTGGAAGCTTTTTCTTACTGTTATTTAAAATAAAAATAAAAAGGTGTATATATTCATAGCCCAAAGAAGGAAAAATCAGTGTGTTGAAATAACACACTGTACATGAATTCAAGCCATAACTAACCAATTAAAGATGAATATACTGTCTCACATTTCGATACCATTTAAAAAACGGAGCCTCTGATATATTTGCTTGAAAAACCCATTCACATGTGCGCAAGTGCTATATTTTTGTGTGTCCTGCACCCTTTGGATGAATGTGCCATCGTCACAATTAAGGCGACACATCTGCAGGATGCAGTTAAGCACAGAAATAATGAGGGGATGTCAAAATGGGAAGAAAGCTCAGCTGCAGACTCAAAACACATGGCAATATAAATGGCAAAAAAGTAACCAAATTGTTGCCCCTTTATTTACACCATCAGCATTAGTTGTGTGCAGGTTGGCTGTTGATATTCCAGAGTAGCCCAGAAGCACTACGGCTCTGATCTGCCACCTAGTTTGCATACATTTTAGCCTCCATGTATGTATAAAGTACACAGGCAGATTAGTATGTATGTGAACAGTCATGCTTGTTTTACAGTCTACACACTGAAAAAAGAAAAATGATATAAGAGGCTTAAGTGAAAAGTAACATAAAGGAATGTTAACAGCCCAACAGCATTCACTCATCCTCACAATAACACAAAGTCAAAAGGAAAAAAAAAAGATCTGTGCTTGGGTCCGCTTGTTGGTTTTGATCCTCGACTAGCCAGAAGGTCAGGAAGTCATGGTCCAAGAAAATGTTTGGTTTGTTCCTTTTAGGTTTATCCTATACACATAAAAAAATTTACACAGATGAAGGAGACCTCACGGTTGGATGGAAGGATGGCCTTCTTGTTTAACAAGCACAGCTATTAGTAGATGACCTCATAGACAGTTGCCTTCTTATCTCCTGATCCCGTCACAATGTACTTATCATCAATGGAGATGTCACAGCTCAGCACAGAGGATGATTCTTTTGACTGTCGGGGGAATAAAAGATGCAAGAAAATGTATAAAAAGGGTGAGAAAGATGAAGGCTACGCAGACACACGACTTTCTTGTTATTGTAAAGACACAGAAGGTTGTTGAATTCACAATAGCTGCAAAAGTTCAGTCATACAGACTGTTGTATTTTCATTAGGAAAGTAATTTCATCCAAGGAATACCCAAGAATTACTTGTTAAGAGTTCTTATTTTTCTTTATTAAAAATAAGAAATAACACCCCCACTTGCGTGTTTTTTGTTTTTAATCTAGTAATTCATTCAGTCCAGTTTATTCATTCCCATAATTGATTCTCACCTGCTTCACTTTCCCACCTGCTGCATCACCTGTTCCTCTCATATGTTTTCATTCATCTAATCAGCCCCATCAGCAGGCTACTCCCAGTCTCACATTACCTAGCGCTTTAGCTCTTTGGTGTTCTGCTGCTCAATTCCGTTTTGCACCAGATTAGTCCCAATGTATGTCTTTTTTTTAGAAATAACGGTAAGTGCCCAGGATTCTGCATCAGCTGCTCCTTGTGCTTGTTTTTTTATAACCTTGAATCTCCTTGTGTGACTAAAGCTCATCTTTTGCTTTTTACCATCTGTCTTTTGTGTCATACTCTTGGGTCCTCTATATAGAACCCTGATAGCTAAACTTTACAATCAGTGAGCAAAAGCGGTGTTTGATATCTCTACCTGGGTTATTTCTCTAAAATCCATAACTCTTGGCTATTACGCTGTGCTGCACTTGGCCTCTCAGTTGCCTTTCATCCATGGTTGTGTTCTTGCCCACTTACCTGGAATATGCTGGCTCCATATGGGGTTCTCCATGCATTTAGCAGATTGTCTTTTCCTGTACTTACAAACCACTTCCCTGCAGAGGATCGACAACTGCATTAGTCTACGGCAACGAAAAACGCTTTAAATCTTTAAAAGCCAAAGTAAATTATTTAAGTGAAGGTTAATTTGCTCGCTCAGGTGCTAAACCATTATCTCATCGTTAACATCTCAAGACCTGGCACATATATTCATTTCATGTTGCAAAATACTGGTGACAACAGAATCATCTCAATAAAGTTGTTTATGCTTACCACAGTGCGCAAATCTGAGTGACAGCACACAGCTTTCATGCAGGTGGAGCTGGTATTTGTCAGGTTTGGTGACATGCAACACCTCCACATTACTGTTCTCCATCCCAACTGCCAGCCACTCTCCCGTTGGACAGTATCCCAGTGAGAAGATCTGCAGCCAACACCAACATACCCATTTTAATGACAGCTATGTCTCCCTATATTCTGTGTAAATAATACTCAGTATATCTCTTATATTAGGGTAAGGTATGCATCTGTCTATTGGAGGTGGGCACAGATAGATGTTCCAAAAATATGTCATAGTCCTATACCTCAACCTTTTACATTACAAAGAGGTAGATGAATAGTTAAGTCCTCATTGTTTTTTAAAAATCCCTTTTTTACACCATGGAAGAGCAAAATGCATGCACAGGATACAACTGATAGCTGTAAAAACTGGTAAACCATTACTTCTTTTCTCTGTCAAATGGTTCCAGATTTGCTCAAGCTGTAGCAGGGGGGAGTGGGGCTAGACCTGACATTACTGGAAAGCCTAAGAACTCTATCAGCCATGACTGTCCTCTCTGAGCTCTCTTTACTGCACACTCACCTCCTCATGTGCACACTGAAATGGCTCTATTCAGGAAAATTGCAGTAATGGTCTATTATTGCTGCTTTTCTACTCACAAGGGGGAAAAAACTAAATTCTACCTGCACATATTATTAGTGTTAAAAGTATTTGAGGACAGGGCTCAGCCGGGCTTTTAGTGTGGGTTAAATGTTCTGAACTGAGCTTGTAAATGACTGCAATAAATCAAAACCCGAGACAGTAATCACACAAACTGCAAATGGCAGTGACTTGTCCTGGGGTGCACAATTTTCATCTGTGACATTTTACCACCAAATAATAATAGACGTCCGTGCAAAACCCAAATTTCTGAACCCTGAACACACACCTGAAAGCTGCCGGAGGAGTGGAACAAATTCCACACTGCTTCATTATGATCGCTCCCAATAGTCACGTGATGCAGTACGTGTATAAATGTGTACCTGAGAGGTGAAGTCGTGCTGTTGCAGCTGGCGTCCCTCTCTCAGGTCCCAGGACCGGACAGTGTTATCCAGACCTCCGGTCCAAAGCTTGGTCCCATCATTAGAAATGTCTATGCAGCTGGCTCCATCTGTGTGGCCCTGGAACTGCCTGCAGAGAAACAGACAAACCCATAACTAACAATACTGTTTTTCTTTCAAGTTGGCTTGACATCAACCAGATCAGCATCTTGACTAAACTAATGGGTAGCCAACATGTGATGCTGTTTTGGTTTAATAGCAGGTTCTTTTTTTTTCTCTTTTTTTTTTCTTTCAGCATAATTCAATAACCTTAAATTACATTCCCCAGTTCTTTACCTAACCAGAGTCTGGTTGTTAAGATCCCAGACGGCAATGTTTCCATCAGAGCAGCAGGAAAAGCAGACTTTGGAATCCGGGCTGATGGCCAGAGCATAACATGCAGGTGCAGACGAAGTTAATTCCGCTTTGATCCGAGGAGTCGGTGTAGCCAAATCCCAGATTGATAAAGTACTCGCTTCTCCCCCAACGATAAGAGTTCGTCCATCAGGAAGTAGCCGACAGGATCGAATATAGTTATCCCTGTTCTGATGTGCCAAAAAAGAACTGTCATTGAAATGTATACATGCAAGCAACTAGTGGCTGTAAAAGTGGTATTCTAAAAGTATGTTACATGAGGACCAATGTGTTGAACTCACAAGGCAGTCCAGCTGGGAAACAGGGGTCTTGTTGCCCGGGTGACTGATATCCCACACCTTGACACAGCCCTTGCCGCCGGTATAAACGTGACGTGTAGGGTTACTGATGGTAACGGCACACACCACCTCCCCGTGGGTGAGAGTATTGATCTGTCTAGCATGGCGCGGGATACCAGGGCCGATCAGTGCATCCGGAGGAAAAGGCACAGGCTGCATTTGTCCGTCAGCGCTCACATGAAAGGAATAAGCTCTGAAGCAAAATAAAAGGGTCGTGTGAGGTGATAAAGGGTGATGAGAGAAAAGTAAGAAAACATAAGCAGAGGGGAATATATGTGTGTTTCTGTGAACTTTCTCAGTATGATTATGCCATTTAAGAAAGACTAAAAAAGACTTACGGTTTTCCACCAGGAATGCCCGACAGGTTAGGAGGAAGTCCAGGAACACGTATGTGGTGGTGAGGATCAAATCCTACCTAAAGAACACAAGAGTGAGACGTTTTTAAAATATACAAAAATGCTTAAACAAATAGAAGACTCGAATGAAGTCAGGTGTGCAGGGCAGGAAGGCATTTATAGTGACGTGACAGGAAAGGAAGTGTGTTTTTACATCCAGCGACCTCATTTATAAAATTAACAAACGATCAGTTTTAATCCCAGCTATGACTCAAGCAGAAACCAAGCGCAAGTAGGTGTTTTTAAAAAACACTCTGATGTGGAAATTATTTTCTCTCTCAGAAAAGTCTAGACTTAACCTAAGTGATTTTCCCACTGTTTATGTTGGGTCATTACAGATACCCAGTAGGAATTAATTGCCAGACATCAAGGTGTTTTGAATTAACAGGAGGATTAAAATTAATTAAGAGAAGGACTTTTTTTATAAATAGCATGTCAAATTAGAAACAAGTGCCCTCGCCTGTTCTTGCATTATTGGAAAATCCTGGTAAGTGTGCTCTAGAGGCAGGAGATTTTTCAATGGCTGCGATTACTTTTTTTTTGTGAATCATGATATGTGGTTATAATAACGTCAGAAACAGTTCAGTCTTTATGCTCTACCTTGTCCACACTCCTTAGCTGCAGGTTTTGCTTTGCTCATCAACTCATTAGTTGAGTAAATACCACATGTTGCCCTGCTTCAACCTCCTCAACCATCGCCATGAACAGTTTTCATTTCTTTTTTTGCACAATATTTTTAAGCATTTTCCTACTAATTGAACATAAGCATACCATTGGGATTAATCTTAAAACTAATTAAAAGTTGAAATACTAAATGCATTTTTTTTTAATGAAGTTGTACTCCTAAATTACCTTGAAGTAAATTTCCAATCAAAATTTTTGGTACAAGATACATGCCAGCATTTCAAAGCAGATTTAAGCAACAGTCAACTGAAAAATAATAATAAAATCCTGGTGAGACCACCATTTTTAGCTTTTATTCTAATTCAGTTTAGTTTTTAATCTCTCAAAAACGCTTGCATAGTTTCAGTGGGGATGGTAGTTAACGGTACTCTGTTTACCTGCTACCTGGTGAAAGATTGTCATCACACAGAGAATATTTGTTCATACATGGTTACCATTTTAGGACAGTTTCTCATTTCACACCTGACATAAACGGTTGAAAATACAGTCGTAAAAACGCACCTAAATAGAATAACTTGCAAAAAATTGACTAATTATTAGAATCCCCAAAAATCACAATATTAGTTGTTTTCCACTAAATCATTTTTGTCTTTAAAGTACATTTTTAACACTGACAGAATAGGTAGCTAATGTTTACGTCTGCTGTCTGCATGCATCTGTGAGTGTTCAGGTACCACTTGTGTGCGTCCGTAGGCTGCCACAGCGGCCGCGGCCACTGCACTCATCTGTGGGGAAATGTTATGCAAGCCAGTGTAGGCTGCTCCTGTTCCACTCAGCTCTCCATTCATACCAGGGTGAGGAACCATTCCGAATGGGCCAGGGTACGAGCAGGGCACTGCCAGGGGTGTGCGAAGACCAGGAGCTACAAAACAAGACAGCCAGATTGTGACGCAAACATCTATCTTTTTCAACTGTGGTGTACAAAGGTTATTTTTTTGCTTTAAAGCAAAGGTTTAGTCTTAAATACAGAGTTTTTTGTTAAGCTAGTCTATGGTAATAGGCTTTTTTTCAAGTTTTCAAAAACATATACTTATGTATTTGCACTGAGTCATATCTGACAGATGCAGGCAGAGATGTTTTATGTTATGCTTGCAACACTTACTCAGTGCCTCAACTCCTGATGATTTACTGGGTGCAGACCTCAGGCCTGTGGTGGAGGCACTGCTGGGTGTGGGGGCTTCAGAGCGGGATGTGGGAGTGCTGGACTTGGACACGGGAGTTGTTGACTTCTCATTCTACCAGAAAAATTAAAAAAGAAAGATTTCTACATACAGAAGGGTTTCAGAGGTGAAAGACATGGAAATAGATCTTTATGCTTTTTTTTCCAAATATAATAACAGTGCAGGAGCATTCATGCGTCAGTTTATTCTAAGACTCATTAAATTGATATTCTATAAAAATGTCGAATAGTGTCCTGTCCGTCAGAGGATAGACTTTAAAGTTCTGATGCTGGCCTATAAAGCTCTGAATGGTTTAGGACCAAAATACATCAATGACCTCCTGACCCAGTATGAACCATCCAGATCCCTCAGGTCATCTGGATCCGGTCTTTTATCAGTTCCCAGAGTCAGAACCAGACACGGAGAAGCTGCATTCAGCTTTTATGCTCCTTATATCTGGAACAAACTCCCAGAAAGCCTCAGATCAGCTGAAACACTCAGTTTATTTAAATCCAGGTTGAAGACTCACCTGTTCTCAGCTGCATTTGAATAAAGCACCAAATCCACACTTTAAGCTTAAATTTCAAAACTTACATTTAACTACTGATTTTATCTACTGTTCTGATTTTATCTGTTTTGATTTTATATACTGTTGTTTGTTTGTTTGTTTGTTAATTAGTTAGTTAGTTTATTTGCTTGTTTTATTCAATTTTAAATCATGCTTTTTATTTGTTCTTGTTTCTAATGTCTCTGTAAAGCACTTTGAATCACCTTGTTGTTGAATTGTGCTATACAAATAAACTTGCCTTGCCTTGCCTTTATCTCTTGGATTTTATCTTACATCTTTCATGTGGTTTACAGTTTGCCAGATTTACTATTTGATCATTTTTACAGAAGCAAATAAGCATTGTTTAACCCTTTATTTAGAGGGTTTCTTGAAAGAAATTAAATGAAAAGGAGGCTACACAAATGACTCACCATATTAATATCTTTAGACTTGGAGGAAGGTGTGCTGCTGGAAGAAGCAATTGAGGAAGGGCTCAGTGGTGGGTCTTTCTTCAACAGGCGACTTTTGTCCAACCCATTCTCCCGAGGAGAGTGTGCAGGACTTCCTCGGGGAGACACTGGATCCTGTAAGCATTAAACCGAAACAATTCACATTTTCTCAACAGGTAACACGCAGGATGGTAGACTGGTAGTGTGCAGGTAATATTTTGTACCTCGTTGGAGACGTCGACAACCAAGTTGTCATCACTCTTTTCTCCATCACTTTCCTGGGTCAAACACAAACAAGGACCATACAAAGGTAAATAAAATAGACCTCCCAGAATGTAGATTTGAGAATAGGCAACAAGCAAATTATTCTTTGTTGAAAAGTGTGTGTGCTCATGTCTGTGTCCACTTTTTTTTTTACATTTATTTAAATGTTTTTATTATATGAACACAAATCAGAATCAGTTTATTGAACTCAACACCTAATAACAAATTCATGTACAAGCAAGTAGTTCCCTCATTGTGAGAGAAGACCATAAAATAGTGTAATAATATATTTTAGCAGAAGAAGTCTGAGGCCACACCCCACATGTGTTATATTTGCTGATGGGCATCATTAGGTACACATTGCTAATACTGGGTTGGACTCTTCTGCCTTCAGAACTGATGTAATGGTTCATGAAATAGACTCAAAAAGGTGCTAAAAATATTCCTCAGAGATTTGGGTCAATGTTGACATGATAGCAACAAACAGTTGTTAGCTGTACGTCCATGATGTGAATCTCCACCACGTCAAATGGCCATTTGATTACAGTGAACTCACTGTCATGAAGAAAACACTTTGATCTGAGCTTTGTGGCATGGTATATTATCCTACTGGAAGCAGCGAGAGGATGGGTACACTCTAGTCATAAATGGATAGACACGGTCAACAACAATACCAAGGTAAGCTGTTTAACCCATTAAAACCAATGGGGGCATCAAACTTTTAGATCAAACTACCGTAACTCTTGAACCAATCAGAAAATTCCAGTGGTTGCTGAAAGCAGCAACTCTGTGCTTTACAGTAATCCCATGCGGGGCGCCACAAATAACACAGAAAACAGGAAAAACAAAGCAATAAAATGAACCCAAATCCCTGATAAGATGTCTGTTTTCTGTAGAGCACCATCAAACCACTCACTCTGTCTTGTTTCAACCAAACTTCAATGGTGCTGCGACGCGTGGGATTACCGTAATGACCCTAATATCACTGAAAAGCGCATAGTCCTTGCTTTTAGAAAGCAACTGTTACCTGTCTAACACCAGTGACAGGTTAGGCTTTAGAGGGTTAAACAATGCCTATTTGCTACTGAGGGGCAGAGTTTGCCAAGAAAATATTAACCACATACCATTACACTAACAGCAGCCTGAACCATTAATACAAGGTGGAATGGGTCAATGCTTTCACATCATTGGTGCCATATTCTGACCCTGCCATTCAAATGTTGCGACTCATAAGACAAGCAAACATGCCTGGTTTAGACTTCAGCGGGTCATCTTGACCATGTCTGCATGTTACTGACTTGTAATTGGTCAGATCAGATATTTGAATTAACATGCAGCTGAGCAGTTGTACCTAACAAAGCGGCTAAAGGTGGCATTTGTGGGGTGGTAAGGTTTGAAACAGGTATGGTTGGTATATAACATGATGTGAGTGAGGGGTGTTCCATGTGTACAGCATGTGACTTGCCTGCCTGAACTAGCTCACAGGCTACACGCCATTTGTTAAATATACTGGTCAAAATGGATTCACTAGAAGCATCCCAGTGGGTCATCTGACCGAGTTACAGGCCATAAACTGCATCATCCTTGGTTCAAAGACCTTTGGTGCGCCATGTTTCTACAAGTCTCTAGCATCTCTCCTAATTTCATCTCTGAAATAAAGAACAAATAATCTCAGTTTACTTCATTTAGACAAAAAAGTGTAGTTACTGTAGATATGACAGTACAGGGCCATGTAATCACAAGAGAACTGAATAATTGAGCTCTCCCTGTCCCTAATCCTTTCTAATGAGCTTGATAATAAATCTTCTCCGCAGCTCAAAAACTATTCATTTTAGCATATTCACTCACATAGCGTGTGGAGGTCAGCTCCTTATCATCTGTCTTCTGTTTTTTGCTGTCAGAGGAATAATCGCTTGAACTTCGATGCTTCTCTCCAGTTCGAAAATTGGCTGATGGAGAGACAGATGAGCTCTGGAAGAAAAAAACAACCATTTACTTAACTGAAGCTGATTAAAACTGATCTTTTTTGTTTGTAAAGTACATAAACCCTGCACTGGAAAATCATAATAAAATCAGAAATCAGGCAGAATCAGATAAGAACAGGCCCGTTTTCTAGCTCAAACATGTGTGGAAAATAGCTATTAGAGCAACGGTTTTTGCTATAGAAAATCATTCATTTCCATTGACATTGAATTCCAGAAACACATATAACTCAAACTTGTGCTAATAGCAACAAAACACACTTCCGGACAGAAGGAAAATTAATATAAAATTACATTTGTTTGTATTCAACAAAAACATACATTTAAAGATTAGGTTACATTTTCTGGGATGTGAAACCCAAACCAAATGGACACAGAAAGAATCATCCAAGCTCCACTGAAGAAGATGTGATTATCAAAGGCAAAAAAAGTTGAGATAAATTACTAATCTTACCCAGGACAGACTGATAGGAAATATGTACGCTGCAGCTTTTACCGCTAGAAGAAACTTGGAATGTGTTGAGAGCCATGCGGTCAGTCAACAATCTGAGCAAAAAGACAAAGCTGAGCGGTGCAGACACAACGTACGCCGCGGCTAGATTTCTGTATCGCTTTTAAAATATCCCCTGGCTGTCAAAACAATTTCCTTTTTACTGTATCACACAATACAAAAGCAGCACTGCAGCCTTGACAGTTTGACTACAACATCGCAGCTTTACGGGGAGGGCTTGGCTGACGTCTCTCTTTCTTAATCAAATATGGCATCCTTTAAATACCATTACTGAAGGATTAATCTTCTTTGAGAAGCAAGGATCAAAATAAGGTCAGTTAAACATTTCCCCTCCAGCTCTGCCTGCCTCTGCTGATCTCTCTCTCTCTCTCTCTCTCACTCTCTCTCTCACTCACTCATTGGGAGGTCCTTCTTACCCAGCAGACGATGGACAGAGAAGAAAAATAAAGCAGGACCTTTAGCTCGACCTTTCCACTAACTCACGCTTGTAACCTTTCCGCTGCCCTTTGCCGTGCTGCAAGTGTTGATGACAAAGATTCTGTGGGGGAGGAGTGAGGGGTTGACTGTGTGTGTGTGTGTCTGTGTGCGTGAGTGTGCTGCTCAGGCAGCACTTGTACCTGTTTACATTTTAGTACTCCATATGTGCAAACAGTGTTAAGGAGTCAGTGTGTGTACAGGTGTGTGTCTCGTCTTGAGTGAGACGAGGCAAACTGAGCCCCTGACTCTGTGTCGCTCTATTTCCAGACTGATTAGATTAATTAGCCTGCAAATTAGCTCTTTCAAAAACATCAAAGCAAATTAATTCTGCCGCAGAGACAAATGAAGGCGCTGCCGACAGCACGAGCATTATGAACGTGAGGACCTCTGAGGTGTGGTTGAGTGAGAGTATTCATTTTCATTCACATCATAATTATATTTGCCTCCCATTTCAAATTGATTCTGCAGGTCCTGATAATGATATCTGCAACCTCGAGTGTTTTGTATTTTTCAGCTTTACAAACAGTCTCGCTCCCTAGTGTCTCTCGGGTAATTAGGAGCACGGACGTCCAGGATGAGGTTACTATGCCGTTGTTAGGCATTGTAAATTTATGTTCAGCGTGGATGTTTGGGGTGCATCTCAGGGTTATAAAAATAGAGTTCAAATCCAGTTCAAATGCAGTCTGACACTGAGAAGTTGCTGCACCCGAGTCTGACACCTTTTCCAAAAAATCTAACTTTGTCTGTCTTCCGCTTCTAGTCTTCCACTGGGAGCAACAGGTCAATTTTGAGGGGTTTCTGGTGTAGCCAGTGGACACACAAGACTTTAGGTACAGTAAAGGCAATAAAAAGACTAAGCTTTTTCAAGATTGCATTTGAGCAAATGTATTTTTTCTTTTGCTCTCCACAGAGACTGTTTAACTAGATGCAACCAAATCCTGCTCAGGATTAGAGCTACAAGCAGACGACCAGATGGAAGCCAGAAAGGTTCCAGGTGCCAAAAATCATACATTTTACTTACAAACTGCATATTTATAAGAAGATATGTTTTTATAGAGATTACACACAGAGCCACTTGTTCAATCAAATTATTGCCAAACTTTATCACAGAAAATACTAAATAGCATGCTATCTGAAAATCCTGTGTCATTAACATGCACAAAAACACAGAACTTCCCCATGTGCAGCATGAAAAATGTGTGTAAATGTGTAAATCCTCTCATATTGTTCTCCAAAGAAACAGCTTCTTTGTTCAGAGACATTTTAGTGATAATCACATTGCCCAAGTAAGTCCAATTTATCTAGATCTAAGGGTAGATTTACCTCACAGAGTGTCCATATTTATGCTATAAATTCAAAACCAGCCTTTCAGTTTTAAACTATTTAAACTACGAGGAACGTTCTTGTTCTCTGAAGTCATCAGCAAATTTGCACAGATCGAAGAATTGCGAATTTATAAACGAATATGTCTTTTTCTATGCTGGACCACAGGGGGCTCTGCACAAATGATTTCTGTAAAAACCCCAAATCTTTAGAACTCTGGCTTGATGTAATTTTGTCTAATAGTTCTCTCACTCTGCTCAGCTCAATTTGTCACTTATTATTCTGCAGCCAACACAGCATGGCAAGCCAGACTGCACATTGTATGCAGAGCTTTTAAAGAGCATCCCGGCATAAACAAAGACAAGCAGACTGCATCTGTACAGCTTGTTTACCAGCGACAAAATTCAACACAAAAAGCATAGAAAGAGAAGACCACTGTAGCGATCGCACAAACTACAAGCTGCACTGCATTTATACTTCAACAGGTGATTAACTGTAAAGGTCAGTCTAAACATGAAAGCGACCTCATTAGAAATGTATTCCTCCTGTTTCTTTTAAAAAGAAGACAAAAACAATCCCGCAGACAGACAAAGATGGTTACAATGTTACTATGTGATTCTACGCGTCTAATTTGACTTAAGGTGATTAAAAAAAAGAAAACCTGTTTGTGAGAATTGGCATTTCAGAAATGACTTTAAAAAAAGCCACAAACACTAAAAACACAGAATTAAAATAAAATTGTCATTGACCACTGATCCAGCAATTAATGTGTACTCATAATCAGGTCTGTGAAGTTGTAGTCCTTGAACACACCATAAAGTAACTGCATAACTGACTGCCTGTACTGGCGTCTATACACACATAAGCACACACACAAGTAGCGTTTACATTCACGTAGCTTTATCAGTGTGTGAGGTGCTAACGCCAAGGACATTAAGGCACAGATGTTCATGCAATTCACACACACTGTACTCTGTGGACTGTTGCCAAGGCAACTGCAGACCACTGACAAGGGGCTTATTGGTTTCATGAAGTGACTGTTGGCCGCCATGTCAAAGAGCAGCTCTGCATGTGTGTGTGTGTGTGTGTGTGTGTGTGTGTGTGTGTGTGTGTGTGTGTGTGTTCTCACAGGGCACTAATGAAAGGCATCCATCATTCTGGCCTCTCTCTATCTTTATCAAAGCGTTCTTGTGACCTCACACTCACACACACACACTGCTAATCTCTCCCATCATGGTGCCTACACCTCTGAGCGTATGTGCATGTGCATCCAGGTGTGTTTGAACATGTGTGTGTGTGTGGAGGAGGAGAAAACTACATGGGGGGCAAGAGATAACAAACATACCTCCAGTTAGAGCATTCCTCCTGTTTCCGCCTACTCCAAAACACCAAAGAACACACACACACACACATGCACAGGCTTCTAAACTCATGCATGTTTGTGTAAAAGTGTGTGCGCTCAGGCTGCTGGTATAAAGAAATGCTAATCTGCTCATTGAGTATTCAACAAACCAAATGTTTGCCTTGGGAAAAACGCTGCGCTTAAGGGACTAATTACTACAAGCGCTGGATAGAACAGTGATCTGTTGCGCTGCCTCTTTCTGCTCCCTCCTTCCTTCACTAACCATACTGTGCTTTTTTCCCCCCACTTTCTTCTCTGCTCACCTTGGGGTTTCTCTTTCACACTGTTTTGTTTTTTTCTTCCCAAGCTGTTACCAGTTTCCCATATCTGATATTTTTATTACACACAAAGCACAAGTGAAGAATATGAAAATGACAATAAGATCAGAAGCTTATAATGTTTTCTTTAAGCCTTAGTGTGGTCATTTTCATTTCCAATTACATTGACAAGCATAAAATAAAATTTCATAATAGGACATTTGTGTGAACATCCATCCATTCTTTTTCTTAACCACTTATCCAATTAAGGGTGGCAGGGGGGCTGGAACCTATCCCAGCTGTCATTTGGCAAGCGGCAGGATGCACCCCGAACATGTCGCCAGTCCAATATGTTCGGAGCTTTGTGGGAACATATTAACAATATCATTTTACAGTAATGTTTTAAATCAAATACTACATGTGTAAATATTTAGGATCTTGGAAATGTCACAGAACTGTTTTCAGTTTGATGGCAGTCTCTAACAGTCTCTTTTACATAAACACAGACGTGCACATAGACATCCTTAAAGCCAACATCAAGATTTCATCACAGACAGGCTTTTTGTGTGCGTTATGAATAAAAATCAAAACCTGTCTATCCTTTTATATCAACAAAAAAAATAATAATTCAAAGTACAAAATGACACAGAGAAGTTGAGCGAGCAGAAGTGAAGCTATGCTCTAAACATGTCTTTTTTTAACAAAGGGAATAAAGAAAGGAAGGACTTACCTTGACTGAGTCTCTGTCTGAGAGGGCGGAGGGCATGAGATAGAAAAAAAGAATGACAGATTCAATGTCTGAAGCACAAGAACACACTGGCAAACACACAAACACACACACTGCTGCATATAACAGATACATACAGATACAAAAAGAGAGCTAATGGCGAATTTATGATATTTTTGATGAAGATAGTGGGGAATTTCATTACTGTTTATGGATCTTGAGGGGTACTATTAGAGTACTACTGCAAATAAATAGCACTTACACCTCTTTTCCAAATTAACAGATAAATCTCTTACAGTTTTGCTCTCAATTAACCATTCACGCACGCTTTCACACATTGATAGTGACAGGGGTGTCTTTGAAAGCAGACCTCTACACATTGGAAACTCTAAGTTCATTATTTTGCCCAAGGCACTTCGACAAATGAACAGGAGCAGCTGCAGATTAATCAATCAACCTAACTCTTTGGAGAACCTTTTGAGGATTCAGATAAAGTAAGAAGTGGAAACCTCCGTTTTTCGGCTTTAAGACTTGTGTGCTGATGTTTGCAACTTTATTGGGGCAGAACTCAGCACACTGGTAACACTAAGGCTCCGTCCACACTCACTCTCCGTTTTTGCCACCCGTCCACACTGAGACTGTTTTCGCTGATGGAAAATGCAGCGTTTTGAGAACGCTCTTGAAAATGCATACATTTGGAAACGGTGCTCTCGCGTCGCAAAAACGCAGACTTTCTAAAACGATGAGGCATGTTAGTCATCTTAGTTTAACTGGTCGCAGCCATGCGACCAGTTAAACTAAGATAGCGGAGGGCATTATACAGCAGTTGTTTTGTTTGCTCTGAATTTTGACAGCCCTATTAAAGATTAGTATCAGTTTGTATATGCTCCAGGTGGCTTTTCTTCAAATTCTTTAACTCTCACTCGATTTTGCAACTTTGTACTTTTGTGTCACTCGCAGCAACAACTCGGTGCTTTTCCTCAACATTTTGCCGCGATGTTTCACAGAGCTGGAAAGTAAATAAGCGACAGACTAAATGAGGCAGGTCGAATCTTCTTGTGTTTCATGCATGCACGGTAGTGGAACGTAAGCATTTTCGGCCGTTTGTGGATGCACAACTCTGTGAAAACAACTGAAAAAAGTGGACGTAGCCTAAATGCTAACCAAGTGGCATTGGTGCCTAAACCAAATCATACCATACAAAAATAAAAGTGGGCAGTAAGATAAACACAACTAAAGCAAGAAAGTAGAAAAAACAACTCAGACAAATGTTGGAGGATTTGTTGGTTTAATTTGTGTTTGCCTCAGTACTCTGCTCTCAGCTGACATAGTGAATAGATTTTTATTTATTAGAGTTTGTACATTATCCGTCATTTTCAGTGTCAGTCTTTTAACACATTAATATTAACCATTATTACTGACCAGTGAAGTTTCTAAATGTGGTGAAGAAGTCCAACGGGTTAAAAATACACTGAGGTTAGCACCACAGTCACACAATGTTCAACAGTGCAACCTGCAGAGAAAATGCTTTTTAAAATACTAAAAGGGGAAAAAAGAAAGTTTTTATTCCCTTTGTTCACTTAGTCATTTCAGGAAGCAAGCTGTAGCTGGAACTGTATTCTTAGTGACTGTGGTCCTTAGGTGGATAAGTATTACCTCAGTTAGCAGCCGTTAGCTTTACTGCAGCTACAGAGCAAGGTTAACTGCTCTGCTGCACTGTAAAAACCCTCACTGACATGCTGCAACAGAGTAATTAAGTGCTGGCGCACAGTTTCAAACCTACACGCACACGTACGCACACGTACACACACATGCACACACATAGTCTCAATGAAGAGTAATTAAATGCTTGAGCTCAAAGTCAGCTCAGAGAAGAATTAGAAGCGCTCTGTGTGAACAGGAGAAAAGAGGCATCATGGTGGTTGTGTATTGCTTCCTATTAGGCCAATTAAAGTGGCATAAAGACAAATCAGTTTTTAATTGTTTAACTGCTGTTCATTCAGAGCACTAACAATTAAGCATCAGCCATTACAAGTGGTAATTCGTAATGCTGGGTGAATACTTTGACATGTAAAAGTGGATTTGGATCATTAACTGAACAAAAGATTTAAGCTTTGATGTTTATGTTTACCAAATATATTTAGCATCTGTCTGTGAGTGAAATAAAACAGCCAAGTTGTTGCGAAGTATTTTAGTCCGCTTCAAACTATCGCACCAAGAGTCACGATAAAAACAAAGTGTACTTTCTTCCAATTATAAGGCTGCACACATCAAGGCATAATCAAAACCTCTTGTCCTCAGCGGGTTTTAAATGAGGGAAATAAACCTCAGCTGAAAGACAACATGTGATATATTATACTGTGCAATTATTTGTTGAACACAAATAAAGCCAAAACACAGAAGCAGTGTGTGTAAGTAAGTAGCAGTCAGGTTGTGCACACCCATTTAATTAACTGATCATCAGCAAGTGTGAGCACCTCTATAAAAACAGAGGCTTTGGCAGTTTGCTCGTCGTTAACATTCAGGGGTGTGTTAAAACAATGCCAAGGAGGAAAGACATCAATAATTATCTTGGAGAAGCAATTGATGCTGCCCATTAATTAAGGAAGTCTTATAAAGCCATTTCCAAACATTCTGAAGTCTATTATCATCATTAAAAAATATTCACAAGCAGGAAACATTCAAGAATGCTGCTAATCTCAAGCATGCTGATCCACACAGGTATGCACACAGGTGTACACACGGGTATTCACAGACGCGGACTACAGCTTTCTTGGCTGCTGCCTCAAAGCACATTGTGCGCTGTCTATCTTGCGTGCTGCACAATATCGTTTATTATTTAGTATCTACTGATATCTACTGCTAGATAGTTTATTGTGATGGTGCTGTTTTTTTTTTTATTATGTTGCTCTTTGTTGTTTGCTTTCTCTTCTGTTTTTTTTCTCCATACAGGTGACCCAGGTGTTTTGTTTTTTTTGTTTGTTTTTTTTTTTCTTTCTTCCCCCCTTCTCACCGTCTCTTCTCCCCTTTGGTTTTCTTTCTCTCCCTCTCTTTCTTTCATTCTTTCTCCCTGTCCTATCCCCCAGTCATGTCTGTCCCGTTTGTAGCAACTGAAAATAAAATAAATTCATAATTATAATAAAGGTCAATCAAATGGACCAATATGGCAAGGCCATGATGATCCACTTGGTAAAATAAATCCGCTTGGCATCTTTCTTGGCCTTAAGACAACAATTCTGATGGCTAAAGATCCAAACGGGACACAAAAAAAAAAGAAGAAAAAAAAAAGAATGCTGCTAATCTTCCCAGGAGTGGTTATCCCAGCAAATGTTACCTAAGATCAGACCATGCAATGCAATACAGAGAAAGAGCTACATTCCTGACTCTGCAGCCCTCAGTTAGCATGTCAACTGTTAAAGTTCCTGACAGTGCAATTACAAATATGGCTCGTTTGGAAGGTTTGCCAGGAGTAAGCCCTTTCTCTATAAAGAGAACATGGCAGCACAGCTAAAGTTAGCAAAGTTGCTTCTGAACAAACCACAGCATTCCTGGAACAATGTCCGAGGACATACAAGACCAAAGTGGAGATGTCTGGCCGTGATGCACAGCGCCATATCTGGCTTTAACCAAACAGAGCATATCCAAACAAACACCTCATATCAGCTGTAGAACACAGCAATGCAGGGTTGATGATTTGTAATCACAGAATCTGGGCACCTTGCAGTCAACGAGTTAACCACAAACTCCTCTTTATAATAATAGTGAGGCAATCTGTCTGAACGCTTAAGCTTGGTTAAAACTGGGTAATCCAACAGGACAATGATTCTAAATACAACAGCAAATCCACAACAGCAACAAAAGCAAAAAAGATGCAGCAATGGCACAGTTAGATCTCAGACCAACTGAAATGCTATGGCAGGACCTTTAGAGAGCAGGAGATATAGGTCTGCTCTCAAATCTCAGGTGACTGAAACAATGTTGCAAAGATGAGTGGGCAAAAATGCCTCCACAATAATGTGAGAGACTGTCAAAAGGAAGGCATTACTTTAAGTTATTGCTGTCAAAGGTGGTTCTACAAGCTATTGAAGCATTTTCACAGGCTGCTTCTGCGTTTTGGCTTAGTTTTTGTTAAATAATGACATGATGCAATATATCATCTGTTGTTATTTAACTGAGATTGTGTTTACCTGATTTTAAGACCTGATACACCTTGGCTGAAAAGACTAGATAGGTTTATCCCAATTGGGGAAACCTTAGAACTGACAGAGGGTGTGCTTTCTTTTTGCCTTTACAGTAAACAAACTGAGAGCGTATCTTTGTATCTACCTTGTGTAAGAATTTGCCCCTGATAATCAGGTAACTCGCTTTTTGACTAAACCATAATTAGAGTAAACCTTAAAGCAGTAGTTTGAAAACTCAAATTGTGACTTTGAACATACAAGCAGATGTAACAAATGCAAGGGTAATTTCAGTCATGAAGAGACCAAGACTCACACAGAAACAAGCACGCACAAACCAAAATCAACACCTGCTATATAAAAACAGCACACACAGAGCAGACCTCACCTCGTGTGTGTTCGCTGTTGTTATCGTGATGCTTCCTCTCATCTTTGAGTGGCAGCTGGTGACTCAGGGCAGAGGACAGAGCCAGCAGGCTGGCAGTACTGGCCCCAGGAGGCAGAGGGGGCTGAAGGCCCGCTGGGTGGGGTGTTAGTGGGACAGGGATGGCATGGCCATGAGAGAGGTGCTGAGCCTGGAGTTGCTGCTGCTGAACCAGACACAGAAACACCAATTAAGACTTGAAAGATCATGCATGATAAAATACAAATGAGTAGGTGATAAAAGGAAAGAGAAGGAAAGACAAACACATTCAAATAGAGCGGGGAAAAGATAGCAACTGAAACATGTAGACTACAGCTACAATAGTTAAATATCAGATACACTTTTTTTAAATTTGATCAAAAACACCAAAACCTTTGATTTATCAGCCAACATAAACGGTGATATTTATATAACTGACAATTTCTGTGAAAGATGCTAAAACATTCAAATTTCTTGCAGAAAGAAGTTAGCTATTACTACTATACAAAATACTTTGGTTTTATTGTATATTATTATGAATACATCTGACTTTGTACTTACTCTTCTCCTCACATTATTCTTTTTCAATTAATCTCTTAAGCTATTTTCCAACATTGCTGTAAAAAAAATAATCTATGCATTTTGTATTTAATTGTGTGTGTCTGCGTGTGTGTGTGTGTAATACACCCACTCCTATGATGGCGTTGAGTTCAGCCATGGTGACCTGCTTGGCCCTCTCTACTGCCTGCACCACCTGCTGCTGATGCTGAGAGACACACAGAAACAAAAAACAAACAAACTGAAACTGAAACAGCAGCTGAGACGGAGAAAAGAATGATATGAAAAGAATTTTGTAGTTATTACAAACAACATCTTTACAAAATTCAAACAACATTTAAAATGGACTGGAATGGACACGTAAAATGAGCAGGAACTTATCTCGTTTCATCACATTGAACTTGCATATGCGTACAGCAATCATTCTAATGCATTCTGTGATATCTTTTAAACTGCTTTCCATCTGAATCCGTCATTGTGCTTTGCCTATCAAACCTTATTCACAGCTGTCAGTTAGTTGCACACTGTAACTTCACACAGCCTGCAATTTCTTCAGAATTAACAATGTACTGACTGTGAAATATGTCAATCTCATTAAAACAGATATCAATGTTCAGTAACACGAGCGTGCTATAAAATCACCTGAAACTTGATATATATTTTTTCCTTTTTATTAAAACTCAAGGTTCTGACCAGAATCAGGTCAAACGCCAGACAGCCAAGATTCCCCGAGGCCATTGAATCATGACTGCACTTCAGTGCTTCGCTTCAGAATCTGACACCCATCAGTGCATTCATTAAAAGTCATCAGGCAGAAGAAGCAGCTAGCAGCTAATTAGGGTATACTAGTTAGTCAAGTGTAACCTGCACAGGCTGGTTGATTTCCTCTACGTGGAGGAGAATTAAAAAACAAACAAACAAGTGGATGTCCAAAGGAAGCAGTTAAAGACGTGTATTACAAGTGGCCAAAAATTCAGTTACAGACTCGTACAATATTTTGTGGATTCTGTGATTGGTTTAATGTTTCTGATTTGAGATTGTTATTAAAATTTTATGCAGCACTGTTTTCTGATTTTTGCTCAGTCTGCTCACACGTCTCGACACTGAACAGCTCCAAAAAGTTCAACACATAGGGAAAAAAGATGGGTACCAAGAGAGGCAGACAGCTAACAGGGCAAAGTCATACAAAGGGTACAGAGCGAGGAAGACAGATCCAGACAGTGAGAGAGCAGCGAGATTCATCCAGGAGCGCAAAACATCAAAGTACGCCCGAGATGAAAGAGCTTATCAGGTGTGGAAATGAACCTGACCATCGAGTTCAGCTACACCTCTGCAGGCTCAGACTAACCTGCCTGAATGTGACACACACACACACATGGAATGATCCACTATATAAATTGTGCCAAACACTTTTTATGCAACAGTTCTAAAAAAAAATAGAACAATCCAAAATCAGTCGTATAATCAACAATAGAGTTCAATCTGTGCAGATGCTTTTCATTTCTTTGTATATTGTTACACCATAGGCTCCACTGGAATGTCACACTTGGGGAAGCAGTTTTAGATGTGCAGATGTTGCTAGTATAAGTTAAAGGCTTGGTGAGGTAAACCATTTTCAAAGAGGTATTGAAGGGAGGGGGGCATTTAAGAGAAAGAAATCAAAATAATAAGTCTACCTCAGACACTGTGATGCATTTCAAGAGTAAATACGAAAAGCTGAGAAAACTGAAAAAAGTTGAGAAGGACAACATGATGCGCGATACTAATGAGATGGAGTTGTAGAGGGTCGTATCCTAGCAGCCTGTTAAAATTTGCACAGGACTGAACGTAGATAATCAGTGATAGTTTGCATAATGCCTCTGCACTCTGACAGAGGACGTCTGAATTTAGAGGCTCTATATTTACCAATGTACATATTCTGTTGCCTTCAGATGGCACGAAGGATTCAGTGCACTGAAGTAGATTTTCTTACAGAATAAATGTTTCACCATTGTTTTTGTATTTGCCTAAAGAGGATTGGTTACTTATGATTTCTTGTAAAACTGTAAGGGAAAATCTGACTCCAAATATGAAACAATACCTGCAATCACAGCAAAACTGTGGCTCGATTGTTTAGTGATTAACATATTCACTTTACACCTGTTTTGGGACTTGGAGGGGACAAAAATCTAGCCTCGGGGTGGAGGTTACACGGTAATGTATTCCTAGTGCTGGTTGTAAAACTGGATAAATGAGATGGTTCTTTTGGGAGGGGCATCTGGCATAAAATCTGTGCCAAAATGAAAATATGGGGATCCATCCACTGTGGTGGCCCCCTTGGGAAATAAAGGAGTAGCCAAAAGCAAATACAATCATACAAAATACTTTTAGATTTTACCTATTCAGTGATTAATTATTCGGGTTAATAACCAACACAGTAAAGCAGACAAAATTTACTAAAATTATTATATCAAATTAATTGTGCATTCATTTGGTAGCTTGACAAGAGCAAAAACTGACTTTCTGACTGAGAAAGTTCAAATGAAGAGCTCAGAAATCAGCTCAGAAAATTTTGATACATGATCTGCTGAGTTGTTAATGTCATACATAAAAATATGGTGAGTTTAAGTAAATATCTGGTTGCTGTTAACCACAAGGAGGGAACTAGATAAGCATGGAGGTATTTGTTTGAGGTAAGTCAAGTAAGAAGTCAGGCAAAGCAGTTATTCGCAGAGAACAACGTGTCTTTTTCTTTTACTCTGAGCAACTGACTTAAACACATCTTGGTGTCCCTTCCAACTCAAAAGCACATGAACACCTTGAAATCAGAGGAATGATTCCTCACTGGGGATATGGCAACAACCGAGGAACATGTAAATAACGAGTAACTAAATGCCAGATTTTACAAATTATGCTTATTTCCAGTTTCAGATTTTCATTTTTGAAAACTGCTACAATAGCTTAGCGTAATTCCTCACCCCACCCAACTGCACCTTGAAAACAGATGGTAGGAGAAGCAGGTGGACTGGGTCCCTGCTATGCACATTGCCAGAGCTGTGTACCAGACATGACCAAGTACATAACCACCACTTCTGAGAAGAGCATATTAAGAATATTTCCTCTCTTTGACATCACAAAGATCCATAGTTTTAACTAGCGGCCAGGTGGTGTGCCCAAGTGCTTACAAGTGCTCTTTAAATCAGCCAACACCCCAGGCCACGCACCGGTACCAGTCCGTGAGTCGTTTGGTACCGGGCCGCAAGAGTTGAGGCTCGTGTGTGAAATTTATGGTTTTCAGGGTTTTTATCGTTATTTGTTTATCGTTTTTATCGTTAACTCCGTTTTCTTGGGTCTTTTCCCGTGTTTTATGAATAAATCTTCTTTTTTTTGGTACCGGTACTAGTTTTATTTTGTTGTATTTATCCACGACACCTTAAAGGCCGGTCCATGAAAATATTGTCGGACATAAACCGGTCCGTGGCGCAGAAAAGGTTGTGGACCGCTGCTTTAAATGATCATAACTCTGTTAGCGATGTGCTAGAGATAAAATTGAAATGGTTTCATAAAGAAGAGAAGACAACATTTATGGAGATATTCTGTGTGTCGTGGTTTCCCACTGTATTCCTGAAGTACTTCTGTCTGAACACCGACAGAAAAATTAGCTCCAACTAGATGCTATCATGTGCGCTTCACATTACTGTGACTCCTCAACCATTATAGGTAAGAGAGAAAATTTAAATGCTTGGTGAAAGATGAGAATTATTTTGTAATTTTACAGCCAAAACTCCAAAATAAGTCCAGCTGGTATGTATGATACTTGTTTGATAAAGAGTTATAATAAGAAAAAGTATAACTGGTAGACTTTAAGGACGTAGTTATTCCAAAACTTTCAGAAACAGATGGCACTTTTGTTGCCTTACCTTACTTGCAAATGTAAATGTCAATCAAGGAATGCATATGTGATCTTAAAAAAGGGGCCTTTTTATGGCAGAGACATAAAATCTGCCTCATGATAATGATTCTATTTATATGTTATGTTAATTGGGGGATTTTATTTACTCAAGTATATTTTTTCTTTATAAATTTGTCAGAAATAACATTTTTGTCAACTGACTTAACACAAACTTATTGCCTTTGCTGTAAATGGACCAATCATACTTACATGGCCCCAAAGGCCAATGAAACATTATCAGAAAATGACAAAAATAAAAATAGAAAACAAAGCGCTTTCACCAGAAATACACAGACACAGTCGATGTGATTTGCTGCACAACAATAAGATGAATGTGTTACATTTACTTGCACATGCAGTAAACAAGGCTGTGCACCAAAACAAAGCAGCTTCCTCTCCCTGCCTCCCCTCTCTGCAGGCCTCAGGGCTGTGTAGCAGCACCACAGTCTAATGCCATTATTCCTAATCCACCCTAAACCCTCCTAATCCATGGCTAATCTGGAGGAGAGCTTTTGGAGTCCACACTCACTCCTTCCTGCTGTTCCCACCCCTCAGCACACACACACACACACACACACACACACACACACACACACACACACACACACACACTGTCAGCTCCTCAGAGGAAGGATTTATCAGCTCAACACACGCACGCCTAAAAATTTCACAATAAACACTGCATAAAAACACTTCTCACACCCACTGCTGTATGTGCACACAATTATAATGTATTTTAACACAAAAAGTATTTTCTCACACACACTCAGCCGCTGGCTCCTGCATATGTTAGTGGGAGACATTTGATAAGTTCAGAGCATATCTGTCTATCCTGAGCAGGGGGGATTAGCCCAGGATAATCTGTACGAGTGTGTGTCTGCGTGTGTGTGCGTGTCCCCATATTTTCTTTCTCTTGCTTTAAAATCCACCACACAGTTCTCCCCTTTCCTGTCTCCCTTCCTCCCGCTCTCTGACTCTCTCTCACCCACCTCCTTCTTAACTCACAGTGACAGGCATTTTTGAGTCTTACCTCTTGAGAGAGGAAGGGGATGACTTGGGCGCAGATTGCGTTCAGCCGTTTAACGATCTCCGCCTGCAAGACAGAGAAGTGGGAAGCACACAATCATTTTTTTAATTTGTTTAAATTCTCTAGCAGACAAGAAGGCGTCATCCTGTTCACACAGCCTTCAATTCCTGATTCAGTTTATATCAAAGTAATAGCTCACATAACTTTCATTTCAAGACCTGTTTACTTCGTCACATGAAACTAATAATTTGATGAACATCTCTCATAAACTTGTGTTTAATATCTATTGTGTTTCCTCCAAAACAAATCTCTCGGTGCACGGGAACTTGTGTATTTTAAATGTCAAGAATATTTAGTTAACTCTAACTCAGGAGGTAGAGCAGATTGCTTACAAACTCTAAGTTATGCTATGACAGGATACTGGACAGACAAAGATATCCCTGTAAAGTGTTGTGTGAATGAGGAAAAGCACCGTAAGTCTTAAAAAAAGTGTTGCTAACCAAAGCAGAAAATTCAAGAAATAATATCTGAAAGTTTCATACATTGTGTGTATGCACACCGCTTAGCTTTAAGAAACTCACACACTGCTTGTGCCTTATTTCTGTTTCATAGCTACAACATTATTCACATTCACATTAAACTACAGGAAGACATTTCCATGCAAAAATATGGAGCATCACTATTATCACATATTCAATTCACTAAGCATCTAACCCATAACCAGCATTTTCTAAACAGCAACAACTTTTTTTACTAAGCCTACTTTTTGCTAAACCTAATTACCAGGAGTAACCTTATTAGGTACACCAGTTCAACTGCTCATTAAAACAGATTTCTAATCAGCCAATACCACAGAAGCAGCTCAGTGTATATAAGCATGTAAGCACAGTCAACATGTCCTGCTAAAGATCAAACTGAGCATCAGAATTTGGAAGAAAGGTGATTTAAGCTACTTTGAATGTGGCATGGTTGCCATAACCACTTGTTGCAGTAATACAGAAGAGCATCTCTGAATATGCAACATGTCAAACCTTGAAGCAGATCAGCTACAGCAGCAAAAGACCACACTGCATACTACTCGTCGGCTAAGAACAGGAAACTGAGGCTACAGATTGAACAGGCTCACCAAAAGCGGACAATAGAAGCCTGAAAGAGTGTTTCTCACTCATGGTTTTCATGAGTCTCAATTTTCAGCGTAACATTTAGATGACAGGGTTACATATGATGGATCCAACCCTGCCTTGTATCAGTGGTTCAGGCTGCTGGTGGTGTAATGGTATCTGGTACTTTTTCTATATATCTATAAAAGGGGAAGTGCACCAATTCAGCACTGAACTCCTGTAACACTCACAATGTGCATTATTTAAAAAATATCAGAATCAGTGCAGCAGAGTGTCTCTCTTTTTACAAATTCTTCTTTGTCAAATATGCCACGACCGCCAACAATGGACAGTTCACTGCTTTAATCTAAGATTATTGTCCTAGTAGCACTGAAAGAAGTCTTCTGCTGCTAGCCTAAAGCAAATCACGATACAGATTTGTGCTTAGGTCATGTCTTTGTACAGAGATCGCGTTTAATTCCTGAACAAGCCCCAATTTGATATGACCAGACCAGAACAATGGACTAGTAAAGACTTAATATAGATTTGTTTAACTAAGTATAAATCAGAATAATCTGTATTAGTGGTGTAAAACAATATGTAAAGCTACTCATGAAGTGCATGTTGAAAGTTAAAAACAAACCAAAGGGTAATGAATAAAGTTTCAGCCACACTTCAAGGAAGTTGCTCATTGCGTGTCTCTTTGAAGCTGACATCTGTTAACTATAACCCTCTAATGAATTTACTACTAGGTCATATATTAGACTGCATTCTCATTGGTAGTCCCTTCAATCAGTTGCCTGGAAGTTGTCAAAAGTTTATCTTGGGTTCTGCCCGGGTTACTTTGCCAATGGTTTCACCTGGAGTCGCGTGAAATAGCCAAATATTATTCACATTCTATGATTTCTAGTCGCTGCACTGCTTCCAACGTGGGTGCTGCTTCAGAGATGGACACAGTAACTTAGATGAAGTTTAAAGTACCCCTGCAGAACACTGGTCAAGTGGCAAGCCAACTTAGCTCTGCAACATAATGGGGAAAAGCACATACACAATGCACTATCGCTCACAATTCCATAATACTCACCAAGACCTTTAAAGTGACTCTCGTCTGTAACTAATTGGAGTAAACCTTTAAGTACCAGAGGAATGATCACAGCACTTAATTTGAAATAAACTGATAAACTGTGCCTTAACATTTAATGGGTGTTAGAGTCACTTGTAATGACAACCTCTGCAGATTTTTAAAGATATCTGAGAGAGAGTTTTCAACAAGATGTAGGCCACTTTAAAAGGCATCATAATTTCATCATATGCCAATCAGAAAGCTATGACATATCCATTTTTCATCTGTAAAGACTGGATGTGTATTTATTTCTATAAATTACAGCAATTATATTTGATTCATTTAAATTCTGCTATGCTAAAGCTAAATGTCTCATTATTGGCCTCAAAAGTCCAACTTTACATTATCAGATTTACTCCTTATCCTTCTACATCCCTGAAAGGTAATTCTCTGCTGCACTCTTTGAGCTTTATTCAGTTTAAGCTAAATGGATGATTTGTAAACATAAACCCAGAGAGAAAGTGGAGTATAGAAAGTGTAATCCTTTGCAGACAGATAAAGGAAAGTGTAACATTTTTGTTGACTTAACACATTAAATTAAGACCCTGGCTACTGAAAAAAAGCAATCAGAGTTTGAGATAATTTCTCCAAGGCCAACACAAATATATAAGTTACAGCCGTAACCTTGCCAAGCACTTGTTTTATGTACATAACCTTGGCAGAGGTGAACTTTGCTCTGGCATCAGTGGTAACAGAGCCCCCAGAGGCAAATATAGGCTTCAGACAGCAGCACAAGCAACGCTGCGGCAGTACGAGACACATAAACACAACCGTGTGCGCAAATACATGCACATGCACATACACACTCCAGCTTCTCTGTATTCATCAGATGTTTTATACTGAGCCCAAGGGCTAGCTTTTAAAGATTACACAGCACTCTCTCTTTCTAGATCAGGTAGAATTTTTTTAACAGGAAATTGCCTGATCCACTGTCCCAAAGGGAGTGCTAGTATTGCACCTCAAATACAAACGCCAACACAGACAAAAGACTCAGACTCACACAGAACCGCATACTAATGGTTACACAAAGATGAACATCACCTTCTTTGTTTGCAACACTAAGTGCATAAAACTACATAACTGACTATTTCCTCTCGTGATGCCATGAACATTATAGAGTCAGTTCCCATCAAAGCCAAATTCACGTGTGCCTGCTGGTGACAATTTAAGTTCTAAGTCCTAAACAATATCTCTGTTTCTGTTTAGTAAACTTGAAAGCACATAAATCAATCAAGCACTGAATCAAAGGTAATGGCGAGTAACAGTGTGAATTTATATGCGATTAAACTTGGGTTATTTTATTATTTTTTAACTGGTAATGAACAAAGAAATGGCAATTCATAATGTTAGCTAATTATTTAATAGCTGGTTTGAGCATTATTTCAACTTTTATCATAAAGTTTCAACTAACTTTGATAAAAGACGTTTTAGAGCCTGTATAAGGAGACAGTTTGGGTCATTAGGTTGTTAGGGTTGCAATATTAATCACTACCAATTATTAATAGTCGACTGATTGTTAAACATTCAAATAACTCTAACGTTTACAGTATATGAACACTTGATTAATCAGTTTATCTTTAATCTTTAACCCATGACAAAACACTGAGAACAATAAAACCTCCTCCTAATTACTATTTCTCAAAGTGTGCCCTATTTTTGTGACGAGACACATAAACTTGAATAAAAACAAGTAACTGATTGTCAAAACGGAGTGACTAACAAGTCTATTCAAATTCAAATTTGACTAATGATGTGACCCAGAACTTTAGTGAGAACACTTTAATGTTCTGAGAGAGACAATCTCATCTCAGCATTAAAGGACAAGCAGAAATAGTCATTTTTAGAAAAACCACCTCTGTGCCATCTGACCAGAACAGGTCAGATGGACCTGAAGAAAATTCTGCATCAAGCCTTGTAATAGCTTTCCTACTTTTGTTAAGCCTGGATTGACAGCTCGGTGGCGCAGTGGTTAGTGCTGTTATGTCACAGCAAGAATATATGCAGTGGGTTCTCTCTAGGTACTCTGGTTTGCTCACATAGTTTAATGTCATACAGTTATTGGGGATAGGTAAATTGTTGATTCTAAATTACCCATAAGTATGAATGTGAGTGCAAATGGTTGTTTGTCTCTGTGTTGTAGCCCTGTGAAAGACTGGCGACCTGTCCAAGTGTACCTTGCCTCTTACTTTACGATACAGGCTGGGGCATAATTTCTGGGTTATGCCCTAACATAATGTTAGCCAGACTCTAGACTTTGTTGAACATTATGTAATATGAAGACAACATGTAGTATTTAAGTGACCAAGTAGTATTGGGGTAAAAGTTATTAAAAAGTGTTGGAATAAAGTGAGAAAATTGTGAAGATTAAAATATTCCAAGAGCTCAACTTACTTCATCTAAACATGTTTCAAGCACATTTTATCAAGACAGCACAGCACAGGTTTATTGTGCATTTTATGAATAAGTTGTGTTGATTTAACTCAGTTGTTTAAGTTGCTGCCAAAGCAAAACATCTGTGTGCAACCAATGTCCACTATTGAATTAAGTAAATCCTATATGCTCTTTTTTCAGTGCATATATGCAATTCTGCAATCTGAACAAATTATTACAACAAGCTCTAGCAAAGTGTAAAGAGGAAAGGTGCAAGCAAAGGCGAAAGTGCCACAAGACCTGTGGATCAAGGTGAATAAATGTAAGCACTGAGTAAGCAGAGATCTTGACTATCTGGAGGCAGTGTGTAAAAGCCTTTTAACGTATCCATGTGCAGAGGCTATGTTATTTGGATTTTTTAAAGAATACTTAATGCAGGAGCTTGAAATAGTTTCCCCCATTTCTCCCAAAGTCACCATTTAGCAGGCAGCAGCTGTGTCTCGTCTCAATCGTCTAGTCAAACAAAAGTCTATAAAAGCCCTACATGCCAGGTGATGACTAAAAAAATAAGCTAGGACTCAGTAAAAATCGCAAAATTGCCAGTGCAAGGTCTAAAGGAGGTGGACTTGCCCATCACATATCTAAATCTGCCACTGGCTGGAAGCTGACTTTCACATTATTTCAACCAAGGCTGAAGTATGAAGAAATATAATGGCAAAGAAGCAGCACTAGCTCAAGTGAAGATTTTACAAGTTTAGAGTAGAAGCCACAGAAAAGGCATTTATCTAGAAAATATATTTTTTTTTAAAGTACTCAACCAGGCAGCGTGGATATATAAAACCATATGAAAAAAACAGAAGGACTGCTTCAAAGCGAGCCTATTCACTCTTGAGACTAGGAGACCTGAGGGGTTATTAACTCAAGGGGATTCAGAATAACTTCTTCAGTGTTTACTCTTGATGATTCACTTATAAATATCTCACAAATTATGACACTGTGTTAGAAAATACCTTTAAACATATTTGACACTCAACTTTTTATCATTTTTTTCATCAGTAGTGCTAAACTTTAGAGCTGAAGTGTCAAACAAAAGGCTCAGGGGCCACAACTGGCTTTCCAAAGACTAATCCAACGGCTTTGTGAAGAGGACATACTGTAACCGTATTTACTGTATGCCCCCCCCCCCCCCCCCACCTATCAATGGCAAACTACATCAAAGCAAACAAGCTCTAGACAAGCAGTCCATTCTTATAATTAAGAGGCAATCTGTGCAAGAAGCTAACAAACCTTTTTCTGTAATTTTACACCTTTGTTTGTTATAATTTGAGCATTTCTTTATCATATAGAAACACTAAGATGTCGTTTTGAAACTGACATTTGTTTTCTTATATTAAAATATCTCAGGGATTAAATGTATAGTTAAACTTCCTTACACTGACAGAAAGCAGAGTTTCACTGCTCCAACCCACTTAACATCAAAGTGGGTTATACGAGGCCCACAATGTAAAATGGGTTTGACATCCCTGCTTTAGACGATGTAAATTAAGAGCCTGCAGTAATCTTTAGGATGGCAAAGGAAGTACACAAAGGAAACCATTTAGTGTCATGTACACCTCAAATTACCTTCTAATGCATAACAAGACGGCATAGAGGACCTAAAACACTGACATTTTAATTTTATATTTAATGTTTATACAGGAAAAACTTGCTGAGCACACATGCCCTTTCTCAGCTAGACTCTTCTTCACATTCACGCACTGGGGAGCTGCTCAGTGTGTATCAGACCCAAGCTAGTTGATGTTCAACTGCCTTACTAAAGGGCGCCTTAAATTTTAGTGCTGAAAATGAAAGCAGGAAAGGAAGACATTCTTTTTTTTTTTTACAGCCAGGAAGTTATTTGGCAATTCTCTATAAGGCTACAATTGAATTTGATTATTGAAACTGTTGGGCATTTTTGTTTCTTAGTAAACAGAGAAAATGCCTAAGGCTACGACATGCTACAAACCCCCAAAAAGTTGTGTATACAATGATTTGTGTATCAAAGAACAAAGACAACATTTGATGTGATGTCTTTGTTCTTTGTTGAAGAACAAAGACATCACATAGTGTAAAACTCACATTTGTTTAAATATATACTTATTGATGCTTCAGACACATTTCTTCAAAGTTGGATCAGGGACATGTTTACCACTTTGTTTCATCATCTCTTCTTTTTACAGCAGTGTAAAATGTAAAGTGTTTGAGAACTGCAGAGAAAAACTGTTGTAGGTAAGAAAGCAAAATGTTTTCTCTCAAGTTTTTTTTTTCTCTGTCCATCACCGACACGGATTTCAAATCAAATAATCAAGATGTGACTGTTTCAGCTTTAATTCAAGGAGTTCAACAAAAGTACTTTATTACTGGTTTAAAAATTAGAGTAATTTTAATCCACAGTCCCCAGTTTTGAGAGGCTCAAAAGAAATTGGACAAACTAACATAATTTCAAACTTGAGAATTGTTTTTAACAGTCACTCACAACCCCTTGAATTCTAGAAGCCAAAGTAATCATCAAATGCTGTTTTTCCACCTTTGAGATGCTCTGCAAGGCCTTTTATATAACTGCCTTCAGCTGCTGCTTGTTTGTGGGTCTTTCGGTCTTTAGTTTAGGGGAGCCTTGCTTGAATTAATCTTGACTTCATCTGTCCAGAGATTACTGTCCACAGCTGTGCAGGGTCATTTCAATGTTTTCTGGAAAAGTCTAATCTGACCTTCTTCTTCTTAAACACAACAAGTGATTTGCACTGTAGACAGTTATACTACTTAAGGTGTCCCTTGCTTTTGGAGAGTGACAGTAAAACACCAAAACAACACCTCCTCAAAAGTGTTTTTGACTTGGAGAGATGTTATTAGGGGTTTTTCTCAACCAAGCAAAGAATCTGTGATCATCCATTTTAACTGGCTTACGAGGACTCTGGGGCTTTTTGATGTTGCTAAGCTGGCCAGTGGATTTCTGCTTTTTAAGAAAGTACCAGATTGTTCTTTTGACACTCATAACATTATTATCTCTCTAATAGGTTTATTTTGTTTTTTCACCCTAATTATGGTCACCTTTACCTCCATCACAACCGTTTGGACCTCAATTCGTGCAAAGCTACAAAAAGTGGAATTTAGTCAATTCCACGACTTAAAGCTGAAGCGCTGCACTGTAAATACATTGTCTGATTTAGAATCCAATGTGGTGATGTAGAGATGCAAAAATGACACAAAAAAATGCCACTGTCCAAAAGCTTATAGATGTAACTGTGTATAAGCATTTATTTTGAAAGATTTCAAAGTTACAACATCACTTGTAAAGATGCAGATCTTCCCTAACAACTCCAAGCAACATCTGGAAGAACTGACCCAAAGATATTGGCATCCGAACAGAAACAAAAGCACCAGAGCCGAAAAGGAAATGGAGGTGTTTTTCCATGAGGCAACACAACCAATTTCAGGTGACATTTTACATCAATGGCAAAATATTGTGTCTGCCGGCCAGAGTGCAGGGATGTCAGGCCGTTCGGCCAACACGTCTTTTCACCCTGAAGAGACCAAAGCAAAAAAAGCAAGGCTCCCTTTTTTCCCCAAAAAAATGTCCTGCAGTTCGTGCAAACCTGGAGAATTTGTTTCTGCAATGATCAGGGCCCAGCTCTAACACGCAGTATTCACCTTGTTGACAAAAATAAGAAACAACTGGCCAGAGATTGCACTGAGGTTGGGACTCAAACTAAGTCAATCTATGGAGCCTTTTGCTAGTTAAGAGTCTGCAGTCACATAAAACAGCAGCAACCCCTGAGATCATGGGTACTGGATTTTTCTTTTAACCTGTATGTGAGTCGCTGCAGAAATGTTCTACCAGTTAAAAAAAAAAGAGAAAATATCTTTCATCAGTAGCTTTGCAACATCAAACTTCAACAATACAGAGAAAATGCAACTAATGGTGTGATCTTCCTGAGCTATTGAATTTCATGACCACAAAAATTGACTTCTGCAGAAATTCTTACTTATTATTTCATTATTTGCCAGAAATAATCCACTTGTTATCGGTTTTCTTTAAAAAAAATCTCTTTGTGATAATGGGGTGGTAACTAAGCTCGTGACAGAGAAAACGTGTTCTGTTTTGTTTTTTTAGTTGAATTGTTATCCAAAAGAGTAATAAGAAGAAGAAGAATATGAGAGGAAAAACAGCCCCATAAGCCCCACTTTAACTCCTAACAAAAAAGAAATTAGATCAGGCAAGAGCCCTGGAGTCAGATTGGGTCAGAAAGAAGATCAAATGTCCATCTCCCCTGTGGAGCTTTGTAAGCACCACATCAGCACCACTTTTCACCACCAGCTAATACACCTAATGGACCCCACCATATAAAGGCTACTCTCTCTTGTGACTCTGTATGTGTGTGTATGTGGGTGGGTGTGTGTAAGAAACAGCTAGATCAGTGGAGAAAAACAGAGAAGAAAAACAAAGGGTGCTATACAGACAGGTTACAAACAGTTCAAAGGAAAGGAGCACTTAATGTAAAGTTTTCCTTCCATCTTTCAGTCTGACATGTGCGCCCCTTTCGTGCACTCCTCCCTTTAACTGACAGCATAAAAATGTCTCAGCTTCATGTTTGAATGAGCACCCCGGTCATATTTGCTTTACTTACTGGGTTTGGCCAATTAACATTTACATATTACTTTCAAGTCTGAACTGCGTGAAATCAGGATATGCACAAACTCACAGCAGTGCATGTCTCTGCCTGACTGTATTTTGTCCAGCTCACTAAATGCATGCCTGTTTTGCAGAATGTCCCGAATAGCAGCAGCACGTGTGTGATAACATAACTAAAAAACTTAATTTCTTAAGTGCAATTCGTTTGAGACATTTATGATTTTGTAGAGCAACCTCTCTCTCTCTCAGAGATTATGGCAGTGGTGGTGGGATACAGGTTTCTTTCATACACACAAACTAAGACCCTGCCTTACAATAGAGAAGAGAACCAAACATTCAAAAGCCTGATTAATTTTCACCAGACCAATACTGACAAGGCCCATTGCCACATGTATAAATCTTTTTGTTCCCCCCAATTACGTGGCTTTCTCTGTTGCCGTAAAATAATGTCTACATGCAGCCTAGTTTCAGATGAATTGTGTAGGTGTTATAAGATTGACATACCTACACATAATAAAAATACTCACACAAAAAAATTCAGGTCAACTTTTACAGAATGGAAGCCCTGAACAAGCTATATACTGAAAAACATGGAACAACAATCGTTCATTCCTCAACATAAAAGAGGGAATGGAAGTGAAAATGGCTTATTCTGGAGCTGACTTGGATTGTGAACTCTCTGCTGTTATTACCACACAGTTATTGTTTCTAGGCCTTAAATTCGACACCCTCCCACCCCGGGACCCATGCATTAGGTAGTGTTGTATTTTTAATAAGTTTTTAGCTAATGCATGTAATAAATCAACTATTATCATTAATTATTTTTCACAATTGAAAAAACATCCCCACGGCATTAGTAAAGATTAAAAAGGTAAAGAAAAGAGTTTAATTTAACTTGTGTTTATGTTACTTAAGCATGGCAGACTAAATCATTTGCCTCTCCTCTCTCCTCACACTAGCAGCAGATAATGTCATGACATGAACCTGAAGTGAACTGTTAACCTCACCAACACCAGGTCTTCCTGCTTTTCTGGTTGAAACCCAACTTTGCATCTTGTGCAGCTCCTGTGGTTACTGTGGTACTACACTTTTTCACCATCAAATATGAATTTTACTGTAAAAATACTGTTACATAGTGAAATTTAGGATTGAACAGATGATCTTTTTAACTATGTATATGAAAGTTTTACACTTTATAAATACTTACTGATTTAAATTGCAAATACTGTCACTTTGTATTACAGTGCTGCCATCCTGTAGTGGTTTACACATTTGTCTAATAAGGCAAAAGATCCCTGGTTTGAGCCGGGCTCGATGTCCTTTCTGACACAACCTGGCATGAAAATCTGCAAAATCAAACACGTGGAACAACCTGCTGTGGCAACACCTTGTAAATAAGGGAGTAGCTTTACTGTAGTTTTATATTACTAACTTAATGTTGTTCTCAATGCATTTCTAAAATCCCAAATTCAAAGTACCACTGGAACACTATGTGACCAAAATCCTCAAATCGAAATAAATGGCTCCCTGTCTGCACCAGTAAAATGAGCTGTCAGACCTCATTGAAATCGCTGCCAGTCTTCAGTATCAAAACGTCTTATTACTTCCTTCTTTTACCACTTTCTCATCCCTTCTCCTACCCATTTTCTCCTCGTCCTTCACTTTCTTTATTTCTCTTTCAGCTTTGTTAATTTGCAATTGATTAGCTGTCCTCTCAGTCAGCTCAGTCCCATGCTCGACATCCCTCGTACCCTCCTCCCTCCTTATCCCTCGCCCCCCTTCCCCTTGCCTCACAGCCTATCCTCTCTTCCATCCGCGAGTCAATTTCTCTTTAACGAGCATTGGTACATTTCACTCCCCGGGCACCGGGGCCCTTCTGTGTAAATAAAACACAGAGCAGAGTCAAAAATCAATGGGCCTATTACCCTCCGAAAATGCTAAACAAGCAAAATTAGCGACTCGCTTGGTGGTGGAGGCCTTAATGTCCTCCGCCCTCCCCTTCCGACCCTCAGCATCACCACCACCAGCCCCCCTCTCTTCAATCTCAGCATCCACTCAACAAGCCACATACTTTGTATCATCATATTGAATGCCATGGATAGAAAACATATATTTAAGCCTGGGCATGTTGGTGTAATACTCAAAATCATTTGCTTCCAAAAGTCTCTCCCTCACACAAGGACAAAACGTGCACCGCACACTGCTGGCAGAGATGAGGGATTCACTCTTCTGAGAGAAATCATTGGGCACCACACGGAGCTACAGGCCACATTTAACCGCTTTTTATTTTGCCTGCCTTGCCCATATAAACACAGCACACGCACACACAAACAGCAGCAGCCAGCAGGAATTTATAGTAGGGATCCCATATTTTATCAGACGAGTCTGATTAGTGTGGCAGTAAAAAGCTGCACGTGTGTCCAACATTTGCACGCAGAAATACACACGCGTACTGACAGAAACAAACACTAGAGCACACACAAGTAAATGTCTACATTGTAGGAGCACACGCACAATGTGAACAAATACACAAATAGTGCACACAAAACTAAATAAACAACGAAAGTGTGCCTACAGACAAACACAGACCAACACACACAATCACACATGTGTGCACACACACACACACACACACACACACACACACACACACACACACACACACACACACACACACACACACAGAGTAAACATGTACAGTATGTACAGGCTGTTAAACATACACACACACGCGCGCATGCACACACACAGCAAAGCAAACACATGGTATAGATACAGAAAACACACACACACACACACACAGAAAGACAAAGGCCAACAATTTATCACTTCCATTCTCTCTCACACACACACATACGCACGCACACACAGCCACACACACTACACACACCATTTGTCTGGAAATGAATGTGTAGCTGGTTAGCTGTGGTTCATTTATCCTGGCAGCTGATGTGTGGTTAACAGAGACATTTATGCTAATGACCTTCCGTGTTTAAAAAAGGCAGCAATAATGTAAAGGCTCGTTAAAGGCCAAATCCTCGTTCGCTTGAGTCATTTTTCAGCCCATTTTCTTGTTCAATTAAACTGATGAAATTATTATTCGCATGTGAAATGACTATTCAACCTCACGAGGCAACCGACCGCTCGAAAATAGAACAGGGGACAAATGGATCAAATTCTTAAATGTTGGTGGCTGATGTTCTGGCCTCATCCTGGGCTGCTCCCGTTTCACTATGACTCTTTACAATGATTCAGAAAGTTGCTAAATGTGTGCCGTGAAGGGAGTTTTTTTTAATGTGTAACTCATTTCTCAAGTTGGGAATTCTAATCCTATTTTAGAAAATCCCAAGCAATAAGAATAACATCATTTTGTGTGTAAATATCAACATATTGATAATGTAACTTGTTTTATGTTGGAAATGCCACTTTTTCAGAGCACTTTGTAAACTGATAGCAGTCTTTGACATCCAGAAAAAGCAATAACTATACTTCGGAAAATCAGCTGCGTTATCTGTATTATGGAAGCACATGACCCTTCGCTGTCAAAGAAAATGGTGAAAGAGAAAAGGTAAAGACCTCAAAAATATTCTTCCAGAATATTACCAGCATGCTGGGACATTTTGAAAACTGAGATATGTCAGTCCCTTGCAAGCCGTCCTATGTAATGGCGTGAATAAATTAAAGTGCCTCCAAGTTTCCTGGACTTTGCCCAGTGAGATATTTAGAATTTAAAAGCACTTACAAATTGGAATAAAAGTCCCATTTCCATTTGCATTCCTTTTGTCACACAGTACAGCGTGGTTTACGTCAGATGTTTTGTTTTGTTGGGTTTTTTTTTCCTTTTCATCATTTGAGTAAAAACATCTCTTACCTGCTTGTGCATCTCGATGTTCAGCCCGTATGACATTTCGTAGTACTGAAAGATAAAAGCAAGGTCGATCAAACATGTCTTCTCTGTTCCTCTTTTTTCTCTCTCACACACACACACAGACACACACACACACACACAGACACACACACACAGACACACACACACACAGACACACACACACACACACACACACTAATAAAATACTAATGGCAACACATGAAGTAAGCTGTCTCACCATGACATAGTGCCTCTGCATCTCAGTTTTCTCACTGGCCAGTTTCTCACATTCCAATTTCAGACTGCGAGACAGATAGAAAATGTTTTGTTAGCACGTGTCACCATCAAACACACAGCAAGCTGCATCCATGCCACACGCAAACACATGATCAAAAGTAAAACCAAAAGACCAAAAATCTTTTCTGACTTCTGACTTCTAACTGACTTATTTTGTAGGGAGTGGATAAAAGAGGATGAGCGAGAATGAAACAAGACTTTAGCAAACTGAAAGCAGAGATGATACTTGCACTATACTGCGCAGGCAAGTCACTGCATCCTGCCACTTTAAATTTGCATTTCTAAATATGAGAGCTACAAAAGAAAGACAAATAAGTTGTTTGGAATGCAGCAATTTCCTCTGCAGACACAGGCACTTACTCAGCAGGTGTAGTGCAGTAATTAATGGATCGATGGACAACCACACAAACCTCATCATATATTCTTATAGTGCGAGTAAAAGCCTAAACTGCAACATCAACAAAAAAAAGCAACCATAACATTAGGATCCATTTTGCGGAAAAGCTTAACTCTTTTGTGTCTGCCAGTGTGTCGCTCCTCATGAAGTTTTTGTGCATCTTTTAAGAAGGAACTCATCGGGTTTATATCATCATCAAAACCTTTGCGTGTACACGTCAATCACAGCAATGTAAAACATGAAAAGAAATGAGAAATTTCAACATTTGCTTAAATATAAATGCTGAAATCAGCTGAAAATCTGGGGCATTGCCAGACTTTAAATGTTTAATACCTCAACTTTATTTAAGTTTGATGATGACGGTGTCCTCTTCTTTATTTGTACTCTAAGGTTGGGGAATATTCTCAAAGAGATTCATTGTTTTAGTAAGGTCCATAACATGTTTACATTTCTTCTAAATAAGAACTACCGTAATAATAAATACTAATAAATTCATCCTTAAAAAACATGAAACATGTGGGACCACAGTAATTCTTATTGTAGCGTATTCCCAGAGTATGTCTGACTCACTGCTATTTTAAAAAATGAATAAATAAAATCTGATCAGCGCCACCCTCGTTTTGGATTTCAGTGGAACGAAAGAGTTTGATCTGTGCGGCTGTAGCATTAAGCATGCAGCGCACCATTCAGCCAGTTCAGCCTCAGGACTGGCCAACAAACTGGACCACTGGTTCATCTCACCAGGTGATTGGGTAATAATTATGAGGTGGCCAGAAGTGGGTGATTATTATGCATTGGTATTGTGCCTGTGGTTCAGCCCTGAGCAATGTATTTCACACTTCATCATGTCAGGTAAAAAAGTATTTCACACCACTTGCACTTGCAGAGAGAGAGAGAGAGAGAGAGAGAGAGAGAGATGTGCATGCATGCAAAGGTTGATGGGGGTTTACCCGTGGTTAGTCACTAGTAATAGATGGACCTTGGACAAATAGAGGCTACCACTGTTTTAGCTGCATATGGTGCATTTGAGAGGAATAGCAATATAACATCCCTGAATATAAATGTCAAACTCAACATACTGTATTTCTTAATAGAAACTTAAATTAAAAAAATACATTTCTGTCTTGTATTTCATGTTCTTGCATCACACATTTCCCTAATAATTTGGTCATACTTCGTGACTCATACATGACTAGTACACAGCAGCACAGAACTCGACCATTTCTTTAACACTATCTCGGGTTTTTCGTTTTACAGTGAGTCAATCCACAGTCAATCAATCAATTAATTCTTTTAGATTTATTATTTCTTTGGTTAGCATTTTCTGTGTGTGGATGGGGGGGGGGGGTCACTAGTATAAGCTCCTGATATCCAAGGTGACTTAGGAAAACTGGTTTCAACTGACCAAAAGTGCAAGAACCAAAAGGTAATTACGAAGAAAAAAAATATTATAGGTAACATTTAATAATCTAAAACCAAACGTATGTATTAATTATTAATTGTGCATTTTACATGTAAACATTTTTTAACATTTAATTTTTTTAATTCCAGCTATTAAAGTGATTAATTAACCCACTAATTACTTCTAATGCGCACTCAGAACAACAGGGATCAAATTCGCAATCGCTTCTATTGTGGGGAATGCAGAACGGTTCGTAAGTTTACTGCCGTTCTGGCTGACGAGCTGATGTTTCAGTGCAGCCCAAATGTCATGCTCGTATCCGAAATCCTACCTGTGATACTGCGCCTGCAGGAACTGGAACTCCTCCTTGATCCGGTCGCAGGACTCGGTGACAGTGAACTTGAACGGCTGTCCCGGCTGATGAGGGACCTCAATCCAAAGCAAACAGCGTGCGAAGGAAGAAAGGAAGAACTGAGCCACCAAAGTTCAGCGTCACGACACACACACAGGCAGGACTGTAGCTGACAATAGGCCTCTGTGATAAGGATGGCCTTTTTGGTTTCACTCAGTCTCCTTACACGTTAACTCACGCACACTCAGAGACACACATGCAGCTGTGGCAGTTTGACAATGAGCGCAATTGTCCGTGAGAGCGCGCAGTGGCACGGAAACTTGATCTAAACTGATTACGCATCAGGCGCGACTGTTAATCTGCGCTGTTTTGACACACTGCTCTTACCGCTACTGTTCTGTACTTACCGGATGCCGCGCCGGGGGGTACATCTTGCTCAGATCTCGAATCATTGAAAATGTATTGCAATGTTCATCCAGAAAAACACGAAAACAAAGTGTGTGAGAACCGAGCTTTCTCCGTGCGTAAAAAGTCAGTCAGTGGCTGGTTTGCGGGCTAAATGCAGGTTCCGCGAAGAGTGGAGACATCCTCGGACCTTTGGCTGACCAGAGACAGCAAGACAGTAATTCAAAAGTCCATTCAGCGTAATAATAAAAGCAAAAATTTTCTCAGTCTTTTCCAAAATCTTCAGCACCTTATTCTAAGCGCTTAACGCTCTCCTTCTGAACTAACAACAAATCCTCTATCTTCTCAGATTTCTCACAGAAAACATTAAAATCTCGCACACCATGACCCTACTTGTCTGCGAGTACGCTTCTCCACAGCGTCCCGTTGTCACGCGTTCATTGGTTTATTTCCTACAGTCTCCGTTAAAGGTTTGCATCCTCATTCAGCACCCGCCGACCGACCACCTCTCCGACTACAGCAGCCTGCCTCCGCGACGCCAAATTTAGAAGCAACCAGTCGTACGAGCTCAATTACATATTCACTACAATTACAAGGACCCGTAGCACGACGTCGGGACGTGTAGTTTAATTCATATTAGTCGATAATAAGCCCTACAGATGTGCGTCTGCTGTAAAGAACTACAACTTCCCAGCTCCTTCGCGAAACCCCCAAAGCCAATGGTGTGTGGTCCGAGGGAGGAGCGGCCATTAAAGCCAGCCAATAGCGACAGAAAAGTATACACGCTCCGTTGCACCCCCCTGCCAATCATCTATAAACTATCCAATCACATCCAGCAAGACGCGATTTATGCAGACCCCCACGTGGGGGCTGCTCTGGTACAAAAGGATGTCACAGGGATTAATCTGAAAACTATCTGTTGACTTATGTGTTCTTTTTTTTCTTTCTTTTTTTCCAGAGACTTTGGGGCAGAAGTGAACATATGGCCCCTTGGTCTCATGTTTTTCTCCTGTTTCCTAATTGAATCACCTATTAAACAGTCTGCTATCATGTCCGCAGATTGCACCTATAACCCTGCAATTAAATTCTCATGCAGCCCCCTCATCTCTCACTTCACATTATGTAAATCATACAGAGGGTGGACAAATAAAAAACTGATTATGTTAGAGCCACAAAGGTGGCATCAATATCAGGCTGGATGTCAATTAGCGATTCAGCCAGTTCTATTTATTCATGTCTAGTTGGAAAAACATTTACACAAATTTCTAATTTTATGTTTTTTTTCTTTTAAATTAAGTTTTTAACGACATAATAACAATCTGGTTGGTTATGGTCGGGCTGTTTTTAACTTCTTCTGCATTTAAACATTTAACAAATTTTAGAAATCCCTCAGATCTCAACTTGAAAAGTGAGTAGCATCTGTGACTGCCAGCTAAAATATACCGCAGGCAAACGAAATCTGGTGAAGTGAAATTATGATGTCAGTACTTTATGTACTTAAGTTGTCTTTGGCTTCTGATTATGGCTGGAAAATGCTGCTAATACACATTTAGGCTCCCACCATTCTTTCGTTTTCTCAGTCTCTTTTTTGTGATCTCATGTCTCAGACAAATTCCTAATCCTAAATGCTAATCCTGCTGTTCATATTTCAGCATACACTCTAACATACAGCACACATGTGACATTATCCTTTTTTTATAAGTACAAGCAGGGTGAATGCATTTTATGTATTCCATACGTGTGCACTGCTCAGATAAATGCCGCCTAAAAGAGCTTGAATCATTTGCCTAATTTCTCTGCCCTTTACGTAGTACAACCCAAATGGAACACCTCTTGCTAAGTAAATTGAAATATTATGACTAAGACTCTCTTTCTCTCACACACACACACACACACACACACACACACACACACACACACACACACACACACACACACACACACACACACACACACACACACACACACACACACACAGAGTTGACACCATTCATTTTGAGCGAACAAGTGCATATAGTCTGTCAGCCTGCATTTGTGGCTGTGAGAAGATGTTCAGTGTGGGTAGATGAAACACACTGTTGCTGGGTCAGCAGCTCTCTTCACTGCTGCCTTCGGTCATTTAGCAGAACTAACTGACTGTGTCCAGAAATCTTAATCATTTTGTGCTGCATTACACTTTATATTTCATGTCCCTTTCTCTGAATTTATCATTACCCATTAAAGCTATTTAGGATCACGTTTGTTATAATCTGTGTGTCTGCTTCACACGACACAATAAAATACATTTCAGTGCTTCAGTAGTATATGTTGTAATGTTACTTCTATGATTAATAATAATAATATTTGCTCAAACATACTAACAGGTGTATGAATTACTATCCACAATGTGACACCACATCAATCCACTTTCCTTGTCAGTCTGTCTGCTTCTGTCTTGTCTGTTGTCTCTGCCCCTCCCTCAAACATACATGGGATTGTGCGCACAGAGACACACACACATCGCCTCAGCCATTCAAATACACATCTCTATCTACCACACATACAAACTAATATCTCAGGTAAGCACAGAGCCTAAAGTGACCTGCTGTCGCGGTGCGTGAATCCACCAAGGCTGTGAAAAGGTAATATCATGCCCTCCCTCTTTTCTCCTCCAAGGGTTGAGCCATGATGTGGACGAGCAGAGGAGATGCAGAGGTGAGGGAGGGGAGCGGGTGAGGAGGAATAAACAGATTTATTTGCCTGTGCCCCTCTCTGATTATTTTGCCCCTGCCTTTTGTTCCAGACCTTATGAAACCCAAATGTCAAGTGAGGCGAGGGCCTCATATCGAGTCCTGTCAATCACGACCCTCTGCGCACCTGAAGCTCTGACGCCGGATTATTGGCTTCAACACAAGGGCTGCCTATGCCGCCAGGCACGATGCCTCAGACGATTCGACAGCCAAGGCTCTCTCTTTTTTTTTTTCTAAAGAGGAACTTCATTTGGCAGCTGATTCACAGGAGATTGCACAGGAACGGATTTTGAGCGTAGATGGGTAGCAAGCTGGATGCTGGATGTCTGTGTGTGTATGGAGAGTGGCTTAAACAGGGAGGGGGGATTAAGGGGGAGGCTTGACATGGTCTGTGGTGGGGAGTGGGTGGCGAGGAAACCCGACCTTAACATCTTGCTCAGTGCACTGATCCCAACTATCAGTACCTGTACATATGTCCCTCCCTCCTTCTCACTGTTGCACACACGCAGATGCACACACATCACTGCCTACTGCTTCTGCTTATCTTTAATATTATACTCCCTCACTATTACTTTTCAACATCGTGCTCTTACAAACACAGACCACTGGCCGAGGATAGCATATCCTTGTTTAGCTTTCCATGCAGCATATAAAGACTAGATGAGATCTTTGTGTACACTCAGAAAATAAAGTATCTTCCACTACATTTGGGAATATACCAGCTGATCACCATAGCTTTACCCTTTAAAGTACTGCCATTGTAAGCTTGTAGTTTGTACCTTAAGGAAACCAATCTTTTATATCAGGGTACAAAAACGGAACGTTTAAAAAGGGTGCATCTTTAATTTTATACGTCCTCGGGCTGATCCATCAATAACCCTGACACGGTTGTCCATGAAGTTATTGTAGACAAATAATCGCTAATTAAGGTGGTTGCCTGTGTGAGGAAGCCAGAGAAAACTAAACAGGCACAAATAGAACAAAGCTCAATACAAGATACAAGAAAGATACAGAATGGCAAATGTAAGAATTTATTGAATGCTTTTAATTTAACTTAAAGAAACAGGAAAATCTTCCCATAGGGACAGAAATTGGTTTTCACTTTACTGCTATTTACGTTTAATAATGTGTGCCACATCAACTTTAAATGGTGCAGAAGGTGTCGTTTAGGCGAGACTCCTCAGCAAGCGCATTAAAAACTAATTATCAGTCAGGCTACATCGATTGCTGTAAACTCCACATAACATGGCAGCACCAGCATGGGCTTATTATGATAGCTGCTTCAGTGTGTTTCTCTGGACACCAAAGTTTTGTGCAACTGCAAATTAAAACACAAACAACACAGATTTTCATACCCGAGCTAATGATTTAATGTTATATACGACTAATAGTGTTTTGTTGCATCAATGAAATTAACAAGTAAAAGTCACAAAATATTTTGTAGCTCAGCAGAGAAGAAAACGATGTATACTCGTCATTGGTGCTAAGGAAATGTGGGCTTATTTTAGTGCTCATATACAAAAGCCTAATGGACTATCTCCTAACTATTTATCTGGTTTGTTCATTAGTTCTAGATTTGCAAGAACTTGTAATTTTGGTCTCTAAATGTTCCCCCAAGAAGAACAAAGATGTATGGAGCTGTTCCAGTTTTGATTTATCTTCATGTCTTTCTATTATATTTGTATTTTGTTTTTTATTCTCATTCCAACTATTTATTTATAAGTGACTTATGTATGTATGTATGTATGTATGTATATATATGTATATATTGTACTATTCTTAGTTAGCGTATTGTCTGTCTTGTCTTAATGTTGGTTTAAAATGGAGCACTGTAACAAAAAATAATTTCCCCCAGGGATCAATAAAGTATTCTGATTCTGATTCTGATGTCCTGTTTGTTACTTTTTTTTTGCAATTTTATTTGTTTTTTAAACTGAAATAGCTGTCACAAAGCCTCCGGGTGTGTTCAATGGTCAGCTGAATTTGTTCGCTTTTAGTTATACTTTTATTCCTAACTTGTTTGGTTAACATTGTGGATATGCAAATAGAAAATGAATCAGGAAGAGCAGAATATTTGTAAGGAGTAAGTGAAGGCAGTTGTGAAGAGGCTAAAGAGTAGAAAGGAAGTTGGTCAAGATGACATACCTGTGGAGATATGGAGATGTCTAGGAGAGAGGAGTTTTTGACCAGATTGTTTAATGCAATCTTGGAGAGTGACAGGATGTCTGAGGAGGAAGAGTACTGGTACCAATTTTCAAAAACAAGCTTTATCACTCATCAGTAACTACAGAGGGATAAAGCTGATGAGCCATGACATGAATATATGGTAAAGAGTTGTTGAAGTTAGGCTGAGAAGAGAGGTGATAAAAAGAACTACAGAAACGATGTCTGCTTGGAGAGTGTTGATGGAGAAGTACAGAGAAGGTCAGAAGGAGTTGCTCTGTCTCTCTGTGGATCGAGAGCGCGCACATGATAGAGTGCCAAGAGAAGAACTGTGGTACTGCATGAGGATGTCAAGAGAGCAGAAAAGTATGTGAGGCTGGTGCAGTACATGTATCAGGACAGCCAGACAGTGGTGATGTGTGTGATAGAAGTGACAGATGTATTCAAGATGGGGGTGGGATTACATCAGGGATCTGCTCTGAGCCACTTCTTGTTGGCTGTGATGATGGACAAATTGGCTGATAAAGGTCAGGCAGGGGTCTGTGGAGTATGATGTTGGCAGCTGACATTGTGATCTGTAGTGAGAGTAGGGAGCAGATGGAAGATGGGAGCAATGGCAGGTGGAGGAATCTGATGGAGAGAAGAGGAATGAAAATCAGCAGAAGAAAGACAGCGTGTGAATGTATGTGAATGAGAGGACGGCAAGTTTACTCGTGAAGATCCAAAGAGCAGAGATAGAGGTGGATGAATTTAAATAAATACCAGGGGTCAACATTACAACCATCCAAAGCAACAGACAGTGCAGAAGAGAGGTGAAGAAGTGAGTCCAGGCAGGCGGTAATGTCGCTTACATCATGACGTGCCAGTTAAAGTTTGAAACACTTCAAATATCCAAGGAATTGATTTCACAGACAGACAACAAGGGAAGATGTTTATAAAGCTCATGACAAGGGAATTAAAAGCTCTTCACCTGGTAATAAATAGCATGGTAATAATTTTTATCTAATCATAAAACTAAAAAATTAATCTTATACATTCACGGCTGACTTTTAATTGTGGCCATGCCTCTAACAATAACCTGCTCTTATCCCACAGGTCATCGGGGCTATCTAGGTATATTTACTATTAGACAAGCACATTGTCTCGCCACCACAATGGCATCCTCTAGGTCCATAGAAGGTTAATATGGTATCTCGCTTCTCATTGGTGTATGTGTATGTTGGGGTTCCAGAGTCTAACTAATCATACTTCAATAAGCACTAACCACTGGTCCGTGTTCTCAAATCTCCTGTCCTTACAACAAGCCGTGTCTAAATCCCCCATGGTTGCCCCTTTAACACGTCATTAATCCCCGGCGGCCGCCCCTTTGAACAGGGAGGGATAACCAGGCCTCCTCAGACAGAGAGAGAACAAGGCAGAGGCAACGCGGAGCTGGATTTACTCTGCTACCAGCAGGTTAATCCTGCCTCCACGCTGAGTGAGTGACTGGAGGCAGTGTGTGTGAGTGTGTCTGTATGTGTGTGTGCGTGTCTTTATTGGAGACAGTTAAAGATCGGCTCCATCTCGGTAACGACTCTGGGGGAACATCAGCATCTGGTGCTCAAAGTCATCCAGTCCCCCGAAAGGAACATACAGATTGCTGCCATTTCTTTATTAGATTACAAATGGATGGATGCAAGTGTTTGTGCTGATAAAAACTGAAATGGCACGGAGCGACCAGATGACAAACAGACCAAGACAGTGAAAGCAGGAAAAAAAAAGAGGCAGACGTAGATGAAGAATAATTAATTACTGGGAAGTGGTGACATCGAGAACATCTGAAACAGAAATCCTGAGGGTCCAGACAATGCACAGGGCTCATCAGAGCTACAGCATCCCAAAACGTGCATAACAGTAGATTGTGGCAGACATTGTAGGAGTGGATAACCATTTAGTATTTACATGCAGCATAGTAACTGTAAACAAGTGTGTGGGTGTATGTATATATATATATATATATATATATATATATATATATATATATATATATATATATATATATATATATATATATATATATATATATATATATATAAGCTATAAGGACATTTAAAAGGCGTATCAAAGATCCCTGCTTGTCAAGAACTTCAATCCATTTGAGGGGATGTTTTATTTCAATGTTTTAGTCTAATACAAAATCTACTTTTAAACACCAGCCTCCAATTACCATAGATGAAATTACATTAGCAATCTAGCAAAAACTATAAAATATTAAAGGCCATTTGTTTAATTTTCAGGAACTTCTTCTCAATGCTTTATACCACAGTGAATTAATATATTTGAACATACAGTGAACTCAATGAAAAAGATGATACTTTTATGGATATTTTATCTGTAAGAAATTAGTTCACCTCCTTCATCCATGTTTGCTCCATTATAATGAATCAATTCTCTAAATACACGTTAAAAAGCGCTAATTGTCCAGTTTGATGTATCACATTCATAAAACAACAGGGCAGCTGGTAACTTTTCTTTTCAATAAAAAAAGTCCTTGCCTTTGTCTGCTGTGCAGGGGAGTCTCAGATAGGCAGTTGGACGTTTAACATTCTGTCTCCTCTTCAGTCTAAAAGACTAATCAGCCACTCGGCAGGGCTCTGGCTGCTAACCAGGACTAATTCTGCCTCCTGCTGGCTGGTGACACACACTGGGACAGCCATGATTGGCTGTTTAGCACCAGGGGGTACACCTCTGATTGTCTGCTTAGCATATTTTCTCCCTTCATTCTGATGGCATATACCAGCTCTTATCCTCATTGCACAGTGCATCGCAAAGGAATCAGGGAGGTTATAGATGGTGTTGAGCATGTGCTTGTGTATGTTATGCACTGCATGCCCCACAGTTGTTTTTGGGAACACAAAAAGCTAAACTCACAAGCAAGCCAAACCTCCCCATCCCCACTTTCCTCGCTTCATTATTGTACCGCCTCTTTTTTTCTTCCTCTCTTCCACCGAGGCACAGATCAGATAGAATGTCACCTCTACAAACTGCCGTGAGCTAATTAGCTGTTAGCCATGTTTGTGTTCTTGACTGATGACAGGATCATTTACTCTGGTCTCCAGCTGGCTCTGTTTGTCGGAGCCATCTCATTAGCATGGCAAATTAGTCCCACTCAGTCAGGGTTCTGCCTCACCCAATGAGAAGTGATTGGAATGCAAATCAATCAAGAGGGCGGGCAAATGGAAATCACAAAATGTGGTGAAGAGCAGAGGATGAGAATGTAGTGTCAATGTTTATTTTGGAGAGGATAAAAAATTCAACCCGTCTTGTTTACAGGAAATTAGACAGAAAAGTGGAAAAGGTCGAAATTGAGCCAATTTGGGAAGTTTGTTCTTTGCAACGGTAGATCGTGAGGGGCATTTTTGGCCAATGCGGGTCTCCTTCCACGGGATGGATGATGCACTGCTCTTTGGCATGTGATTCTTGTTAGCCTGAAGAAATCAACTGTAAATTATATAAACATTACTCTGAATTTGCAAGTTTAATTCCCTTAAAAGCTCAGTTTTACACTCTTTCTAAAGCCCATATTTAATCAGCATCAACTATTCATCAAATCACTGCCCAGTCAACCAGGCACAGAATCTCTCTGAATCAAATAAAATCCATTGGGGGTGGGGTGGATCTACCAATAAATAAACAAGGCTCAGCATATTAGCAATCAGCACTGCCTGGCAGAGGAACCTTGTTTGTCATCATTGCTTCGTAATTCTCCTAAGTGAGCTGTTAATACATTCCTGGCGTAAAACAATCTCTTAAATTTAATATTCTGTCATCAGGTTTTTCTCCTTATCAGCAGGAAGTTATTGATCGTGCTCAAGGCTGGTCTCACAACAATACATCTGCATTTTTCCATTATATATTTTTCTTATCATCAGGTGTATTTACATTTCTATGCTTGCTTAGTTCTTTATTATTTGGCTGCAACTGAAGAAAATATGTGCACCTATATGGTGTTGTTTCTTTGTCTTTTTTTTTTCTTGTCCAGCATAGAACAATAGATGACCAAGCCGCTGGGGTTTTCTGGGTACATTTATGTTGTTAGAGATGCAGGAGGTCTCTGTCTCGCTCTCTCTTTTCTCTCTGTGTGTGTTTTACTCCTTCAAGTCAATCTATGTGAAGCTGCTGCTGTCTCTAGTTTCATTTGTCGACAGGCCTGGCAGCACGGAGGAAGGGAGGGAGTAAGAGTGAGGGGGGAACTGGTGGAGAGAAGGATGGAGGTGGAGAGAAGGAGGGTGAGCAGTAATGTAAGAAAATTGGAGGATTAGACGGCGAGCTCTCTTCCTGTCTGCTGTATCCCCCTCACCACCACTGCCTCTCTCATCTCCTCCTCCTCCTCTTCCTCCACTCTTCTTTCTTCTTGTGCCTCCATCCAACCCTCAGACTATAATAACACAGTCTAACATAGCGATGCCCCCCCAACACACCCACAACACACCCACAAACACCCACACACATTCCTTCCTTTATCCCTACCAGATCTATCATCCCTTTCTAATTCTTCTAAACTTGCATGTCTCTCTTCTTACTTTGTCCTTTTCAGTTAAAAGCACTGTTGCCTGCAATTTGTGTATCTCTGCACCTTGCTCTATCTTTCCTACTCTCCTTCTCAGTTACTTTTCTTCCTCTCCCGAAATCATCAGCTCCGCTAATCTTAAACGAAGGACGTGAACGATCTCTATTTCTGAGGGTTAGTACGTTTCTTTGCGTGTGAGTAACAGAGGGCAAAAATCTGGCGCTGACACCACACGAGGCAAAGAAATAGTAGCAGTAGTGATGGTGGAGGGTGTGTGGGGAGGGTAGAGGGGTGAGCTATGAGTGAGAGTTTCAGAGTGTACATGGAGGGGTCTGAAAGAGTCTAAATGGATCTGCGATTGGACTCTCTGAGGTCGTCATCAGCCCAGATTGGAGGCCATTAGGGCCTATTTAAAAGAATTACTTCCAGGATGCAATCAAAAACCCTGATAGGTAATCAATGGCAACTAGATCAGGGCACAACGGCAGTCCATGTGTCTCAATCAGCCACCATTCAGTAGGACAGGGAGATCATTCCTTGCCACACGCTGCATTCAGTTGTAGTGTATGCCTGGACACAGAAGCTGCACATAATATACAATCAGGAGTACCTGAGACGCGTGTACGCGATCATGCACACAAGGGCGCAATGGTAAAATACTTGGGACAATACTGTGCATTGTCAGAATATCCACATGCACATATGCAACAGTAAGTTGATCTGCCGATGGCCATGTTACTTTTCACTGTTCTGCTCTGCTCTGCTCGCAGACAGTGATCTATTAGGAGGCGCATAATGCCTCCAACACCACCCTCTGAGCTTTAAAAGAAGAATTACAGGACATAAAGGAGGGAGCGATGGAGAGAGCAGAGAAGGAAGAAAGAGAGAAAGCGGGGAGCAAAAAGAGGACTGTGAGGAAGGAGGAGGGAGGAGTAATAGGGGGAACAGATAAGAGCAAAGAATGGGCGGAGGCTGTGGACAGACAGGTTGATTTATTAGACCTTCTAGTTAACGGGCCCTCTACACGAACACATCTTGTACAGACATCAGCACACACACACGCACAGACCTGCAGCATTTAGTGGGAGTGATGAGTCGGGAGAGGCTGGTAATGCTGCTCAATGATGCGGGTGCCGTTTAGTTCAGACCGAGCGAGCCCGTCTCGCCAACCGTGCAGGCTCCCAATATGTGCCGGCAGGTGGACAAAGAGAGAGACAGAGGGAGAAAGAGATGAGAGAGAAAGCGCCAAGGCCTTAAATTGGGTCAATATGCCTGGTTCATAAACAGAGCAGAACCCTCAATGCAGCACGGCATGCTGAGGGGCAAAATTAGCACCCACATGCGAGCTGGAGAGACTTCTGGATGCACGCAAACATGCACACATACATATGCAAACAGAGACAGATGCTCAAGAATGTGCAATAACGCGATTTATTAGGTTATATACACGAGTGCATATAAATGGAGAAATACATATACCAATAGGAACAATAATAGTCTTGACATGATAAAAAACTATCAGGAAGGGGATATGAAATACACCGCGCTCCCTGCAATAAGATTACAGGCTATCAGCCCTCAGTAGATTTGCCAGCGGGAGTCCCCAGTATAATAAAATCAGATTAAAGGACAATCATATTTATTTCTAGTATATACAATATATCAAGGCTGCTCAGCAGCTCTTATTGTGATAGGTTGTGAAAAGGCGAGCCTCTGTGTACTCTCCTTCTTCTAAGTTGACATTAGGCTGTGTTTAATGAGCTTCAGGTGTCAAGGAGTCGCGAATGTAACAGGAATTGTTGGCAAGGCTTATTGATTTATTGTTTTTCAAAGAAGTTTTTGTACTTTTGTTATTGCCTGGCTGTCACTGGTAATGTCATTTCAGAATCATTGCAGGTGAATAAAAGTTGAGGGACTGTGTGTAAATGTGAGCGTCTGCACCAGGATAAATTATTAGAAAATAAGATGACTTGGAGAGGTTAATATGACTTCTGACAAATAAATCTCCTACTCTGGGAATAAAAAGAGGTATGTGAACATATGCAAGGGTTTTAATTTATGGGGATTTAAAACAGTAGAAGATAAATGATAAATTGAACTTGGAAACAACAAGTCTTGAGTTTTGATTCTTCACTGCTGCCACGTCTGCTGACACCAATACACACGGTGCGACTGAGAAGAATATCAAATCACACCATAAAATTACTTGAATAGAAAAAATAAAAATAAATTGCTTCACCGGAAAATTTCTTTTGGGTGAGACGTAGATGGCAAGATTTGTATGGCTAGTGTGTGGAAGTAAGAATCTTGTGTGGATACTTCCACAAAAGGGATTTAATTAGGAATCCTATATGATTCCACTGCTTGTATAAATGTTACTGATTAAAATAGTTTTTGTCCAGATGTCCTTTCTCATTAATTACAACCACACAAGGCTACCAAACCAAAGATCCATCCATCCATCCTTTTTCTTCCACTTATCCGGGGCCGGGTCGCGGGGGCAGCAGCCCAAGCAGAGAAGCCCAGACCTCCCTCTCCCCAGCCACCTCCTCCAGCTTGTCTGGGGGAACACCAAGGCGTTCCCAGGCCAGCCAAGAGATATAATCTCTCCAGCGTGTCCTGGGTCTGCCCTGGGGCCTCCTCCCAGTGGGACATGCCCGGAAAACCTCACCCAGGAGGCATCCTCGTCAGATACCCAAACCACCTCAACTGGCTCCTTTCGGCCCTTAGTCCATGGGGCCCGGCCGGGTACAGCCTGAAAAAGGGACATGGGCCCACCTTCCTGCAGGCCCACCACTCGCAAGAGGTACCGTAGGGGTCGGGTGCAATGTGAGCCGGGCGGCGGCCAGGAGTTGAGGTCCTGGCGGACCGATCCCCGGCTACCAAGACCAAACCAAAGAACACTACAAAACTACTACAAAACAAAGGGCAGACCTTTACAAACCCAACATTTATCATTATGCATGCTGTACAAAAATGTGCTACAGGAAAGCCAATAAACAATGATTGCATCATCTTCCTTTTTTTCTAAATAAACCCTGAAATACTGTCAACATATCAATACAGCAGTCAACAAATGTGCATGAGTATGAGTGCCAATCCCAGCTGGACTCTAATGAACTTATTTTCTTACTCCTGTTATTCTTGTGAAGGTAGATGTTTTCCTGTTTGAGAAAACAGCTCCTCAAAGCTACTTCACTCTGCATCCTCAGTATCAGATGGGCAAAGCTGCTACAAAGAGGCAGCCATTTCCCTTCAGAAGTTGAGAATGAATAAAATACTGCAAAAGAAGGTAGTTACGGAAATAGCAACTACTGGCCTTTTCCTACTAGTTTATAGTGTTAGTTCATCCATATCTGCACTGCAGGGTTTGCACTTAATTTCCGTCAGTGGACACCTTTCACTGATACCTCATTTTAGACCTGGGAGCTTTTTTCTCTTCATACTTTTGCTACCGCTGAGTACAGGAGGCCCCGTGTATCTGCCCCCAGCCTGCTTCGTGCTTATGCAACCAGCTGTTTGTTTTGCTCATCCTGTCCAGGGAAAGCAACTGTCTAAACAACACTTGGATGATTGGATCAGAGAGCTTATTATCAGAGCCTGATAACACAAAAAAGGTTAAAATCCCAACTAGAATTGATTGATTTGACCAAAAAGATTATCACGTTTTTTGCAGTACTTAATAGGGTTTTATTTTATTAACGTCACGGCTAATCAATAGTCATCCAGTTAAAATAAATAAGATACTTCAATTAAGTAAGACGACAAGCTGCATCACTCTATGTATATTATATGGTGCTACAGTAGTGCTTTTATTTATTTTTTTAAGAAGAAGATGGAGGTGGGGGGTTGTAGTAATCTTAAAAAATATGAGCTCTATTCAGGGTTGCAACACTTATAAAGCACCTTTTTTTTCGCTTGGGTAATTTGCGGCTGTCCCTAATCACTCTAAAATAACCCCCTCAAATGTAGAACTAAGCGGTGGGCGGCTCAGACTTTTCAGTGGACCACTCGCCCACACGACTAGATGTCCCTTCCCTCTGCCTAAATGCCACACAATTATGAGTGACTCCAGGTTTGGCAGGCCAAGATAGTTGGGGGCTGTTGAGGAGCGAGATTGCATGCGTGAGTGCATAAGCGTGTGTGTGTGTTTGTGCGTGTGTACATTGTGTGAACAGAGAAGTCATCTTATTTACCCACCTTGGTGTTAGGGGTGGCCATCGCCCGCCCAGCTAAATGCCATGCAAATGCTGCTGCTGCCGTCAAGCTGCCAATCACGCCGGTGTTGGCATTCACGGCATGCCGCCGGAGCATTTACAGCGTCTGTGATCTTTACTAAATGAGAAATAACCCTAGCCTGTCCAAGCTGGCCACGACGTTTAAACAACGCTATCCCCAAATTCCCATTGGAAAAGGCTGTGAAGTGAAGACATCATATTGTGTCAGAGGAATGATAAAGAAAACAAAGATGGTCGAGGGGGGTGGGTAGATGTGTAGGCGGTGAGGAAGGTGTCTTACTCCCATAGTACAGCCTCATTATGATGATGTGATTTGCTGGAATGGCAGCAGTGGCTCTCGTCACTAATACCAGCTCCCCTGAGCCACGAAACAGCGCTTTATTAAACTTTATGAAAGGCTTAGCTGCCCAATTTATGAGCCTGCCTGCTGAGGACATGAGCGTGCAGAGACAGAGGAAACACTGCAGCACTACGACAGATGAGATTACACGGAACAAAAAGTTTTACCCCTGACAGTAGCCTACTTTTTCCTCTCGCTTTATTCAGAAATGTAAACACAACACACAATGCTAGACTGTTCTTACAATAAGTGAAGGATCAGCTCTCAACTAAAATACAGCCCTACCATTACACATTTATAAAAAATATGCAAAGTGAAGCTCTAATAAAAAAAGCATTTCATTCAAGTATATTAAAAAACAGAAAAGTGGTTGTTAATGCGTTATCTGTTAGAGTGCTTTAGCAATACTATTTAAAGTTAAAAAAAAATCTTTACATAGAAAATGTTTGCAGATTTTTTTTGTAAAACAGGTTGCAAACTGCTGTAATTACTCTACATAATATTAAGAAAGTATAAGCACATAATCCTGGATCTACTACATCAAATGTTAGTATGCAGGGAGGCAAATGTTGATTGATGTTAATAGTTGACGTCACTCATTCGCTTCAAATTTGCATCCAATTAGACAGCAAACATGTTTAAATTAAATACATGATTGGTCTTATTTTCTTAAAGTTGCGTGGCAACTGCTCCCTAAATTTTGAAAATCTTGAAAATTCACAGTGCACCTTGAAGTGAATTATTGGATAATGATTATTTATGTATTTTATTTATGTACATATTATATATGCTGGTTCAATCAAAAAAGATTCACAACCGTCTCTTGAAAAGGTAAAATTTGATCTCCATTCCTTTTAAGTTTGAAGCTTCACTGCAAACCTTGCTACATATGGATTGCTCCCTGGAAACACTATTCTGGCAGTGTACTACATCTCCACTGTGTTAAAATAGCAATGTAAGATTTAGTATGCTTTCATAACATTTTTTTCCTTAGTTTTCATTAATAGGAAACTAAAGTCCATGGTTTACAATTATTTTTTAAGTCCACGGTAACAGGTTAAAATTAGCCTTTCAGTTATTGTTAACTGTAGCAGACATTACCTTATCTTTTAAGTTGTTCCAGAGAGCATCAGGTGACAGGTCAGTACTGCCTAGCAGGGATAGTGACAGCTTGTCCTCAGAGAAGAAAGTTTCCATTTTCTTTAAAGAAAAATATCCATTTTGTTGCATGTGGGAGACATAATTTATATAGTAATTACCCAGTATAGCTCCACATTTATTAAATATAGTTAATGCAGGTGTATCATAAACTGTTTCATGTACATCTAGAAATGTTGTATTTTGTATTTGTCATCTCTTGTCATATAGAAGGAGCTCCTATCAAGGCACTGCTCAAAGATGTTGTTTATTGCGTACGTAGCAAATAGGCAGGTGTAGCACAAATCATGATGGCGCCATTCCCACACAGCCATGCTCTGATATAATTTAAGATTTTAAGGCATATGTTTTGTGTGTAATTTTAATCCTTAGTAAGTTTTCTAGGTAACACAATGATCATAATACATGAAAGTTCTCTGGGTTTAATTACATGTTAATATCTTGAAATTAAATTCATACTATGCTTTTATAAGTTGCTGTAGGTGCAGAAATGCTACTTGGGTCATTTCCCTAGGTAGCTGGTTGCTAGGTAACGTGATGACATAATAAGATCTGATATAGGTAGGAACCTTCAGGAGCTTAAGACCAGTTTTAGTTGCCCAACTTCTGATCCTGAAAGAGGAGTTCACAAACAAAGATTTTGTGCATTATAGTTAGATATTTTAATATAATGGGTTTTCTGTGTTAGCACTGTGTTTTATTAGGTGGGATTGCAGTTTATTCTGTTTATATTGCTAATGGTGTTTGTCGATGCCAATTTCCTTGAGAACAGAATTAAATAAGTAGGACTGCAGTGTGGTACATAATATTGCACATATAACTGAGATTTATTTGTGTTCATTTTTTTATTGTTGAAGAAACACACATCAAGAGACAACACTACTACTGTCTGGAAGTATTACGGTTACATCGAGTGCAGAGTTTAAAACGAAGTTCACTGATGACGAAACCACCTGGTGCCGTAGGGTGATCACATTATCTGACCACAACTTTAGTCACAGCCAAGTACACATCACTTAAGTTGATTTATTACAGGTGATATTTAGATGGAATTTCATTTTGAGGAAAAGGACATGGGGAGCCAAATCTAGCAAATATTGCAGGTGATGAATGATAATGTGCTTGCACATAATGGTACAGGCCACAGTTCAGGTCATTTGCACCTAAATGTTTTTCCTCAGCACTTTATAGTTAAAGTTGAAATTGACAATACTACCCTCGGAGACCGGTGCCTGCTCAGTGTCAGTAAAACATAGAACCAATGCACCTTCGTTAGACTGCCGTATGGTCTCCAGTTCATGTGTTGTCACCAGTAATAATAATAATCATGTAAATATGAAGATTAGGTTAATTTTCAGAATACATACCACACTATATGTGTTGAACAGACTAATAGTTTATCATGTTGATGATTAATTTGAGTATCCATTCTTTTACTCTACACCGTGGTTGCACAGATTACCCACAGCAGTCATGATTATACACAGAAATAGTGCTCACAGAGCTTTGTGCACCTTGTCCAATCCACTCCTCATGGCAAAAAAAGGCCTCATTAACTCTTCTGTCTTTGCTGACATTCTGTTATCACACACTGACAGGCACACACAGACAAACACATGCATTAAATATTCACTAAACTGTTTATATTGGCAGAGACGCAGCCGGGGACACACAGTATACACACACAGGTACACACGAACACAGATCCCCAGGCAGCAATTAGTCGTGCCCAATAAGAGTTCCCTCCCTCATCTCACTCAGCTGTAGGTGCAAATTAAATTTGTCTTAATGCACTGTCACTGGTCTTTCATCATACGAGAACATGTCAGGGTCACACGGAGACAAAGATAGGTGCTTTCATTTACACTCACAGGCACAGTTACAGATTGTTTTTTCCTGCTGTAAGCTGTAGAATCGAGGAAAATAGCTCCGGAATTTTGATCGGTTACACATACCCCCCAAAATTGTATTCAGTTAGCCAGCTTGGAGCTTTTTTTGCAGCAGTGGTAGCACATTAAGCCTTTAAAGTTAATCCACACAATTATTTGAAGTGCACCAGTGTTTGCTGATAGCTTTAAAAATCCCAGACTGTAAAAAATTTGTGTCATAGTCTCTGAACCAATTATGGGCACTACATGTCTGGATAGAGTCGTATCTATTGCTAGCATAACTGTATACTAACACGTTGCCCGTGTAAATGTCCTTTCCTTTAGATGAATGCTAAAGAAAACCTATTCTCTGTCCTAAACACAATATTTTCTGGAAAGAGTGGAAAACTGACAGGAAGAGGTCAGGCAAATCTAAAGCCACAAAAGAAAGGAGGTTTCAGTCAGCAAGTTGGATGATGTGTAGCTTACAGGGCAACAGATTCAAGCACAGTTTAACATTGGGTGAAATAAGCAAGTATCAAGTATTTCGAATTTGTAGAGAAGGCTTCAAATAGCTGGTTTTACAGGTCAAGTGGGTGTAAGAAACCTAATGCTAAAATAGCAAAATATGAAAAACAGACTAACCTGTGCCATAAAGTACTGCCAGCTCCTTTCCTACCATGAATGGAAACCAGCAGAATAGAGGAGCTGAGAAACAAACCACTGACTTGCCTTTTAGCAGACAACCAGCTCAAAGTCCTGAGTCACAGCCGACACGATCAGCCCCATTTTCCAGCAAAACCTGCTTACAGGACCTTTCATGCTTCACTGGTTCTCATTGGCCAGACTCAACAAGGGAACAAGCTTTCAAGCCATGAGACGTGTGGAATAATGAAAAGTGTCCATTGGAGTGGATGTTTGAAGACACATTTGTGGCAAACAAAACATCTGAAAACGTGACACCAGGCCAGAGCAGAGACGTATTCTGCAGAAAATTGCTGTAGAATACCTAGACTGCTGGTAACACAGATAACACAGCTAGCGAAACTTGAAAACATCCAATGCAAACTTGAAATAGAGAATACTCACCTTCAAAGTAAGCTATGTGCCTCACCACTGCAACTAACATGCTTTAAAAAGGGCTAAATGTATGCGTTTTCAGTTTGCATTGCACTTTTCACAGTTTCACTAGTGCTTGCCAAGCGTTTGCAGAGAAGTGTTTTTCACTTGGAACTCATCCACTGTATCAAATGGTAACTATTTAATGAGGATGACATTTTAGCAAAAAGGTTAAAGTCACAGGAAACTAAATCTTATTAGAGCATCAGGTGCTAGTGAGGCCAAAAAAACTCCTCTGAGGACACGAGATGTAACACTGAGGACTCTTTCACTAAAGAGTCCTCAGTGTCTGGGAACCGCCGGACACTGAAGTTAATGTTTGCTTTCTGCAGATAAATGCGGTAAGATCACAGATGGACATGAGGTCGTAGTCAGAGCCAGACTTCCAGAGAGGAAGTCTCTTTCAAGCTTCTTTACATTTTAAATTTGTGTATTTTTTTGTTTTGTTTTGGGGTTTTTATTTAACCTTTATTAGATGGACACAAAGCAGCTGTACAGATTAACTTAAAATGAAAGTCTAGCTTAAAAATGGGTATAGTCTGACCTATTGAGTATTGGAGAAAGTGGACCAGTGGGCCCATTCTTTTAATTTGTAATGTATTTGTAATTCACCATATGAGCTACCTTTACATATTTTATAATGACACAATATGTTCAGGGGTTTGGTTTTCATTGGTCTCTATTTGCACAATGTTATCACTTTGAGTTAACTTATGGTTAAAGAATTTATGGAAACCCGATTACCTTAGGTGTGCAGTCAAAGGGCAAGAGGTGAGGTACAGCTTGGAGAGATCACCATCTATCCTCAAACAGCTATTTGTTCATGTAAACTGGTTTTTGTTGTTTCAGCAGAAAGGTTTGGATTACAGTAAAGGAATAGGAAAAATGTATTAATTTAGAATAATCAGAATTTAATACATTCATAACCTGATTTCATGCATTACTATAACTTAATTTATCACAGTAATGTGGCTTCCACATATAGCGAGTGACTCAGCACAAGCCAAATGTGCATTGAGGCCATGCCATGATTTTGAATGAGTTAAGCACTTGCACCTAGGTGGTTCAGATTGGATGAATGGCAAAATGACAATGTAACACTCAAATGAATGGCACTCTGCTGGTAATGAATGACAAGGCTAATTGCAGGAACGGCTTGTTGCTCTTTGGTTTAGATAAATACTCCGACAAGTGAAGTGCTTTAATTATCCCCAGTGTGTTTGTGCCTGAGCGCCGTCGCCACTGCTTCACTGGAGATGCCTGCCGAATGAGACAAGCTAATTAAGAGTGATTTCCCCGCTCCCCACTCATTAATAACACAACAGCAATTAAGAGGAGCTAGCGGAACATGGCGCATTTGGTGCTAACAAGATTAGCCTTGTGGAGCAATGAGTTTACGAGGGAGACAGACATACACACACACATACACAGGCAAAGAAAATGAACGCTGGGAAGGAGATTCAGCTGAGACAGAAATATATTAGATGGTGTTGGAGGGAAGAAGAGATGGTGTGGATATGAGGATCTGAAAAGAAAGTGAAGAGAAATAAGACTACGATTAGGCAAGAGTAGGAAGGCAGAGACATGAAAAACAACAAAGGATTCTAAATAAAGAATGGACTAAAAGAAAAAGAAACTAAATGGACTGAAGACACAATAGTTAAAGAGAAAGAAAGGGAGGTAGAGGTTCTATGATGATCACTCAAGATGAGAGACATGAGATGTTGAGGTAGGCCTTCATTTTAACGGCAGCTACCTGAAGCGTTTCATGACAGCATGTTGCGTGGTTCCGGCAATATCGCTAAATCCATTTACAGAAAAACGTATAAACATTCATCAAAGCGTTTAAAATCATATTTGTGTAGTTCCTGGTACAGTTGGTGTCTCCAAGACCTCGTTTTGTTAAAGTAACAGACACACAAATTCACAAGCTGAAAATAATAACAGCCACGCTGTCACAGCTGGTAAAAATGGTGTCCTTCAGTTTCAAGTTTTTTTTTTTCTTTTTTAGTTTCCTTCATTTTCCTTTTCATTACCAGCGTGGCCTTTAAATTAACTGTTGCATAAAGGACATTCAGCTTTATGGGCTCACTAAATAATAACAGGCAGGGAAGAGACGTGCAGTTCTGGTCATGTTTAATTATCAGGCATGGTTGAGGCTGTAAGAGCAAGCTTATAGAAGTAATAAATAAATACAAGATGTAAAAAAAAGTCGTCCTGCATGTATTCATCAGATAGCTTTTTTTATAGGTAAAACAATTGGCAAATGGAACTCAATCTGCCAGTGAGTCACATGGATGTTGTTATACAGTAGAATGACAGGCTTCAAGGGATTTCTTTACTACAAAAGTACAAAGGTTCATGGTCTAAAGCCTTGATTTTTCTGCTGTTCTGCTCCAAATAAACAGATCTGACCAACCAGACCACTGCACTTGGTAACCATTACCCTGTGGCTTAAAACGCACACAAATACTGATTTATAAAAATATTAAAATAGTACTATTTTACCTCAGACAAATAGCTACACATCTGCTATCTGCTCACAAAAACGATTTCTCACCTCCTTGGATGTCGTCCCAGCTCTGCCAACAAGAGTTCAAAATGTCGCATTGACATCCTGAAGTATGTATGAACGCATCCTTAATATAGCTTCAACTTCTGGACCAAACATCAGGACCAGCTCATTACCCCCCTAATCGTTTCTGTCTTTGAGGTTTGGATTGTTGTGTTTTGTAGGTTAAATTCTGAATTCCTGTGGGGTTTCTCAGAAATAAAGTTCAACCTGGTTGGGCATTATTTGCCTTAGCTGGCTGAACAAAACCTAAACGCCAGTCAAAGATAATCACAACAGTGTTTATTAGCTCTCTCCATTTAGGCGGACTTATCACTTCAGGCTGTGTGCAGTCTAACATAAAAATGGGTCATATGATTGCTAGCAGTGCAGGAATCATACCATAAAAAAGTGTAATTACTGCAATTAGCACAAGGAATGCTGGTACTTGGTGTCTAAAAGCTGTTTTAAAGAGTAGCCTGAAATCATTTAAACCAGGCTATGTTGGCTAAGTTTTAAGCCAAAAAATTCTAGCTCTGCTGCCTGTATCACCACCAGTCCCGTTACATTTCCAGTAGGCTAGATGCGGTGTACAGCGCACCTACCAGAATGGTGTCCTCATAACCACCCAAAATGTGCAGTTCAAAATGCTACCATGCAGCCAGTAGGTGGAGGATCGCTATCAACAATCGTGCTAGCTAGTTAACTAGCTAACTAGCTAAAAATGTAAACACGTGTGCAAGGCCTAGAAGTTCTTGAGACATTTCATCCAAAAACAAAAGGGATAATGGGAGTCATTCTAAAGCTGTAAGTACAATAGTTTTTGTTGTCGTAGTTCATTAAGCCACACATTGCTATGCCTTTAAAGTAACTGAAATTAAAAGAGAAAATACTATTTCCTCCTGCTAATTTATTTAGTTTGTACAGGTTTGAGGTCCAGGTTTGTTGTGCAGCATTAAAATAAATTTGAAATGAAAATCCTTTCTTTCTGTGGCATCTGAGTGGTGGCAGATGTCCCATTATCATCAAAAACCTTTGCCCAATTCAACATTACAGCTGCTTTCTGAATGTTGGTCTCAAACTCTGAACTTTATCATTAAAACACAAGCGTGTTTTGTGTTGTTATCAACCTTGCAGGAGCAATTTTGCACAAACTCCTTCATTTTAAATATGCAGACAATTGTCTTTCCTGTGAATTGCACTGGTGTACGTGAGAATCGGAAAGGAAACAAGAAAACAGTATGGCCAGTGTTTGAAATATTTCATTTAACCTTTATATATCAGTGTTGTTTCTTGAACTTATCACCCTGCCAAAAAAACAACAACAACAAATAATCAAAAGCATAAATACATACATAAAATCTCTATTCTGTTCTCTTCCAGCTATCAGCTACCTGAGCAGACTTTTTCTTCTGTGTGCAGTGTTGTGGCAACATAAATTCTGGGGAGAAACGCAATCTTTAAAATTGTACTAAAGGTTCTGCACTGCACACTGAGCAGATCCAAGGAAAAGGAATAAACTTCAAGTATACATTCGAAATTCAGCGATGTTCCTCTTAAGGCAGGCAGCATATACAGTATCTATAGAAAACAGATTCTGAGTGTGTATGTGTGGGTCTGACTGTATAAAGAATGTCAGTCACAGTAACTGTTCATGCTAGAAGCATGGAGCTCTTGACATGAGACTCAATCAGCAGCACTAAAGCCTGCCTCTGCCTCCTCTGCTGCTACCACCCTACTTTTGTGTCGACTAATCTGCACTGTAGGATGTAGAAGAGCCATTTGATATTGTCTTCCCTGGTGTTTTTCATTATCACCGTCTTACTGCAGCCTGCCGGCGGCATTACCTCGACATTAGTGGGCTTGACAGGACGAGAATCACCACACAATCCTGTCACAACCTCCCATCTCTGCTATAACCCTACTGGCATTTCAAAGCCCCTCTACCTCTTCTTATCTCTCACTTGCTTTTTTCAGCTTTCAGGTGGATCTGCAGCAGGGTCATGGACAATATTTTTAGGAAAATTACTGAGAGGTTTGGTATTTTGTCAGAATCTTTGTGGCATCTTGGCAGAAGGCAGAGTATAAAGAACTGTCACCTGATAAAGACAAAAGAGCAGAATCTTCACTGGAAAGACGATATTGTATAATGCTATGTTCTAGCTCAAACATCTCTTTTCAGATATAGTTTTACAGAGATATAGAAATGAGCTTAATTTAGCAACATGTAATACATTCTGGTTTTCGTAAAGTATGACTGAAGTAGTGTTATAGTAGTAGTATATATTTATGTATTCCTGTGGAAAGAAAATCAAATTAACATAGCTCATTTTAAACACTCTACACTTGCAATCCTAGAGTCCTACACAGAATATGTTGTATGGCTCAGCTTTTTAAACTAGTGATCCTGAGCTGAGATAGATAGATAGCATCAGTTTTCAGACAACTGGGGATACACTCACTGGCAACTTTATTAGGCTACATCCATATAACTGCTCATTAATGCCTAATTTGCCAGTAATTTGACAGCAACTCAGTGCACTTAGCTGAGTAAACATAGTAATATTGGCCTGCTAAAGTTCAAGGCCTTTATCAGAATTTGGCATAAAGGTGATTTACATTATATTACTTAAAGCTGTCCAGACACTTTTTTTCCAAATTCCTTAGACTACGATGACCTGGATGACTGAAAGCCTTCACAGACATAAATTATATTACATTATACTGATTGTTGTTTGTGTCAGGTGGGCTGGTCTAAATATTTCAGAAGCTGTTGATCTACTGGAATTTTCCCAAACAACCATATATAGGATTTACAGAGTGAACTGAAAAAGCCAAAATATCCCATGAACCGAGATGTCCTGATGATGTCAGAGGTCAGAGGAAAATGACTACACTGCTTTGAGCTTTTAGGAGGGCAACAGTAACTCTCATTGCAATCAAAGTATACAGAAGTGTAATAGCACAACATGTCAAACTTGTAAGTAGTTGGTCTACAAGCAGAAGACCACACAAGGTGCAGTTTCTGTCAGCTAAGAAAATGAGCCTATGTGAATTCCGATTGAGGCAACTGGGAAAACTCTGATACTAAAAATATCTCAACTTTTATTGTATCACTCTGACAGAACAGTAAAAAAATTGGCATAAACAACATGGAAGCATGGATCCATCCTGCTTTGCATCAATATATTACTCACCATGTCGCAAAGCTCATAAAGATCATCTCAAACTGGTTTCTTCAAGATGACACTCAGTAGTCAAATGAGGACTGTTTCCTGCACCTTGTTGAATCTAAAAAATTACCTCAGTTCAGAAGGCCAAAGGGTGTCTGGATGGGTACCTAAAAACCTGTCTTGTGAGTGTATGTCCATCACTGACTGCGTTTACAGGGGATTTCAAGGGGAAATCCTTCTCATCCCTTTTTGAATTTACATCTCGGGATTTGTTTCATTTTTTTTCCCTAAAGCTTTAGTCCCAAGTGCTTTGCAAGGTTTAAAGGTCTCTTGGATTTGCAATAAGAGACCTGTTCAGTTTTTCATTTCGGAAACATAACTCATGTTGTAGACACACAAATACAGAAAGGAAATGTCTCTCACTGATCCCTTTGCATTATTTACACTACCTTTCTTGCTTCAGGCAACGGTTGATATTATTGTACTTGAGCCCAAACAGAAATTTAAAACCCAATCACATGGACTTTCAAATATTTCACCAAACGCTTGCATTATTATAGATATTCATATTTCCTTTCCTTTCTAAGCAAATTAATATCAATTTCCAAGCAAATCAGTAATATTTTGTATTTCAACCTCTTTTCAGCATCTGTTTGATAATTATAATGTTACTGTGTCTGTTTTTTTGTTGAACTTTGGTTATTTTTTGTTTTCTCTCTTACCTTGCTTGTCTGAGTCTTTTACACTTTGTCGTCATTTCTTTCCAGCCTTTTGTGTTTGTCTGCCCTGCCCGCATTAGTTTCCCCCCGTGTTGAGTCAATTAGTTTTCTGCATTGCCTATTTATAGCCCTGCCCTTCTCATCATAGTGTGTATGCTTACCCATGTTCTTTACCAGTGTTCTTCCTTGTGCTTGTTCTTATTTTTGTGTTTTCTTGAACTTTTTTCACCTCCACTAAATCAGCTTTACGTTAAAGCTCACTTTTGTTTTTGCAGTGTGGCCTCCTGTGTCCTGCATTCTGTGCTCATTTTTTCTTAATATAGCATAAACTTGATATACAGGCAGCTATGTGATAGCTTGCCATCAAAATTACTACATATCTTGATGTTTCATTCAAATGTGTGCCTCTAAGTTTCCTTTTACAGCCATTACCTAAGTAAAATAGAAATATAATCACACAATAAATATGCTGAAAACAAAAGTAGCCTAATTAAACACTAATCCTCATCCACCAAGTGTCAGAGCTTAGATGGCCTCTGCAATTAGCAAAAGTCAATTGATCTCTAGAGAAAAACCAGGATGATACCTGTAGCTAATGACATCATTACTGTGATCTTCAAAGCAAAAATTGAAAATAACTGTAAATTATAAAAAGCTGAAAGACTTACATCGTCTTAAGCTGCAGGTGGAAATGTAAAGAATGATTTAAGGCAGTTTCCTATTATACTGACAGGGCTGACTTAAAGCAATACCTCACTCAGGTAGATAATTTTTACCTCTCAGCACACAAACCTTAGCAGCAGGTCCAACATCTCCCACCCCGGAGAGCCACAGTCAACAGCAGCATTCAGACTTTCTCCCCTGCTTTTGGTATTGATATTTGCTAACAGCCAAAATTACTTTTTGGAAAGAATCACCTGGGATGTTATATAAAATAATAACTCCTGGATCAACTTTGCCTTGTGTTTCATTACATTTCAAAATGAAAGTAAGAAAATGGCAAGTTGATTTTTTTTTCAGTGGTCACCAGGTGGACTCTGAAACACAGCTTCAGCTCTTACACTTCATCCTCCATAGCTTTCAGATACGGTTCTGTGCAAAGGTTCTAGGCACTAAAACTAAAGTAAGGATGTTTTTAAAAAAAAAATGATGTTATAAAAATATATTTTTTTGGTTTTTGAAATTGACTCTGCATTAAAAATACAAATAAGAAATAGATTTAGACTTAAGAAAAAATTATTGTTTGTTCTTAAAAAATTTGCAAGGTGCGGTATATATATAATACATAAAATATCTAAATGATCTTAATTTTACAAAAAGGAGTTTGCAGTATTGTGCACATCATAAGCAGGCTGTCTTTTGAAGTACAAAGATAAGAGTACATTATGTAATAAATGTAATTTAGAATAAAAGGAGAGAGAGTTATCCGACCTCCTGGAATATGAATTATCTTATGCATCTTACAGCAATAACTGTAAACTGTGATACACATTTATTGTGTCTAATACTGATGTACTTTTTCTTCAGGAAGCCCGGAGAACTTATTACTTTTTTTTATCCTGTCTTCCTTCTCTCTCCCCAACCGGTCGTAGCAGATGGCCCCGCCCCTCCCTGAGCCTGGTTCTGCCAGAGGTTTCTTCCTGTTAAAAGGGAGTTTTTCCTTCCCACTGTCGCCACAGTGCTTGCTCATAGGGGATCATATGATTGTTGGGTTTTTCTCTGTATGTATTATTGTAGGGTGCACCTTACAATATAAAACATCTTGAGGCAACAGTTGTTGTGATTTGGCGCTATATAAATAAAACTGATTTGAATTGAATTACTTTCAGGGTTCCAAGCACTCATGTATATATCTTTCTACGTAGCACTCTTAATTCTAATTCTTATTCTCATGTATATATCTCATGTATAGCTCATGCACATATCTTTCTACGTAGCACTTTTAATTCGTATCCCTACTTTTATTTTTTCATGTCTATTTAAGTGCTATTTATGACACTATGTTTGCACTGAAGCACCGCAGCAATTTCCTAATGTTGTAAACCTGCTCAACATTTGGCAATAAACCCCTTTCTGATTCTGATTCTGAAGTAGAGATGTATGCTTTCTTTCTTCAGCTGAGAATGCTTCACCTATGATGCTCAGTTGACCCTATGAGAGTAAACAATACCATGAACATGCATTTATGTATGCATGTGTTTGTGTCTAGACAGGAGAACAAGACTATAATCCAAATTCTTTTTCTGAGGAGATTACTTGTTTCAGTTGTCTCTATTCTTTTGTGCCACAATATCATACTAACACTATAATTTTTGTTGTGTAATATGCCAATCTTGGCTGTGTGATTACAAGATAACATATCACTAAAGACTAATAATTAAATGGGATGGGCAAAGCTTGAAAGACTCCATTCAATCATGCCTGGGTTATGCAAAATAAGTTTCTTGATGAACACTTCCACCTAGAGGATAATTGGTGCTAAAACATCTAGTTTTATTTTGTTGACGCTTATAGGGAGCAGTACACATGGGTGAGAGAACATATTAAGGAAAAAACACAGTTATTTAAAAATCTCTTCTTCCTTCCTATTTGAGATTTTTCTTCTTCTTTTTTTAGTGTTATAGAGTTTGATGGCTACGATATCCAGGGAGCATCTACGAGAACTACTCCTGAAATCTTTATCCCCTACCCTTTTGTAAGAGTTAATAGTACCAGTGGAAAGAAGGTCCAACTGTCTGCTTTAAACTTGGCCACTGAAAAATACTAGAATCTGTTTGTCTTAATGCTGAATCTGTTTAAATCAGTTTTGTTTTTATTCTTATACTGCAAATAATTTTTCTTAATGTGTTTTGTTTTTCCTCTCTTGTTTGGTGAGCTTTCACAGGGCTTATTAGGTCACAGTTGCTGTTTGCAGATTTTATGGATGGGTTAAAAAAATCAGTCATAGTACATTCTAGCTTTGCACTGTTTACACAATTCATGTTCAACTAAAAATCAAGACTGTAAACCAAGACTACATTTAAATGTATTTTTAGTTGGCCTAAGGATACATGATACAATCTATTGCTGTAATATAATTCTCATTTTCCCCATAGGTCAAAGGTCAGGGTGAAATGCACTGCAGCGCCGTCCCGATAGACGTTAGCAGGGCAAAGGCGGCAATGGTGTGGCTGTAGCTCAGGTGGCAGAGCAGGTCATCCACTAATCAGAAGGTCGGTGGTTCGATCCCAGGCTGCATCCTGGCTGCATGGCAAATATCCTTGGGCAAGATACTAACCCCGTGTTTGCCTACTGGTGGTGGTCAGAGGGCCCGGTGGCACCAGTGTCCGGCAGCCTCGCCTCTGTCAGTGCGCCCCAGGGCAGCTGTGGCTACAATGTAGCTTGCCATCGCCAGTGTGTGAATGTGTGTGTGAATGGGTGAATGACTGAATGTAGTGTGAAGCGCTTTGGGGTCCTTACGGACTAGAAAAGCGCTATACAAATGCAGGCCATTTACCAATGAACAGGCCTCTGGACACCCACATGGAGCACAGTCTCTCTGATGCTGACACAGTCCTTATACAGACCTGTTAACTCCTACATACAGAGCTGCTCTGGCTTTCAGCAGCCAGTTAGTTAGTAGTACGTGACTGTTTAACCTCACAGGCAAAAGAGTAACTCTGCTTATGGCTGCACTGCACATTGTTACTTAAGAGTAAATTGTTGCAAGGTTAAACTTTTACTGCACTGTTTGACTGAAAATGTTAAGTCTGTTGCACCAGAGCACACCTCATTTCACTGCAGGGGTGATTCACAGCTGATTCTTTCCTGGCTAATATAGCTTATGTGTGTTTATGATATCATTTTTTGTCCTTAATCTCTCACTGATGAAGTGTAAAAAGATATAGGCTGCCCCTGGTTAAAACTTTTTAGATATGCAAAAGGTTAATTTGCTTTATGTACCCAAATTTTCTGTTTCTGCTTTCTCCCCTGAACATTCATCAAACAGAAAAAACATCAGCAATGCAAAGCAGTTTAAAAAAAAGTAGCTTAAAAAAAATAAACAACAACTGCAAAATGAAAGTAATGTCAAGTTAATTTTTACTGGAATGTAAGTACAGGTTTTACAAATAACAAGATTCACCTAGAACATTTACACATATAAGTCCTGTTAGAATTACTATTTTTAATTCGTTTACTGGCTATGTTACATACATATATAACTAGCAAAGGCAGTAGCTTATTAGGAACAATGCCAGGTTGTTATAAAAGGCATGTAAAAAGGTGCAACTTTCCAACGTGGATCTCAACGAGATTAAAAGAAGAGTTACAAGTTGTTGTTTTTTTCCCTCTTTGAAAAACTGTATTAACATAATGAAACTGCCCCTCTGGGATCAGGCAGCATTCAGTAGGAGAGGCTTCATTGGTGATCTTTGAGGAACTCCTTCATGTAGTCAGCGAGTGCTTTAGTGTCCTCCAGTGTTACAGCGTTGTAAAGTGATGCGCGAATTCCTCCAACTGACCTGCAGGGTGAGAAAAAAAAAAAAAAAGTGTGTTTCGTACTCTGCCTTCTCTGTCTTTACAAAATTACAAAGCAAATCCAACATCTGTGCTCCTGGCTAAAGTTATTGTTTCCACTTCCATCCATGGGGTCTGCTTGATCCATCCTAGTAGTTATGAGGTAAGAGTCAGGCTTTACCGTGGACAGATCACCAGTCTATTACAGGGCCAATACAGAGAACCATTCAAATCATATTCACACCAACCACCAATTTTGAATTGTCAGTTAGTCCAGGTCCCAAGCACCAGCACTAACCAATGTGCCACCCTGTTTCTATAACCTTAAAAGGGAAATTAATTCTACTAGGTTGCAAAATCTACATCTAAAAATCAGATTTAATTGAGCAACACTATACACACAAAATGTTTGTCAAACGAACCTGTGTCCTTTCAGTGAGATCATTCCACGTTTGGAAGCACCATCCAGAAACTCCTTTTCCAAGGCTTCATCTCCCTCTTTCTTCCCCACACGAAATGGTACATTCATCCGGCTCCGACAGGCTGTGTCTACAGGACACCTGAGCAGGTGGACACATGTTACAGCTCGTGGCCATAAGAAGTCTGTGTGAGCTGCTGTGTTTCTGTCTCTTTACTGTGTCTTAAGACTCTCTGCAGATCCTTCCCCTAATGAAGAGTAGTGAGCTGCTGATTGGACCATGGAGCACGTGACTGCGTTCAAAAAGCCGCTCTGACAGCTGCCGGGAGAGAGAGAAGCGAGCGAGCAGTTTTTGACTGCAGACATGGACCTGGCCCTGGTTTCCAACTTTTTGGGTTACTTTGTATCTGTGTAAGCATGCTTGTGGGTAAACTCAGTGCTTATGCGTGCATAGGCTGAAGCTGAAGGGGTGAGCCGCCTTTTCTTTTGAACAGTTTTCTCCTGTTTCTGGACTAGGAAGCGAGGGATAGTATTGTCATTTGTTTGTTTTGTTTCGTTCTTAGGGTTTAGTTAGTTTCCTCTGGCAGGACTTAGTTGGTTTTGTTTATTATTTTGGCCTGGGTTGACCCTGGAGCTATGCTTCCTGACATTAAAGAAAATCACCTTTTTTTTACTCATAGCCGGTTTCGGATGTTAGGTTTGGGACCCAGGGTGGGTACTTGCTTCTCTCTCCTCAAATCTTATGTGCGTCTCTACATGCCTAGACTCGGGGCGTAACAACACAGCACACAGCTCTGGGTTGAACTCCTTATTGCACTCCTAATATGTAGGTTTGGTAGAGTTTTACTTCCTGACCCATTTGTTCATTATCATTTTGCTTTTTCCTCTGAATTCTCGTATTTAAATGCCGATGTGATACTTACACATAGAAACCATTAGAAGCATTGATGATGTCATAAATCATGGAGGACTTCTGCTTGTTGAGCATCTCCATGGCAGCACTGCCGCCATTGTTCTTTATCCACTCCAGAACCAGGCTCATGATGTAGATGCTGAACCCAGTGACGAAAAAGATTAAAGTTTGTGACAAATTGACATATTGATCATCTTCAGTCTGGAGGATAAAGATTAACTTCTTACACTAGTGAGCTTTTACCTGAAACATGGGGGTGTGTTGTACAGGGAGTTCATCTCAGCCTGGACCTTGTAGTCCAGGACAATGGGACACTCTTTCAGAGCGTGACCTAACAAGTCCTCCCGCACAATGACCACGGTTACACCGGCACAGCCCACATTCTTCTGAGCCCCAGCGAAAATGAGCCCAAACTGCAGATTGCAGGAGAGCACAATAAATACAGCCTTGCCTACAACTACGGGTCTACTTTGAGACAAAAAAAATGCCTTTGATTTGGCGAGAGGGAACTTATAAGTTCAAAAAGAAGCTAAGAACTTTTGGACATGTTCCCCACTCAAAATTCCCCGGTAGCCAATATGGCAATACAGAACTTAAATACATATTTAAGAACAGGGTCCCAGAGGCACAAGAGTTAAATATATACATTTTTCAGTCGCATTTTTCCAGCTCACCTTAGAGACGTCCACAGGTCGGGACAGGAAGTTGGAGGACATGTCGCTCACCAAGACCACCCCATTTGTTTCTGGGGTAAAGTTATATTCAACACCATGGACTGTCTCATTGGAGCAGTAGTACACGTAGGAGGCTGAGGGGTTCAGGGTCCAGCTGCTGGGGTCAGGGATTTCTACACACACAAAACCCAGCATAATAAAATCAAAACAAGACTTAACAAAGCATCTATAGCCATGCTAGCAGCACAGTGAGAGCAATCAAAAACTTAAAATAAAACTTCATGGCGATAGCATAATGTGAAGAAAGTCGTATCAGGTAAGAAGGCTCTTAGGCAAGCTTTCTTGTAATTTTTTCAAGTAGTCTTCAGGTATAGTTCTCCAGGTTTCCTGAAGGACATCCAAAACTCTTTTTTGGATGTTGGCTGCCTTTTATTTTGCTCACTTTCAAGGTGATTCCACACTGCTTCAATAATGTGTGTTTGGGAATACTGCCATGCTGAAAAATGAAAACTACCTTTCCACTGTATCCATTTCTGATGATGCTTTGGTGAACAGTGATCAGCTGAAGGGCCAGATGTATCTCTTGAACCTCGTTTCAGGTTTTTGTTTGATTTTCTGCCATTTATTGAGGTCATGACTTTCAGATACTATTTTGCTGCTGTAGATAATTTTTAGGCCTCTTACTTCTTTTCCTAGATTTTTCCAGTTTCCTCAAATTTTTTAAAGGACACACTGCACACCATACCGAGATATGCCAATATCTATATTGGTAGCGAGACATAACAATATAATAGCACTTTGGGAATCAGCTTACTGGTGCAAAAATACAATTTTACATCTGTCAAACAGTGTTATCTTTGTCTGTGAAGATTCTCACTCATCCAGGTCATCGTAGTCTAAGGAGTTCGGAAAGAAAAGCTTCTGGACTTATTTAAGTTTCCTTGAAGATGTTTCACCTCTCATCGGAGAAGCTTCTTCAGCTCTGACAGCAATTGGTGGAGAGTCCCAGATTTTAAGCCATATGGGAGTGTCCCCAAGAAGGTCATGTTATCTTTGTTTTTTCCCATAGATTCAATTAAAGAAACGGGAGAAAATGTATGTTTGCAATATGCAGATAGAGTCTAAATATAATTCAATTAAAATTGTTCTTTGTCAGCTTTTACTACTTTGTGTAGACGCAACACTGGTTAATCCCTGGAGTTACATGGCTTTTTTAAAGTTTGAATGATTAACGCCTCTAAAAATGGTCAGGTGGAGTAACTGAATTGAAAATAAGTGAAAAAGTCGCCAATTTAAAAAAAAAAACCTTTGAAAGACCTTCAGAAAGCCTGAAAAACTACTTCTCAAAACCGCTGCAAAAAATTAGAAGAAAGTCTGTTTTCCTGGCACAAAATATAAAGAAATGAAGGGTGGCTTAAGACTTTTGCACAGTACTGTAATTCAAAGCACCGTAGCGTTGATTCTAAATATTACGCCCAACCATGTGGAAATGACCACTTGCATACCAGAGTCTTTCACTGGTGCTTGGCTCTATTGTTTATTATGCAACCGCCCGGGTACACAGCCAGATTTTGTAGACTCACTGTCCTGATGCAGTCAGAATAACAATTACTGACTATTTCAGCTTATACTAGTTTTTCCTTTTTTTCCTGTTTTAATGTCATGGCAGGAAAAAATAAATAAAAGAAAAAACTTGCCAGTCTGCACACTTACTCGTGTAACTATCCAGTTTTGGGTGAACAACATTCACTTTGCCATATTTTTCCGCTTCCTTTGCTGCTTTGGCCGACCACGTGCCCGTCACCAGGTAATCGGCACACCTATCCTCCTTAAGACCAATCAGGTTGAGAGGAACACTGCTGAACTGTCCAGACCCACCACCCTGCAGGAACAGCACCTTGTAGTTGTCTGGAATATTTCTGAGAAAAAAAAATACCAGTGTGTGTTAAAGGCAATCCAGACATAATCACGTGCAGATGTAAACTTACAGGAAGTCTGATTCTTAAACCAAGCAAAGGTACAGTTTGAAAGCAAAAAGCATCTCTTTACTCAGCTGAGACACTAGTGTGGTTTAAATGTGATAGGTAAAATATGCAGCTATCTCTTGTACATCTCTGCCTCCATCGGATTGACAGCAATGTGACTGTCTAAGAATAACTTCGAAGAAAAGGTGCACAACCATCTCGTTTGACCGGTTTGCCTGTCATTAGCGCTGTTGTACAAAAGAGGAAAAAAGGGTACGAGTGTTTATGCATTAAAAGAAGTCTGACTATGATTACAACACGTTATGTACTGTCAGCTGAAACTACAAGAAAAAAAATGAACACCTTTGTTAGGAGACGTGATTATAGTGCAGCATATCTGAAGAAACACAACAGAGCAACAAAAGTTACTTACAACAGCTCTCGCAGGAGGATCTCTGTTTTGTTGATAATTTTATTGAAGTCTGATGATCGGTGACTCATCTCTAGTACAAAAAGAACATTTTGGGGGATTTTATTTCACTGTATATGACGTACACACACCTTTGATGAAAATGTGATATTTGTGATGTTTAATATTTCACAGATTCCAGAGACTGAGGAAGCAGTGATCAGCTATGAAATATCTGGACGTATGGAAATCTCTCAAGGTTTATTAATCTGGACACAGTACAGTAAACACACACTCTGTATGAAATGTCAGCTACAGGCCACAATTAACAAGAGGTCACAAAGGATCCATCTCAACAGAGTCATCCTTTACTGAAAAATCTAGAGACAATACATTAACATGTTTGTGTACTGATCTGTTTTTCTACTCACCGAGGACACTGATGCCAGTGCCGCTGTAGTTTAGGAGCTCATTCTGAGCTTGAAGCAGCACCTGCAACACATCGTGTAAGTATCTCTTCAAAACGTCTTGATGCATTCTCAATCATCCAGGAAAGTAGATCTCCAAAAGTTGATACTGTTCATCTGGACGTAGCGTTTTGTGGGAGAAACGTTTCGTCACTCATCCAAATGACTTCTTCATTCTCCCCAAACTTCCCCAAACAGTACATTTGCATAATGACTGAAACCAGCCCACTGAGGAACAATGGGCTGGGAGGTCAGTTCCTTAATCTTAGTATAATCTTAGTAAGATCTTAGTAAGATCTTAGTATAAATCTTATAAAGCATAATCTTTATAAGATTTGGGGAAACCTGCAGTCAGCTAAGACTGAAGAAGTCGCTTGGATGAGTGACGAAACGTTTCTCCCACAAAACGCTACGTCCAAATGAACAGAATCAACTTTTGGATATCTCTTCAGAAACTATGATGGTAGCTGAACACGTTTTTTTTTTTCATTGCACTAAAAATAAAGTTTGGACTGCAACAAGAAAACAGCTGTTAATGAAACCACATAGATGTTTTTGGTCTTTGTTACTAACCAACATGTTGGTTTGTAAATTAAAATTAAAAATGTGTTGCACCTCTGATCACTATCTTATAAATAGGACTGCTATTAATAACTAATGAATACACATTTTAGCTCCACAAATCTTATTTGACCTAAAAAATAAAAATCATACAATGACCAACTGATGCTCCTAAACGTAAACTTTGCTATCACATTAAGGTTTTTCTAGTCTAGAAAAAGGGCTTTTAGTAAATGACTAATGCAGAGTCACTGCTAAGAGAAGTTTGTACATGTGTTTTGTATATATGCTGTTTCTGGCCATTTGATAAACTCCAGTGTTTTTAAGCATGAGTAAATTAAACCACATTTTGAAAAAATGTTGGAAAGCCAAAATCTTGGTGGGCTGCAAAATAGCAAAAAACAAACTTGCCTAAGCACTAAAACAGTCGATAATCAGCATTGCGACTGTACACCGGTGAGTTTACTTGTCAGTCTCTTTCCGTTTCACAATTTTTTATTTTGTTTTGACCATTTAAACGCCTCATGACTAAATCCTTACAGTTCATTGGGTTTATTGGGCTCTACAAAACCCCGCAGGCAGCAGTACAAACCACTCAGAGTACATTAAGTCTGCAGTCAACCAAAAAGACCTCGCGGGAGGCGTCAGTGTTATCTGGGAGCTGTGATTTGTTCTCATCTAAGCGTGTTTCTTCTGCCATCTAGAGGTTCTCTCTGCCGCTGCCAGTGAACCACAAAGGAGCAGGTTTCCACATGAATGAATGAGGCTGATGCAACTCAACACACTGTTGACAAATGCCAAGCTGACAATGGCATTAAACCAAAGTCCTTTTCATCATACAGTGTCTCTCTTTACGAAAATGAAAGGAAAATTAGGCCATCGCGTCCGCGACCCGCCTGCGGTTAAACAAATTATAAAGTGGCAATTTGCTTTAAAGCAGTTTGCAATTAGCTCGCTTTTTTTCTGCACATTATTAACGTTACACAAGCAAGAGAGGGATACCAACTTACAGAGGGGGGAAGTTTTGCAGGTCCGGCTCCAAAGTTGATGGTTTGTTTGTGTTCCATGGTGTAAAGCGAGCTCGAAACTCCGGCTGGTGGATGCTGTCCCTGCCTGCTGTCTCTACCAGATTCAGCGCTGTGAAAGCCTCAGCTTCGGCCGTGTCTTTGCTCTCCTCCTCGAGCACTGGTTGGCTTGGATGCCAGTTATGTATATAGCATGTTGCGTTTGGGAACGCCACGTAAATTTGTAGCCTCAATTGACAAAATAGAGTCATGCGATCTAGGTTACAATGCATAGTTGACCAAGTAAGGGAGTATTAATGCATGATGCATCCTCAAATCCTCAAAAAGTTGATTCTGATCATATGGACGCAGCGTTTTTGGAAAACGTTAACTCCAGTAATTACTGATTATAATTATTTTTTAGTAGTTATTGTCAATCGTTCAAACAGGCGGATTAACCTTTTAGGCTGTCCGAGTGGATAAGCTCCAATTCAAATATTAAACAATTATTTTATATATAAAAAAAACCTCTGTGGCTCCTGTTTTAAATTGAAAGCATAATTAAACATTGTTCTCAAAGCACCTTGTACTCAAATGTTCCCCTAAGTCAATATTAGAGTAAGAGTACTCTGGGTTAGTGTTATTATATTTAAACTATTGTGAAATAACTACTGTGAAATTTTCCCAGACTGTTTTCCCTTTGATCTTAAGTACCGTAACAACTTGATTTTAAAAGATTTACAACATTGTAAAATATTTAACTTAAATTATTTATTAAATTAGATCATGCAGAAACTTCTTAACTGAGATCAAATTATTTTTTTCCTCATTTCAATTATTTCACATATATAATAAACTATACATTGATCTTACACTTGCCTTTTTTTTTTTTGACCAGTTCACGCCAACGAAGTTACTTACTTACTTGGCAGCACTTGAAGGCACCACCAGGACCCAAACTAGGACCCGTTGTCACGTGACTGGCTGAGTGCACTAGTGATGGGATTTCCGGCTCTTTTTAGAGAGCCGGCTCTTTCGGTTCGACTCACTAAAATGAGCCGGCTCTTTCGGCTCCGAACCGGCTCTTCAGGTTGTGTTGTTGCTTTAATTAATTTATTATTCACAATAATATAAAATTATGCACAAAAGGAATTACTAACGTAAAAAAAGTGGTTTTATTTATATATGTTTATATATAAATATATGCGGTGGCCCCTAGAGACAAAACACGTACAAACTCCAAAACACATTTCTAGCATGAACTGAACTTCCAAAGCAGAGCTACTAGATCACTTAAATTACACAATTGAAAGCATGTGTGTATTGTTTGTGTATTTATACACAGGCACTCAAATATATTCAAATAATTTAAAAAAAAGTTCATCTACCTGTTACTATCACACACCAAATCCGGTCGTTGGTACTTGCTGGCTTGTGTAGCCACAAGATAACAAAAGCTCAACACTGCGCCCAGCATCCTGGAGCACTTCTGTTGTCTTTTGTACGTGTTTTGAGTTTTTATGTGCTTCTGAGTTTTTACGTGCTTCGGAGTTTGTACGTGTTTTGGAGTTTTTTCGTGTTTTGGAGTTTGTACGTGTTTTTACGTGTTTTGGAGTTTGTACATGCTTCAGAGTTCGTACGTGATTTGAAGTTTGTATGTGCTTTGTCTCTAGGGACCACTGTAAATATACTTTTATTTATTCACGCCACATAAAATGTAATAAATAAATCATATAATACAAAAATCAACTATTCACATTTCAACTTTTAACTATTTAAATTTTCAGCTGTTTCCTTTTACAAATTTAAAGTGAAAACAACACAAAACACTGCAAACCACAACGCAATTAAATATAAATTAAAATATGAAAACAAAAAGAAGATGCACATTCTCTGTCATATGGGCCCGCATGAATCCGCACTTTCTGAATCCTTTATCATCTGCAACCGAAAATAGTTAAAATAATCTAAACTTTGATCTCTTCTTAATCCTAACCAAACTCAAACGCAGACTGATATGTATTTGTTATATATTTGTCCTCAAAATAACAACATTTCCCACAGTCAAAGGTGGAAGTGTGAACATGAGCATTTTTAAAAAAGATGAGATGAAAGTAAACAAACGTTTGAAAATGTAAGCACAACAGACTAAATTGAGTCAGTTTGAGTGTTTACTGCACAGTATTGCACAGAGTGTTGTGTTACCAAAGATTCAGCAAGACAATTTTCTATCAAATGGAAATAGTCCATTGCAGTTGCTGTTGGCACAGTTTGGGGTTTTTTTCTACGAAGTTGTAACAAAGGTAAAACCAGAAGCTCTAGCAGTCAGGCTGACAGCATTAATTTAACCGTAACTTAGAAAAGCGTGACAGAGATAATTGTATTTCAGCAGCTCGTGAAACACACGAGACTCGCTTGACCGATTTGTCCCTTTTTAGAGATCACATGGAATTATACAATGTTTCAGTGTGTGTGTGTGGGTGTGTGCATGTCCAAGCAAACATACACTACAGTGATCAGACTGCTCTCATCTCAGGAGAAAGTATAAATAAACAATGAGTGCACCGTGTCCAAATGCTCAGCATGGCCTTTAGGGGCCAGATGAAAGAAAGTGCATCTCTGCTTCTCCTTTGGGTGCCTGATGATCCGTCTCTACTCCTTCCTCTGCGTCTGTGTTTCCCACTCTGACTCTCCCTCTTGAGCGCCACAGCAAAATGGCAGGGAAGGCATGCTTGAAAGCCTTTCTAAAGTTGTTGCCCGTGAAAGCATACACAAACGGGTTTACAGAGGAGTTGGAGCAAGACATGCAGTGACCCCAAATCTTCAGCTGTGAATGCAAAATTAAGGCGCACTCGATTTTCAAGTTTTTCAATTCAAATCACAACACCAGTCAGCTCAAGGTGCTTAATATTGTAAAGAACCTACAATAATGTTGGACTATTGGAAGGAAAAACTCCGTCTTAACAGGAAGAAACCTGTGGCAGATGAAAATAATCGAACGCTGTCGCTGTTTTTAAAGCAACAGCATCGGTTTCTGTCATCACAGTACTTTTGTTCACTGTCACACCTTTAAGAGCTACACTAAGACTGTATACTCACCTAGTGACACCCTGAAAATGACACTCCCTAGCACTCCCCACCCCTGGCATTTGATAGACATAGATCCTGAGAAAAAAAAAGTAAATTCTGGGTGTATTTGACTTTGTTCTGAGGTTCTAGCGAGGAGCCAAGGGTTAGCTGCACCAGCGATGACACCTGTTAGGGGTTTTGCAAACTTCCCTACATCTGGATCTTCTTGTCATTTCTTGCTAGATATTTTCACAACAACAAACTTCAATGGGATAACCAAACATCTGAGTAATAGTTTTGTAGTTGTAGTTTTCCCAAAACCTTGACAACAATAAAAAAAATTGCGGTCTTCCTGTTAAAAGGGAGCTCTTCCTCCCCATCACCCTGCTTGACAGCTGGTTGTTTGGGTTTTCTTTTTAATACTGTAGGATATTGATTTTGCATTTATTGTATTGAGCTGGTGTTACATATAAAACAAAAATGAAACGATGACCATCTAATCAGTAATAAAAGAGATCACCTTATATAGGATGTAACTCTGGAGGCCAAAAGCTTGCAGGAGGATGCAAACCTGGATCGGCCCCCAACAGACGAGGAATAGAGACACCATCACCACCACCATGCGAGAGACTCGCGCCCATACTGCTACTGCACGATTTAACTGGAATAAAGGAGGCATTGCCAAGTCTTTGTAATTAAAAGGAATATTTGAAATTCTCTGTGGATTTAATATGTGAAAAATAAATAATTTCCTCTTTGGTAGCCACTGCCAATGGGATTCATGCTGGGCTGGCGCATCCGCTTGAGCATGATGGCATAACACACAGTGATGGTAAGCAGGGGTAAGAGGTAGACAGCTAGAAAGCTGTAGATGGTGAAAGCTCTCTGGAGATGGGCAGAGGGAAAAACATCATTGCAGTATGTCTGAGGACCGAACCAGCAGTATCCCACCTCCAGCGACAGGGATGGACAGAAGAGGGGACATGGCATGTAGTTTTCCTTCTTATACTGTGGCAAATAAAAAATAACAAGAAGCACTCAGAGAAGTGCAAACCTTCGCGAAGGCAGCTCACTCTCTGGACAGGATTTACCTTTGAGGGAACAGTACTGCATTTTGTGTATATTCATTTTGTTGTATTTGTTCTTTGAAATGTACTTTAAGATGTTTGTAATCCAAGTAAAATCCTATAAGTGTAGCAGATGTTTGTTTTGATTACACAAACCTTATATAGGAGAAGATAATGGATAATAGGTCATCTCTTTCCCGTAGTATATTTTCATTCTTTTCTATCCTATAAGATGTTTTGGGGTCCTAAATTATAAAACTTTTTGACAAAGTTTTATCAGAATTAATTAAAAACTTTTTGAGAATGGTGTTTATAGACAGAAAAACAAGCACACATCAATTATTGGATAATTAATTGTCCATTAAATTCATGGATTAAATAACTAGAGTCCTATTTGTGATGTGGGTGCACATGTGTGCATGGTATGTTTGTATGATACCTATTCAGATAGACAGGGAGATGGCCAGAGCCCTCCGAGGCGTCCGATGTCTCAGAGATTGCAGAGGGTACAAAGTCACGTAGCAGCAGTCGACACTCATTGCTGACAGAGTGACACATGTCGCCTGTGCAGTCACCTGAAAACCAGGAACACAAGGTATGTCTGTTACTAGGCAAGGCAAGGCAAGTTTATTTGTATAGCACAATTCAACAACAAGGTGGTTCAAAGTGCTTTACAGAGACATTAGAAACAAAAACAAATAAAAAGCATGATTTAAAATTGATTAAAACAAGCAAACAAACAAACTAACTAAATAACAAACAAACAAAACAGTATGTAAAAAAAAAATCAAAACAGATAAAATCAGAACAACAGATAAAATCAGTAGTTAAAATGTAAGTTTTGAAGTTTAAGCTTAAAAGTGTGGATTTGGTGTTACTATCACTGTGCAACAAAACATTTTTAAATCTGTGGTGTCTGGTGTATTTTATTGTGTTATATCTTGTAGAAAGTGAAACTACGAGAAATATATGCAATTAATGTGTTGGGAATTTTGAGTATTTGTGTTCATACAGGGAGTGCAGAATTATTAGGCAAATGAGTATTTTGTCCACATCATCCTCTTCATGCATGTTGTCTTACTCCAAGCTGTATAGGCTCGAAAGCCTACTACCAATTAAGCATATTAGGTGATGTGCATCTCTGTAATGAGAAGGGGTGTGGTCTAATGACATCAACAGCCTATATCAGGTGTGCATAATTATTAGGCAACGTCCTTTCCTTTGGCAAAATGGGTCAAAAGAAGGACTTGACAGGCTCAGAAAAGTCAAAAATAGTGAGATATCTTGCAGAGGGATGCAGCAGTCTCAAACTTGCAAAGCTTCTGAAGCGTGATCATCGAACAATCAAGCGTTTCATTCAAAATAGTCAACAGGGTCGCAAGAAGCGTGTGGAAAAACCAAGGCGCAAAATAACTGCCCATGAACTGAGAAAAGTCAAGCGTGCAGCTGCCAAGATGCCACTTGCCACCAGTTTGGCCATATTTCAGAGCTGCAACATCACTGGAGTGCCCAAAAGCACAAGGTGTGCAATACTCAGAGACATGGCCAAGGTAAGAAAGGCTGAAAGACGACCACCACTGAACAAGACACACAAGCTGAAACGTCAAGACTGATTTTTCTAAGGTTTTATGGACTGATGAAATGAGAGTGAGTCTTGATGGGCCAGATGGATGGGCCCGTGGCTGGATTGGTAAAGGGCAGAGAGCTCCAGTCCGACTCAGACGCCAGCAAGGTGGAGGTGGAGTACTGGTTTGGGCTGGTATCATCAAAGATGAGCTTGTGGGGCCTTTTCGGGTTGAGGATGGAGTCAAGCTCAACTCCCAGTCCTACTGCCAGTTTCTGGAAGACACCTTGAAGAAGGTGGTACAGGAAGAAGTCTGCATCCTTCAAGAAAAACATGATTTTCATGCAGGACAATGCTCCATCACACGCGTCCAAGTACTCCACAGCGTGGCTGGCAAGAAAGGGTATAAAAGAAGAAAAACTAATGACATGGCCTCCTTGTTCACCTGATCTGAACCCCATTGAGAACCTGTGGTCCATCATCAAATGTGAGATTTACAAGGAGGGAAAACAGTACACCTCTCTGAACAGAGAGGTGTACTGTTGGTTGCTGTGGTTGCTGCTGCACGCAATGTTGATGGTGAACAGATCAAAACACAGACAGAATCCATGGATGGCAGGCTTTTGAGTGTCCTTGCAAAGAAAGGTGGCTATATTAGTCGCTGATTTGTTTTTGAATGTCAGAAATGTATATTTGTGAATGTGGAGATGTTATATTGGTGTCACTGGTAAAAATAAATAATTGAAATGGGTATATATTTGTTTTTTGTTAAGTTGCCTAATAATTATGCACAGTAATAGTCACCTGCACACACAGATATCCCCCTAAAATAGCTAAAACTAAAAACAAACTACAAACTACTTTCAAAAGCATTCAGCTTTGATATTAATGAGTTTTTTGGGTTCATTGAGAACATGGTTGTTGTTCAATAATAAAATTATTCCTCAAAAATACAACTTGCCTAATAATTCTGCACTCCCTGTAATATCGAGGAGCTTATCTGGGCACTAAATAGACCTTTGCTCAATGTGACAGTCTTCTTTTCAGATGAAGGTAAATTTGGCATTTTATTTGGAAATCAAGGTCCTAGAGTCTGGAGGAAGAGTAGAGAGGCCCAGAAACCAAGGTGTTCAGCATGCTATGTCGTCTTCTGATGTTGTAGCTGGTCTCAGCCAGAAGAACATTTCATTCTTTGATCTGCTAACAAGCATTATGGAGATCCAGTTTTCCTTTTCGAGCAGCACCTGCCCACAGTACTAAACATCTAATAACATAACATGCTGACCATGTTATTACTGCTTGATTTGATAGATAACTGACCTGACCTGGCCTAACTGGCCTCACAGGATCTATGGGGTATTGTCAGGAAGAACGGGAAAAATATACAACCCCAAAAAAGGAGCCGAATGCTGCCATCAAAGCAACCCAGGCTTTAAAAAAAACACAGCAGTGCCACAAGCTGATTGAGCCGTGCTATGCTGCACAAATGGGGGTTATATGGTAGGATGTTTCTTAACAAGTGGTTCAAGCGGTATAACCTTATTTACAGCTATGATTTACTTATGTAGTTTAATCAGATGCCTCATGTGTAATCATCTGATGTGTCTTAGAAAGTTGGGGATGTCTACAGATAGTAATGCCATTGCCAAAGAGACTGGATGGCTATGCTACATAACTGATAGTTATGGGTATTCATTCAGTGGTGATTCTGGGCATTTTTCAAAGACAGAAGGAAGTTGAACTAACAGGCATGAAGCTGTGCTCCTCATCAGCTTGTGTAAGTAAAGAACTTTTAAACTTGAAAAATCTGTCAAGGAAGACTTATCTTTCACAGAAATTTCAACTGCATGAGCAACACAAAGGACATAAACCAGGAATTTTTAATGTAACTTTGACAGCCTTATTTATTATTTTTATTAATTTGATGTTAACCTGGATGTTATGGCAGTGCTTTTTTATTAGCAGTATTTTAATTTTAGCCAATTATTAAACTGATATTGTGTACTAGCTATCAAAGTGCAAATTTTTTTTTATTTTTACAAGTGTAAATTCAAAAAAGTATTTTTTTTTCAGTATTTTTCTTTCTCTTTTTTTTTTTGCATTATTTGGAAGCTGCACATTAGTTATCTGATGTACTTTGTATAATGAGCTAATGTCTCACTGGACTTTTCAATTATATTATTATTGCAGAACACTTACATGGTGTTTGAATTAACATCTGTTGAAGTCATTAACATCATTAATGTTGAACAGTTAATGGTGACTGATATTCTGTTTCAATTCTGTTGCCACTCTCATTTTTCCAGCCTGTCATAGTTTCTGTGTAGTGTATCTCACTTGCTGAAGAAGTCTTTTACATGTCTTAGCATTTATTTTTATTTCATTGTTAATGGCTTTTCATGGTAAATATTTAAATTAAAGGAATCAAAGGGACAGAACAGCAGAGTTACTGTTTTTTTTTTTTATTCAATCATATGTTAAACAAATTTTTGTTTTATTTACATTTGAAAAAATAAAACATTTCATGGAACAGTTAAAACAAGCAAACATATGAGAGCTTCTTTCTAAAAACTGCAGTGTTTCAGAGATATTTACCTATAAAGAAATTGGCAACAGTCTTCATCTTCTGGTGATAACATGGATCACTAAAGAGTTCCCAACTAGACCGACCAGCATGATGAAGCCAAAGAAAGTGGGGACCAGCCAGGCATTAACCAGCACCGGTGGCCCTTGGCCTGTCAGAGTTGCAGACTTGTTGCATACAGACAAACACTCTGGACCGTGATCAGAGTCTGATTCCACCATCATCTTCACGCATCAAAGCCAATGATATTTCTGCAATAAATATAAACATATCAGTGTATAATTCTCAATATAAAAGCAGAGTGCAAGAAACGCAAAAGAACAAAGACAACAGAGATTTTAAATCAAATAACCAAGACGTGAATGAAAACTATCAGCTTCAATTTAGGTGGTTTAACAAAAGTATTAGATGACATGTTTTGACATTTGAGATACTTTTATACATTTGTATTTATTTTTAGAAAACTGAAAATAATTGGACAGGACTGTATGGCATCAAGTAAAGATAAACTAATATATAAGCAAATTTAGTGATTTTTTTTTTAACAATAAGCTTCTCTTACCTGTGATGTGCTTATTTGCTTCGGCAGTGCTCCTCTCTTTGCGTTCTAAACCAAGGTGCAGCACTGCTGTCGATGGATTCTCTGCAGGTCTGACATGAAAAGACTGTTATACACCACTAGACCTGGTGGGTTGGCATGTAGGAAATGATGGGCGATTTGTTTTGCTTTGCGTCATTTATGTGTGTGTGTGTGTGTGTGTGTGTGTGTGTGTGTAAGAGTGAGAGAGACTCAATATCATTACCTGTAATTAACCAGGACTGGGTGACCTTGTAAAAGCTAAAATTGTTTCTATTTCCTCGTCAGGTTAATGTTAATAAGCTGTTGCCTCTGTGCCAAGTGAAAAGAGTCACTATGCTCAAAATTTGTGTCTTATGAGCAAGTCTGTTGAGTCCAGATAAGTGGAAGAGAATGGATCTATCATTATCAAACTTTCTGAAAGTCTTTCAGAAATGTTATTTAGATATTGCCACACATTTTCAGTCAAGCTGATAAATCTGACCATTTTCAGTTTTCTTTTTATTACTAATGTTTTCAAACCACTAAACACTGACCTATGAATCATTCAAATATATAAAAATGGATGAAAAAAGTAATTTGCTTCTACATACAATAGATAAGTACAGTTTTAAATTGTATCTTTAGGTTCTTTGTTATTAGCAGCCTACTGTAAAAGTACATAACTTGTTTCCAATTCATTAGTTAAATCTGCAAAAACATAAACGATAATACAGATTGATAGTCAGTGTAATATTACTTATTCACCAAAAAGTTGATTCCTGAAGAACTATTAGCTAAAAATGTGGCATATATTGGTGTGGTGTGTACTGTGCTTAAAATAACGGACAAATGGAGGACAAAAAGAAGCAGGGCTAAAAAAACAACAACAAAAAAACAACAAGACCCAGAAACGTTCTCAGGTGACAGGTGAGTATTAAGAAGCCACTCTTGAGGAAGGTAAACAGGGAGACAATGCTGAGGTACGCCACTTTACACAAGATCTGCACAGCTTGATCTCTCGCCACCTCCGGTACAATTAACTGTTATTGGAGCTCTCATTAGAACCTTTGAAGCCTTGGCTGAAAAGTAACAAGTAAACCTTGCCAGTTTCACAATGTCATACACAGAAAAAGATGCATTTGAGTATATAATCCATGTCTGTTTTTGTTGTTTGACATATTAACCTGGCCACTAAACACTTAAAAATTATTTTTGCATGAAACAATAAGAAACATGTTTGTGCTGAGATGTCTTTATAAATCTGCATATTTTATTTTTACTTTTTGGGTGAAAAAAATATCTAACTTTATTCCCTGCATATCTAATAATGATTTTAGTGGATATTTCATATTATTAGGACTATGCTTTTCAAGTCTCAGAATGCTTTATGGAACATGGTACCATTCTGACACGTAATTATACATTTCTTGCCTCAATGACCACTCTGCCACTGAGTGTTAGTGCTAGTTTCATTTGCAGTTTATTTCTTCTGTCAGTCTTGAACTTTCCTAAGCATTAAAGAAGAACATTCTGACTGGTGGTGTGAAGTTTTCCAAGGTGTCTGAGATTTCCTCAGGGCTCCAGATTTCTTTGAGGCACCCAAAAACAGCTTCCTCTGGAGGTCCAGTAAATCCTTGAAGAACCATTTGTTGGTTGTCCCTGAACCAGGATGAAGCAACAGTCAGTGAAGGATCTATCGCTGATCTAGTAATTATATGTATCAAAATATTTCCAATTTTTATTAAAAATTTTTCCAATTTTTTGATAAGTCTGGAGTTCCATCATGTGAATCATCTCCCATTCTTAATCTCTGGGAATTTACAAACATTTTAACATCTCACATTTATTATTATTTATTATGATTTTCAACAAATATTTGCTCATGAAAAATCCATGAGAAACTAGTTTTCAGATCTTAGATATTCTTTTGTCAGTTTCAATAAAGTATGCATCTTTGCCTAGGTTTGTGGCTAACCAAATGTATGTCAGTGTATGGAAAGTTATAAAAACTGCTCTCCTGCAGTTTTTCATTAAAAAATGGAATACTCAAAATCTAGATGTCCACCCAACTAATACTGATATATAACACACTTAACTAAGCTGTAACTGCATAATAGCCATGGCTACTATTCAACCTTAGAGCAGTTAAGAGCAGTGAACTTGTTCAGCCTAGTTCACCCTAACCTACATGTGACAGTTGCAGCTACAACTGTTTACTGACCAGTTTGGGGAAACTGTTTAGGCAGCAGACATTGTGGTTCACGTTGCTCCCGTTTCCTCCAAGCCTGCACTCCTAGGATGTACGGATATATCTCTTGCTTTTCAAGCTGTTCTGAGTCAGAGGCAAAGATCTCTGATTTTTCCACCAGGTGTGCAAAGAGGACTGGATCTGGGAATGATAACGTGGGTTGCTTTTGTCCCGCCTGAGATGCAGGGATGCAGGCAAGAACGAGTACTGGAGCACTGAAGCTTTCTCTCAGATGATCTTGCCTGTCATACTGACACGTGGACAGCTGACAGAGTTTTTTAGGGAGGACAGCTCTAGATCTGAAGTTCCCATGGTTGTAAGAAGTTCCTGGCTCTGTGATGGAGAGGCTGATGTTAGCATGAATGCTCTCATTGGGTGATGTTTTCCTCTCAGCTAAACCCTTTAATAACTCTGAAATCTAAGACACACAAAAGACACTGGTACATGAGGGGTTTCACAAAAAAAAATGCACAAGGCAATCATATATTTCAGCCATCATTCATGACCCATAGCTAGAGCCTAGCCCAGCTACTGTTCCAATTCATTTGTGATGTAGAACTTTACTGGGAGCTGTTCTTGAGTCTTTCTGACAAAGAGCAGTTGTTTCCTGATGAGTTTCAGAAATTCTTTCAGTGTTCATGTTATTTTAAGTAACACTTAAGACTAGGACCATTTAGATTTGGCAATGGTTAATGAAAAATCATGGACTGATGCTGGTGTTTGGGAAACACCTCAGAGAAATCAGGGGAAACTAGAACTAGATAAAAAGGCAATCTTTCTACACATACTGATTTTTAATACCTTGAGCTCATAAGACTCTCTGCTGCCATCCTTGTTTTGACTGTCCATGACTGTAGAACACCTACAATATAAGCAACAATAAAGTGAACTGAAATTGCATCATTTCACTGTTAAAGCTCTAAAATAGAGTTGAATCTTTCACAATGACAGTACCTCCCTCTCTGTCTCCAGCCTGGCTACAAAATGTAGGCAAAAAAAGGCCAAAGGCAGGTGGGCAGCAGGCTCAAGTAACTGGACTCTGTGGCACAGCAGTGACACAGAATCACATCTCCATGACAACTGTGATGATTCTGACAGTAACAGGTGGTCAGAGTCCTACATGCAAACAGAACATGAAGCACAGGCTGCGGTGTGATCCATTTAATCTTCTTTCATATATACACTGACATATTGCACAGGTTACAAATCTTAAGAGCATCTATACAAACAAAATCCTGGCTTTCATCAAGCAAAAAGAAAAAACAGAAACCTCATGTTTCACTTGAGGGATGCATATTTTGTGCGGGTTTTTTTGTGCGTATATTGTTGTTGTTCAAGGGATTTAAAATCTTAGTTATTTACACACAGAGATAAATACATACTTTTCAAAAAGCTTTTACAAACTGATAAAACAGTTTCAAGACACTCAAGCTCTTCCACTTCTGCATACTACTGGTACATGACCCTGGATAATAGCACACCTTAAAGGCGTGTTTGTCAAACAGCTGATTGTTGGCTTTCTGCAAGTTTTGGAGGACAGATTCAAACGTTGAAACATCATGCTTCATCCTTTTGTTTAACAGTGTAAATCCCATCTGATCTCAGCTTTAGTGAACATGTTCTCAGGACATGTATCATTTTCTCCTCACACAAGCCATGGCAGGACCTGACTGAATTTATGAAATAACATAGCTTTAACCTAAAAAGTCATTTCTTTTGAGGTCCTAAGAGATTTTTTTTTTTAAAGTTGCAGAGCCGAGTATAAACAGTTGTCTACATCAGAGGTATCTGAACCTAAAAATCGTTTTTGTCAAGATGGTTCTGACTACATCAATTGCATTACAATCTTCTAAGCATCAATATGCATACATGGATTTCATGACTACATATGCACGAGTGGTTTGCAGGAGAGCAGTGGTAGTAACTCAAGGATGCCCACATCTCAAAGGTTCCCTTACATCAGACTTCCTTGTCAGTCTTTATCAGTGAGACAGGGTCTGGAGCAGGGAAGGGGGACTGAGGCTCCATAGTGCTCATATGTTGAAGCTTTCTCCACAACCACATGTGCCTTTGATGTTAGGGTTGTTGAAGACAAATTCACTAGACAGCTTTGACTCCACAAAGTCCATCTCAGTTCCCAGAAGGGTCAGCTGGGCCTTCTTCGCTATAAACACTCTTACACCTGAAAAAAGGTCAGAACAATGTCATCACTACTATCAGGTTACAGCCTTATGGTCGGCCCCTATCTAAGAAGTTTAGGGTTGGATTGTTTACAGGCAGTGAAACACAAATAGTACAATCTGTGATAATGTTACAGAAATGGTCTTCTGAAAATGCTCAACTTAACCTAATGTAGATTTCCCTGCATCTCAAGAAGGAAAGCTGTGGAGTTGATGTTAACCAGATTAACCCAGGTTAATATGGCTAAAAGAAAAAATAAATCCTTTGTAAATGACTGAGTTGCTGCCATGCACCACAGTCTGTGTGATGATTATTCACACCAAATTTGGATTGGTTTGAAACAGAAGTTGTACGTGGTGAAATTGGAGTGTGCACAGTACAAGTGGTCAAAATGGGACTTTCATTGAGAGACTTACAAACCAAACTATGCTGAAAGGAGTCGAGAGGGGTCCAAGAAGATAAATGGGAGCTCAATGTGAGATCATCTAAATTTAGTTTTGGTTTTTTTTTTTAATCTTATTTTTAATCCTGGAACATTTTAAAAATTGCACTTGCTGAACCTGGAAACACACAAAAACCTTAAACTTTTTCAATCAATTACCTTACCCAAGAACCTAGTGTGGCAAACACAATCAGTCTTACAACAAAGTCCTTTCTCAGCTTGGATTCATTATAAAACAAAGCTTACCATCCTGTACTACTTCCTCGTCAGACTTTTCTTTCTCCTTGGTGTAGTCCAGTGTGTAAGTCAGCCCATTACACCCACGTGTTCTCACCCCAACCTTCAAACCAATCTGATGGAGAACCAGATATATGTTAACAGACTTCCCCCCCCTATTTTTTTGTAATATATGCACTAAAGGAAGGATGAATGATACAAGAAAAAAAATACATCTTCATAGTTTTATTTTTAAACATTATTATACTTCTCAGTAAAATGTTGCAGTTTAATTAGTAAACCGTCTTGACACTACTCATATCTCAAAATGCTTCTTTTGTTCCTGTGAATTTAATGGTAGCAATAATACTTTCTACAGAGGCAAAGCTCACTCTGAATGCTTGAATGTCCCTGTTTTAATTAAATAACTGACAGTTTGAGCTGTAATTCAAAAACCAATTTGCTGACATTAGCAGTCTACTCCCCACAGATATTCCTTATAACATTTTTAAATTTAATTTCAAGTCAAATGATTCATAAAAAAAAGAAGGAAACTTTAGCAAATGAAAAAATAAGGTGAACATGTTGCTGTTTAATCCATACAGACAAAGCTCATTTAGTGATGGGGGTGTATCTATACTGATATGGATTGTGTGCGGTGTTAGGAAGAAAAGAATTTCACACAACATGATGGATATGAAAATTAGCAACCTACAGAAGACTGAATTCAAAGACACCCTGAATATCAAAGTGTAAAAGTTATGCGGCAGGGTAGCCCATTTGGCTGAAATTTCATTGCAGCAACTCAAAATGCTGCTCAGTAGTTTGTATTGCCCCCGCAAGCTTGTATGCATGCTTGACAACGTCGCGCCAGGCTCCCGGGGATCTTATCCCAGATCTGGACAGGGCATCACTGAGCTCCTGGACAGTCTAGGATGGATGTGCCTCCCCAGACAATCACTAACTGACTGCCAAACCGGACATGCTAAAAAAGCAGCATAATGCTCTCCATGGTTTCCTCAAACCCTTTTACATCAGTACATATGTTCAATGAACATACTGAAAAGCACAGGTGGAATTGGGTATGCATTCCTATTCTGTTGCAAATGCCAATCAGTGTGCACAGCGCCCAACAGACGATGTTGGGTCCACCCTCATGAAGTCTGTTTCTGATGGTTTGATCAGAGACATTGACATCAGTGGCCTCATTTTGTAGGGTTGTGGTCATGCTCAATCTGTTCCTCCTTGCACAAAGGAGCAGATACCCACATTGCTAATGAGTTAAGAACTTTTTAAGGCCCCGTCCAGCTCTCCTAGAATCTTATCAATCCTCTTGAGACTGTGCTGGGAGACACTGCAATGGCATACATTAATGTGCCATCCTGGAGGAGTTTAACTACCTGTGCAACCTCTGGAGGGTCCAGGTATATCCTCATCACCTCCCCACTAGTGACACTAACCCTAGTCAAATGCAAAAGTAGTGAAAAATTGTCAGAAAACACGGGAGGGGGAAAAAAATGTCAGTGGACTTCACCTATAAAACTATTCCTGATTTGGAAGTCGCCTCATTGTTGCTCTTCTAGTGCACCTGCTGTTAATTTCATTAACACCAAAGCAGCTGAAACTGATTAACAACCCTGTCCGCTACCTAACTGACTAGATCAATATGACAGAATTTTATTTTATTTGGTGCTATAATAAAGGAACACTTTTAATCAATGTATAAAGAAGCTTTGTCTTCTTAATTGGATGATGTTTTATTGGCCATATTCATTACTTACATATTCTGGTCTGTCCTGCAACAACAATCTGATCTTGCTCACTGCTGCTGGAGTCTAAAAGGAGGCAATAGAAGGTTAAAATGTTACTGGCATCAGCTACAATTTACACTGCATTCAGATGCAAACAATTCATTTGGCAAAGGATTGTTTCTAAAAACAACAGAGAAAAATAATGTTTAGCTGCTGTTGAAATAAAATCCACTCTTTACCCCCCCCCCAAAAGGACAGCAGTGTCATAAAATAACCAGAACTTCTGCAACCTCAGCTGTAGCAGTAGTTGCTGAAAGTATCAATGCCAGTGTGTGAGTTCTAATGTGGAGGCATTTGTGACACAAAATACCAATTTCTGTACGCCATTAAATTGTGATCATCTGCATGTGTTGCTGTGTCACAACCCAGAGTTCTTTTAAAATACAAAGTTATGTACTTATAGGTGTATTTATTGTGCTGGTGTATTTATTACCACACCAGCACAAGGTTAAAAATAACTCATCGTGCCATAGTAATGTATACAGTAAAGAGCAGTGGTAGTAACTCAAGGATGCCCACATCTCAAAGGTTCCCTTACATCAGACTTCCTTGTCAGTCTTTATCAGTGGGTTTTGTGGGTAACGGCAGTCCCCTTATGTAAGGCACCATTTGCAATTGCATTACTGAAGGATGTCCCACTATTTTAAGTACACTTCAGTACACTAATGTTATCAGCAGAAACCACCATGCAAGTACATTATCTTGCAACAGCACTGTTACTAGAGCTCATCAGCTGAAACACCAATAGCTGAGCATATTCATCCCACCCACGAAAACAAGTAATGACTCTGGCCTGTACTGAGAGCTTACTACACGCCAAGTGCACTCTCAGAATTTTATTTACATTAACATTAAATATCACACTAGGTACTTTAAATTTGTCATACATTTATGTACAATTACCTAGTCTGGGAACCCACCCTCCGCTTTGGGGGGATTTTGGTTACAGTATATAATGCAAGCAAAAACCAGAACATGAGCTAAATAGCTATAAAATTGCAATTATTTTGAAAACTACTTCAAAATAATAATTTTACAAGTAATATAAAATTTGTTAGCTACTTAAAGTTTATTGGCCAAAAACAGTGAAACCAGACTCGACCCATCTATTTTCTGAGCATGTAGAGTTTACACAGCAAACGAACCAGTGTTACCATTTGGCTTATGGGAAATGTGTCCACTGTTCTTTAGGACTGATACGGGATATGATTCGGGGTGGTTTTTATTCACTGGCGATGCTGCCAACTCTTTGCGAGCCTCAATAATCAAACCTGAGGCTGCAATCAAACCTGTTACAACTTTTACTCCATAATCCATAACATAATAAGGCCAGACACTTTTTTTTCTAAATCCCAAAAGAAGCTTAACTTTATACCGTATGACTTGAAATGGTGACTCTGCTTGATATTACGAACGTCCGGTTTGCTGTCAAGGTACAGAAACTTCAGCAGCACACTAACAAAAGGCGTCTTGACTAGCCACTTATCAGCGTTAGCATCTAGCTGAGCCCAACGTCGTGCTTGCAGAACCGCCACAGTGTTTACTCTAAATATTGTGAATGTCAACGCAACATGAAAAAGTGCAGCGTTACAATAAGGGTCAAGAAAAGTTGATATTAAGTTGATCTGCGTGTAACAGATGATTAGCTAGCTTAGCCAACTTACACAACTAACATCATACCGGACGCAGCCGTTAACCCCAGCCTTATTCGAGCACTATGTACTCACAGCACATAAAGTGCTTCACATGCATGTATAACCAAAAAATTATTAACATACCAGTGTCAACGCCGCTTTTGTGGCCAGTATCTTTCTTTTGCTGACCGCTCGAACGGTCGCTCGCACCACGGATGCAGACATGTTGCTCGCAACTGTAGAAATCACAACATAGGATTGCGCAAGCGTATAAAAACTTAGCAAACGCCCCCAAAGAAATATCCGTCCATCTGATTGGCTACTATTGCGACGGACAGTTGTGGCTGCAAACAGGCTTAGGGGTTAAAATGACAGGATGTCACTGTTATGCAACCTTCTCTTACAGACACGAGCCTTGTGTAAAATCCATAGGTAATACGTACTTCTGCGGCGATGCTCATGCGTGGACAATTTTCACCTTATTATTTACACCCATTGTTATTAAATAGTTATTTGTACCGTCAAACAGCTTGGTTTTCCAGGCTTACTAGATTTTCTAGAACTTAAGTTGTGGGGTGGTACTACACAAAAAGGGAAAAAAGTGAAATTCTTTCATCGTTTTAAACTATTTCAGCTTTGGTGACACCTGCAGGATTTGCAGTATATGATCTAACACATTTTGAAGACTCCTGGCATTACTGCTTCATATACTTTAAATATTTTGAGGAGGAAAGGGGAGGGGGGATAAATAAAAAAAAATACATTTTAAAAAAAGCACACTGGAATTTGACTTCAGTTTAATTCTTTGAGACAAACTGGACAATGAGCAAACCTTTCCTAACACAATCAGGGGTCCCTGACACCAAATTAAATCCTCCATTTAATCCTAGTAAAAATAAAAATACAGCTGGTATTAAAGCAATTAAAGCACACATCCTTTAAAATAAGAAATATGATTACAATACCAACATTTATTTTTATTATAAAAATCAGTAAGAGTAAGATATAATAAAGCCAGACACCCTACATAAGTTGAATTATAAGCAGGCCTTTGAGACATTAGCAGCAACATAATCCAAGGGCCTGGACACCCACCCACCCCACAGTGCAGCTACCAATCTGTGGCAACATTACAATGAAATGAAGCCTTTGTGGCAAATAAATACATTTCGCTCTCCAATGAACTAACTGAGATTACCTCTAGTTGGAGCGCAGTGTGTGCAGCCAGCCAGAACAGCTTTTCATTTTTTTCCCCTTCTTCCTTTTTAAAATATCAATTTTAAGAGTCTGCACAGGAAGTTTTTTTTTACCCAACTTCCCTCAAGCATGTGATCCTCTACCATCGTTACAACACATCCTAGCAGTGTGAAGACATATAGAAAATTGAGAGGTAATGAGCTTTTACCTTCCCTCTACTAACATCTGCAGGCAGTTTTAGAGCAGTATGTATCCATGAAGCTTGAGTGGACCAGCAGTCTAGGAATAAAACTGTGATCCTGAGAAACATATCTACATGGTGGTTTCTCTAACAAAAAGGCACACAAACATGGAGACACCTTGCAGGTAGTTCTGTCTTCAAGAACACCAGAGACATGGACAGATGGTCATCAGTGCAGAGGACAAACACATGATTTTATAATTAAAAATAAAATAAAAAATACAGATCCAGGCCATTAAAAAGGTATACTGCCATTAAGAAACATCTTTTCCCCAAATCTCTAAAACAACACTTAAGGGAAAAGAAAAAAAAAAAAAAAAAAAAAAAAAAAAGAAAAAAAAGAAAAAAAGAACGCATATGAATTGAAACCTTTTTGGTTTAATGTGAAATAGCCTTGACGTTTTGATGTTGAGTAGCAGACTAATATCATAATCAGTTTATCATTTCAATCTGACTCACAGCTGTAACAGTGTTTATAAACGCTGGTCTACCAAATTAAAGGACGGTTGAACCTTCAAGTGTCCACCAAAACAATTAAAAATAAAATTTAGCATTAAAGATACAGTATGATGTCAAAAGATACCCTACTGGGATCTAAGCTATTAGTCGTCTAGGAGACAGTTATTTACATTCCAATTTTAAGAGATTTTACACCAAATTTGCAGTAATATTGCTTTAAATGTAAAAATTTTATATATACAAAAAACCAAACAAAAAAAACAAAACAAGGGAAAACCTCTTGACTGGCAAAGTATTTTAAGACATCACATGCATCACATGCATGCTTACTTGCTTATTTTCTTTAAATGAAAGCTTTAAAAAAAAAAAAAAAAAAAAACCCTCTCAGGAGGAGCGTTTTGGGGGGAGAAAAAAAAAAACAACCCAAAAACAAAACCCACAACAATAAAAAGGCCCTATTTGGCTTCAAGTCAAGATGTCCTGGCTTTGGCTTTGAACGGGCTACTATTGGCCCAACAGTACCATTCAGATTTAAGGGTTTCTGGACTTTGGGTTGCTGTCTGCCTGGACAAAAGTAGAATCTGGTAGTTTTTTTTCTTTTTTTTTTTTTTTCTTTTTATTCACTTCTCATTCCACTGGGCTCTTCCTCTGACCAGAGCGACCCGAATTTCGGCAGGTTAAACTACCTGAAACAAACCAGAAAGCAGTCATCAACATTTATTACAAACACAATTTTCTAACTCAACAGCAGCATTAACACCCCCCCAATATTAAGAAGGTGACAAAACTAAGCAGACTGCTTGATCCACACAAACTGAACATTGCTTTATTGACCAAGAAAAAACAAAAACGCATTCAGGCAACAATACCAGGTACAATAACTCAGAGAATGTGTTCTAAGACCACATGGAAAACAACAGATAAAATAAGGACCAGAATGCTACATTTGAGGAAAAAGATCAGAAAGTGTTTGCTCCAGAGTCCAGAAAAAGATGGATGAATCTGAGCCTGCTGCATAGAAATCATGTCGTCTCTCTTTATGAGCCCTAGACAATTGACCCAATGCAAAAATACACTGTCAACCAAGTCTAATTTCTCTGAAAATTGAAATTGCACTTTGTCTCCATAAATTACAGATAATTCTCGTTTAAAAAAAATAAAGTTGGCAAAATGTGTGCTTTAGGGATGGAAATACATGGTAAATGGCCTGCATTTGTATAGCGCTTTTCTAGTCCATAGGACCCCAAAGTGCTTTACACTACATTCAGTCATTCACCCATTCACACACTGGCGATAGCAAGCTACATTGTAGCCACAGCTGCCCTGGGGCGCACTGACAGAGGCGAGGCTGCCGGACACTGGCGCCACCGGGCCCTCTGACCACCACCAGTAGGCAAACACGGGGTTAGTATCTTGCCCAAGGATATTTGGCATGCAGCCAGGAGGCAGCCTGGGATCGAACCACCGACCTTCTGATTAGTGGCTGACCTGCTCTGCCACCTGAGCTACAGCCATCCCACATGTTGGGAAAGCATCACTTTTAAATTGGGTGCTAATTGTACATCTAATCAAAGGCTCACTATAGTGTTACTATACATGACTATGCTGGCTAACAATCCACAATTAAGTACAAATGCAGTGTAACTAAACTTAATGAAGACTTAACATAATAAATAGCCGTATGCTTATCTGTAGTTGCTATGATTATTTTGGACTAGTTGGGCCCAAATAGTTTAAATTACTTTCAATTTACAAACAAAATAAATCAAATAAATGTTAAAATTAGCTACATAGTGCTAATAGTATAGGTTTGAGACATCTGATTCCATGCATAAAAAGTATGGGAAATTAAATTACCTGCTTGTGGACTTAATATCACATTTTGCTGCTTTCTCTTCTTCTTCTTATCTTCTTGTATAGGTATGCCCTAAAATAAAAGACAGCTCAAAAGATGTACACTTCTACAACTGTACAAAGCAGAATTAATTATAATTTAGGTTGACTGAAAACATACAACATACCTGTTTCTCTGTTTCTCGCAAATTCCTAAAGTGGGGTGAAGAAGAATAATTCTCCATTTTCACATTACCTGCCAAATGACAAGTGAATATTGAAAGTAAGTGACTTTTTTCATACTTCAAAGAATGTAAAGTGACCTTGCAGGTACTTACCAGCAGGGCTTCTGTACAGCTGGCAGTCCTTCTTGATGTGGGCAGTTGATCCACATAGGTAGCAGCAACGAATATCCACTCCATCCCTTTTCCGCCAGTGTTCACTTTTGTGTCTGACCTGATCCTTCGATTCCTCTGCTGTATCCATTTTGTCTTGTGGGTACTCTGGCCTTCTCTCCGAGTCCCTTCTATGTTTAGACCTGGTCCAAAATCATTGACGATGTAACATCAACATTAAGGCAGGCACACAAGGTGCTAACAGACTTAAGTAAATATTATGACAAAATACTTGAGATTGCACCCACTTCTTACGCAGGGGGCAGTCTTTCATGAAGTGGCCAATCTTTCCACAGATGCGACAGCAGCGATCATTGGGAGCCACTTCTCCTTCAGTAAGTACTTCAGGATCAAAGAAATACTCCTGGGAAAGATGCAGGTAAAACACAGTTTTAGTGCTGATTGGATAATATCACCACAATAAAAAAAAAAAAAAGTAATGTTCAGACAACAAATACAGACCATCTGACTGGGATACACAGGAGGAAAGTATCTGATGGGTGTGCCAAACACTCTTCTGCCATTGATAAAAGCCTTCATGATGAAATTTGTCACTGTTTTGATGACCAAAATAAAAACATGCACATTTTAAGTAGTGAAAAGTGCAAGAAAAATCATTGAGATGTTAGAAATGGGGAAAAAAAAATAAAAATAAAAATCTATATCCATCTTACTTTTCCTCGAGAGACCAGCACCCAAATTATGATTGAGATCAAATGGATCTGTGACAAAGAAAATGAACTTGAAAAATCTTCAAAAGCAGACATATACAATTACTTTGATTCAGCAAATAAAAATTACACATTTGATTGTGGATAAATTAGTTACAATACACTGCAGCAATAGTCTCACACAAGGCTACCTTCAATGACTATGTATTTGGATGTCCACTGCTTGTTGAAGGTGGTGAGGCGGGCATGCTGTCGGATACAGACAACATGCTCTCTGAAGTCAAAGTCCTCAGTGTAAAAGCGGAGTAGGCCGAGCCACAGCTCCCCCACAGTCTCGGTGTTCTTCCCATAGTGTGGCCAGTGACTGGGCTGAAGGTGGAAAAAGACGATATTGATGAGCTACTAAGACACAGTCTTACATTTATATTAACCATATTGTTTAGGCACAAATCAAATACAAAACACTTACTAGTGCTTTAAAATCATCAAAGAAGTACACATTCCAACCATCTACTAGTACTTCAGGCTTCTTCCCATCATGGATCTGCAAGAAACCAAGCAGTCAAGCTTGACACACGATATTGTGAAATACTTTAAATAACTACTACAAAGAGACTTGTTGACAAATTCATCCAAATGGAGGTATAAGTTTGTTGTTTAATTTAAGGGGATAAATGTATTTGAGACAACACTCACATAGACAAATCAACACATCTATGTGCAACTTGTAAAGAGAATACAATTGGCTCTTCTTTCAAACAGACATCTGTACCTCTTGCAGCACAGGGATAACTGGTGGGTCTCTCTGCTGAAGGAAGAACAGCACCATGAGGGTGTAGGCATATGACGAGAGGCTACCACGTGAAGCATCTCCAATGTCACACATCTGTAATGGAAGTGGAAACAACATTTTAACGTTGAACAATACAATAGCAAGAACACTTAAAGATGTCTTAGTCACAAGTCTGTAAAGCATGTTCACCTTGGCAAAAACCTTCATGACGTAACAGAGGATCTTCACTCTTCTGTCAATTGCAGCATACGTAGCTAGTAGGTGAGTGTTGTGCAAGGCCTGAGAAAAAAAACAAACAGAAACTGCAAATTTCAAAAGGTGCACATTTTCTTATTTTCAAATACATACAAAGACAAAAAGAGCCCCACCAGTGTGTTGTAGAGGCTTATATCTCCCTCCAAGCCAGTGCGAACATGGTAGAACTTCACAATGGGTACTTTTGCTGTAGTGATGGGAAGGATGTTCCTCAGACCTGATGTGGATACATAATGACATTACAGGCACTTATGGGGAAGATTAAGAACTTTATTCAATCATAATTTATTTCAGCTTAATGCATTTCTCATTAATGTAAATGGGTAGGTAACATTTTGTTTAAGGTGAATTATTTTAAAGATTATATTAGAACTTTAGAATCTCTTAAAACCAGAACAGTTTGTCATTTGATCAAAACTGACAGTTGCTGGTTGCAGACAAAATAAAGTGCATGAATGTCAGTTTCGTACCACAGCTACTATGTCTTACCTGGGTGTTTCTTTAGCGATCTTGCCAAGCTTTCAATGATGTTGATGCAGTTAATATCCTATGATGGAATGAAGGCAAAAATGATTTAATATAAGCTCCTGCTAGATAATAAGTAATTCAACCATAACAATGAAAAGGAACAAGGGCAACTTGCCTCCAAGTAAAATAATATTACCAATGTATTCTTCAAGCATATTGGCAGATCAAATACGCATCAACTTCAAGTCGTCATTAGAAGCTTGATAAATCAAGTTGGTGTAAATTAAAGATCAACTGCAGCTGGTTCCCTGATGAACAGAACCAAAACTACATGGTAAAGAATTATTGATAACTCACATCTATGGTTTCTTGTCCTTCCAACACCATGCAGATGTCCAGGTCACTCTGTCTAAATCCAAAGCCATTTTTGGATGAGCCAAACAGTTGTAACTGAGCACCTGTGATTTAAAATAAATAATCAACACATGATTTGTTAACCAAATCATTCAGATGCATCATCACGCCAATTCAATTTAAAAAAAAAAAAAAAAAAAGTTAAAAGATCAACTTCACCAGGAAACTGTCTTCTCACAAAAATCTCAAGGTCTTGAAGGATGTGCTCTCTTACACCCACTTCCAGTTCATCTGGGGCAAAATCACCTTAAAAATGAATGAATGATATTTAGTGACCAAGTAATTTACTGGACACAAGCACTATTCCACCAAAAGTGGTCTTAAATAACTGGCTTTACAACAGGACTCAGGAAATAACGTTATATGAACATGCCAATTAGACATATTATGATAACTAACTACAATTAACAATCAAGTTGTTGATTAATATCAAAACAACAACTTGAAACAACTTTAAAAAAACAAACAAACTCAAAACTGTTTTTGGCTCATTTTTGCCTGTTTTATATTGTCCGTTTTACCTTTTTATCATTTGTTATCTTATGTGCAGCACTTTGACTGTCTAGAAAGGTGCTATATAAATAAAATTATTTATTTATACAAAATTTTGTGAAACAGTCACATAAGCTGAGGTCCAGTGGATGGTATACTACACTTTTCATGCACCTGCATTAAGCTCTTTTTAGAGTTGTGTACATTTTAACACTTTAAAGTTTAACATATTCTCATCCCACATGTTAAACCATAAACTCACACAAATTTTACCAGATAAGCCTAAAACCACGGATACAGCTGTGTTTTCTTCCAAAGCACTTTTTAAATCTTACATAAAATTTTGCTTAAGTGCTAATGATTAGAACTCAAAAAAACATGAACAGGTGGACTTCATTAAGTTGAAATGAGGAACTTGCAATAATTAAGAGTTTGTTGAGTCCAACAGTATGAAAATGTTTGCATGAGCCTCATTTTTAATACTTGTTCATACCATCGACAAAAACAATTTATTTCTCAACCATTTGAAATACATTTGTATATTTTTGTCATTGTATGTATTACTAAAATTTGCAAGAGTAGAAATATGACATCACAATGCAGGTAAGGGTTACATGTCCCATAATACTCACTGTAACACTGCTCACAGACTTTGTTGAGGACACTGAGAAACTCTGGTGTTACTGGGGGCAAGGGGTCAAGCTGCACTTTCTTGAAATCTTCTGGACAATCTTTCTTCAAATGTCCATCACGTTTGCACAAGCTGCACACGACCATGTGGGACTATGTGATATTGAAAGGAGTTACACATATAGTTTTCCTCACTTACAACCTAAATCTTTACCATACAACTTTAAAATTTTATGTGTTCTTTGTTTAATCAAATTACACAATTGCAAATGCTGCCAGTAACTGATGACAAGTGAAGGCAAACTTACCTTTCCTCTGGTGAAAGCTTGCTTGGTGAACTCATAAGATGGTCTGCTTTGTTTTTCATTTTTATTTTCTGGTGTTTCATCTTTAATTTGAGAAACACTGACAGGTGCCAAATCCACTTCCTCCTCCTCTTCCTCATCCATTGAACCAGGTGTGTCCAAATCTGGACCCTCCTCATCGGACAAAAGCTCCTCCCCTGAGATCTCGTCCACTAGGAAAATCTCTTCATCCTCTATGGTGAAGCTGTCCAGGTGGTCTCTGTTATGCATGTCGACATCAATATTTATGTCATCATCCTGCTCGTCTTCATCATCCTCATCCTCCGAAAGGCTGCTTTTGCCCAAGTCCAATTTTTCTTTTTCCCGCTCTTCATCTGAGTCACTGAATTCTTCAATTTCCTCCTCTTCCTCAATAATGCAATCAGAGTCCTCAGGGCCATTTTCTACAGATTTAGATTGGCTCGTATATTTTGAATGAATGCTGAGATTACTGAAATCTGACAAGCACACACTCTCGTCATTCAAAGCCTTAGCATTGGCCCCTTGAACATATCCTCCCTTCAGTCCTCTTTTGTGATTAGCAGCTGGTGTATTGAGTGACTGTGCAAAGTACTTGTATGTGGTTTTGAGGCAGTGGAGGATGTACTCGTACATTTGCTGGCTGTTCACTGTGCGGGCCACATTTCTCTTCACGGCAAACGGGTCTGAAACAGAACCATTTGTAAACATTAGAACACATAAAAGAAGTCTCTTCATCACAGTGGTTCATAAACGCACCTTAGCCACTGCAACTGGACACAAACAACCAGGTTTGGGGAGGGGGAGGTGGGGGGTTAAATTGAATTAATAACTTCGAAAAGGGTGGTATAAGGGGTATACAATAGTTTGTTGATTATTTTGCACTGAGCTTTAAGCAAAATTACACTTTAAAATAAAGTATTACAAGTAAAACTACAATTAATAGTTAATGACTGATAAAAAAAACAAAACTGTGGGTTGTTAACTTTTCCAACGTCTGAAACGGGGTATGCAAGAAAAAGTATGAGAACCACTGCTTTAATCCATGAATCAAACAGAAATAAAAATCTAGGTTTGGACAGAATCAACAGAGAAATAAGCAACATTAAAACAGATTCTGTGTGACCACTTCTCCTTACAGAAGTATCAAGACATGAAAATGATTCAAACATAACAAAGCTTCTGACCCTCTACAGCGATCCGCTTTTTAGGCCAGTCTTTCATCTCTCTGGAGAGGACAGCACCAGTCCGCACACTGATTATATTGTCAGCCATGATGAACTCCAGGGAATAGAAGCGAAGCATTTCGACCCAGAGAAGTCCAACTTCCACTGGTGGATGAGGACTTTGAAACACCAGCGGAACCTGCAAGACAGCCTGATATTACTAAGAGTCTGAAAAATTATCACTCAAGTTTTCAATTTATTTAACAGCCTTTTAAAAAAAAAAAAAAAAAGAAAAAAAAAACACAAAACAAAACAAAACCTGTCTCCAAATACAAGTCAAAATTATATTTTCTGTTCTTTGGAAGTCTTTCAGTTTATTTATGTGTGTCCATCTTCATGATTACCTTCCCCTTTATGGAGTTGCCTTCTGCTGGTTGAGATGACTCCTTGGAGGAAGGGGTGTAGGCCCAGTGTAAATACCCATCCTCTGTATGAGTAAGGTTGAAGTCTGACAGCCGGCTGAGAGAAAACACTTTGATCTAAAGATGGGCAGATGTTTGCATCAGTTTATTCCAAAATAATCCTAAAAAGAGTCAATAATGAAAAGCAAAACTAATATGGTTTTTTTTTGTTTTTTTTAAGGATGGAAATGAAAATAAAGACTTACATCTTGGTTGAAATAGGTAGGCAAGAGAGGTTCTTTGCGCTTCTGTAAGTAGAAGATAACCAAAAGGGCAAAGACATATGGTGGTAGACTCCCCTCTTCTGCGCGATCAATTTCACAGATCTTAACAGAAAGCCAAAAATGATGTTAAGAACAAATGCAACTTTGAAAAAAAGAAATGAGTGAATAGTTTTGATGCCTTTGCTAATGTGAGGAACAAGTCTTTGTCTACTAGAAACATACCCGGGCCCAGCGTCTGAAGCCCAAAACCAGTGGCATGAGGAGAGGCTCCTGAGTCGCCAGGGCAGAAAGATATGTGGTGGTTTGGAACGCGTTTTCATTCCCTGCACTAACTTTGCAGATTAGACCACTGTTGAGGAGGAAGGGGGAACAAAAAAATAAGTTAATTTTAATTTGGAGTTTTATGCTCTTGTGGTATGAGCACTGTTAATATTCTCTTGTCACATGCAAGAAAAACCCATGTAACTGCAAATGATACAGACCTACTTCTCTCTTTACAGATGACCACAGGCACCCTGGCATGAAAGTCCGCCTCCATCTCAACAAACAGAGCTGAGAATAGCACAACACAAACAATTTAAACTTTCCATGACACTCAAGCACATGACTGAGTTTACCATGTCTGAAAGATTTCTTCAAGACTCTTGAGTCTAAAATGAAAACAAAACTCACAGCTCACAGAGAGGCACTCCTTAACCAACATCAAGACATCTGGCTGATGCATCTGTGAATACATTCCATTTCAAAGCCTTTATACAGCATAAATATAATATTAAAAAGAACATAATTATGGTGCATGCTACAAGCACAGCATACGCAACACAACTTGTGAAATCTAAAATCAAGTGAAATTATATTTTTCCCGCCACCCACACCACCACATCTTACCTTTGCCATATACTAATATTTTTGCTGTCATCTCTTGTATTTGTTCCCTTAAATAATGTCACCCTAAACCCACGTAACTTGTAACATATACATGCAGATGAAAGACTTCTTCCCCTAGCTATTATTCTCCTAACAGGCCTCCAGTTTTAATTTTTAACATTAATATCATTATAAAATTAACATAAAATACAATAAAATTGTATCACACATCATGAACTCACACTGTGTTACTCACGTGAGTTGGATACTGAATGTCAATGTTGACATCAGAATCCTTGAATCCAAATTTAGTGCAAGATGATCCATAAAGCCTGAGTCGGACCTCTATAGATGAGAGAAAGCAGGTAAATATTGCTACGATTTTAATAACACTGAAAGAGCACAGTTGTTGTATATTGTGAACTTTCCTCTTTATGTGTCTTACCAGGCAGAACAGACAGGAGGAGATCTTGCATGGTGGAGACAACACACCGTCTCTTCTCAACGTCCAGGTCGTTCAGACCATGTTCCTGGACAACAGCATCTAGTACTGCACTTATAGCACTGATCTGCTCTGGACTAGGAGGCAGGATCTCAGTCAGCATCAGCTGCTCTTGTCGCTCCTATAAGTCAACATGCAAATACAGGAAAGGGGTCTTGATCACAGCCTTTAATACATAAAAACTACTACTCCACAATAGCAACACAGTAATACAATCTATATACGGTAAATGTAAAATAACCTTGGCCCTTCTCTTGTGCCGTTTGTCCCGAATATGCTTGTAAGCTTCAGACACAGACTCTAGGAGAACATCACACAGGGCACAGTTGTAAAGAGCAGCAGGGTTGCTGTGGGACCTCTAAAACAATTGTACAACACACACAAAAAAAAAAAAAAAAAAAAAAAAAATTACACCGTTAGAAATATCTGTAAATCACCTACACCAACCAACTCAAACATTACATCACCTCTTACGGCTTTTAGGGTCTGTACCTTCTTTAGGCTGTAGATCTCGTCCCTGTTAAGCCGCCTCTCTGCTTGCCGTAGGTTGCGCAGCTCTTTGTTTGAGAGTGTGGACTCTTCAATCACAAAGCCCCTGTTCTCTTCAGCAAAAGCTTTCTTCTTGTTTCTGTTACGCCGTCTTTTGCCTTTGAAAATGAGAAATGCAGGGGGAAGTATGAATTTCTAGTTTGTTTTCAACATAGACTTTGTGATAAAGCTGAAAGTGTTTCATTCCTTCTGCAGAGACTGACTTCCAGACATTTACCTGATTTTTGAAAACCATCATCCGTGGCTTCTCTCCTTCCCTGTTCCCTGTCCTCCTTTGGACTTTCTCCTTGCATACCCCTCCTCCAGCTCTGCTGTGGGCGCTCTCTCCAGTTATCTTCCTGAGGACCTGAGAACCACCGGACATCATCTCTCTGTGAGGGGCTGTGGCCTCCTCTTAATCCACCAGGAGAGTGGCTTAGGGGCCCCAGTCCTCCCTTCTTAGGGCTGGCCCTGTAAGGCCCACCTTGATTTTTCTTGGCCTGCTGGCCTCCATCTGATCTGAAGTTCTGTCCTCGCACCTGGTCCTGCATCCACCAGCTTTCTCCCTTCTCTGCCGCTGCTGCTGCCGCCCCCCTCTCCCTGCCGCCTTGCTTAGCCCGGTAAGGCCTGCCAGAGTTTTCCATGATACACTGCTGTGATAAAACTGCAAGATAAAATGTCCAGTTAATGTGGTAATAGTCCTTATGTAATCAAAACAGCACTAACACAAACTGTGTTACAAGAGACCTGCCAAACGTCTGCGTTTGGCAGAAGTCCCTTGTTTGAAGAAGCAGTGTCCCATTTCAGTTCATTTTATTTTGGCATGTAGAAAAACGTATATTGGTTGTAACTGCTCACAATTTTCACAACTTGCCATGTAATCCATACCAGACTGTTGCACAATTTATATAGGCGATGCCGCATTTTTATTTTTCAGCTCAGCACCTACTCGAAAATGCTGAGCCAATAGGTAGCGGGTGATAAAAACGGTAATATTAACCTCTCTAAAACACTGGCTGACTTCTGCAAACTCGGGTTAACAGTTAACCCTTTTTCAATGGACATGAACGCTGACATTCCTAAAATAAAAATTAAAAAACAAAAGCTTGTTTTAAATGTCAACATTTTTACGTCACTATTTTTAGTATAACACAGCCGCTTAGTTAGCTGAAATAGTTTGCACACACGTAAAGCCTAACCCAAACTACAGGATTGTGAGATTATGACATGGTGAAGACGTTAGCTAGCTTACCTAGCTTCAGCAGCGTTATTATTTGACTCTACTGTTACTTCTTCTACTTCCTCGAGCTGGTGGTTTATAACTTTGCCACCTCAGTGCCTTACAACTCGTCAACAAATAAGTGCTAGTAACCGCACTTGTTAGCTCCTGCTGCAACACAGTTACAGCAATGCTAACGCTAGCTACACATACTTAGCTTGCTAGCACAGGCACTTAAGGGTAACAGCTAGCAGCGGCTTTCGTCCCTGTTTCTTGCAATTTTTTGTCGAGCTGCCCAGCCTACAGCTGAGATAAAGGCAGCCATTAATTACACGCTAGCTTGTACTATACACGTGTATTATTAAATAAATCAAAATACCTCCCGCTAGTGCACAGAGGACATAGTTGAAGCCTTGTTCAGTTCTGACTTGGCACGCTCTCTTGTCTTGCACTAGAGTTTGAAAGGTGACATAGGAGCCGTTTATTTTCTAGTCGTCAGCGGCCGTGTTCCGCCCACCGCAAAAAAGAAAAAGAAACTGATATATTGCACAGAAATTAAATTTTTAATACTTATAAAAACATCGTGAATATTAAGAACTTTATACACTGCTCACATTTTTGTAGTATACTTGAAATTATAATGTTGTTATTGTTGTTAATAATTTTCTGATGTTAGCATGATTATAGGAAGAACAACAAGAAGAAAAATACATGTATCAAATCTAAACTATTTCATATACATTTCACATGTGAACATTTCATATGTAGGCTTTCTATAAAATAATAAGCCCAAGTAATTTGATGTTTTTTCTGCAAAAAGTTAAAGGGCAAGGCATCTATTGTCTTTTAATCTCTCTCTCTCTCGTGACTTAAGAGTATAACATAGATGGTGCCAGTGATTGTTTAGCTTTGGTTGCCCGGGGTCACAGGAGAGCCGTGAGCTGCCTGAGCGGGGAAGACCCCGCGAAAACTGACGTCATCAGAGAGAACTCCCCACTAAATCCAGAAACCAGCATCCAGGAGACTGCTGCTGTGGACTCACTGCTCTCAGTAGCCTAAATACGCAGTCGCTGGCCTAACAGCGTGTGTGCAAACCGGCTCTAGTCAGACACTGGAGATGGTGTCTTTTGAGAACTGTGAAGGTGGTTTCGACAGTGTTTTCAAAAGGAGCCGAATGAACGTCGCCTCTCCTTCTCCAGAAACTCTCACGCTGGCTCAACAGCGCCAAACTGCTCGGAATAGAAAACAGAAACTCGTGTCCAAATTAAGAGACTCTGGTTTTGAAGAAGATTTGGCATGCTCCCCGATTTCATCCCCAGCTAAGAATGAGATTTCCCTGCTCATGTCACAAAAACCTGTTGCAGGGCAACTCTGCAGCTGGTACCTTCAGTACGGAGACATCGGGTTTATGATCCAAAGGGAGAAAGAGGCGCAGTTTCATCCCTGCAAAAGCCTGGCACGCCAACCGCAAGTAAGACACTTACAGCTTGTAACTAAATGAACCGTGTTAGACGTATATTTATACTTTTTTGACTACTTAAAAAAATTAAAATATATTTGTTGTCATATAAATTGAACTGGTAATTCACTCCTTTTGTTTAAAGGCAGATAGTTAAATGTTCCAGTGAGAGTGACTTCCAGATATTAATTAGTTCTATTGTTCAACTAAAGAAACACCTGAGATGCAGAATACATGACGATTTTAGGACCATTTACTGATAATATGTAGGGTACTGTACTGTGAAATGCCAGAAAATATATACCTTGTTGTACATTAAGAGCACATCACATTTAAGAACCAAGGTCACTAAAAGTTTTTATTTTGATGAGTGTGTGTTTTACATACAGTTGACCGCAGAGGCCCGCTGTAAGCTGGTCAGCTGGCTCATCCCTGTGCACAAACATTTCCGTCTGTCTTTCGAGTGTTGCTGCTTGGCTGTGAACATCATGGACAGGTTCCTGGCCTCCACACCTGTTGCTGCTGACTGCTTCCAGCTCATTGGTGTCACCGCACTTCTCCTAGCCAGTAAACAGGTTTGTGTGGTATGCTCGTGGAGCAGACGGTTTGTGTTTTTGGATATCATTCTACTATCCTTTTCTTTGTCCTCTGCAGGTGGAGGTCTGCTCACCACGAATCAGCCATCTCTTGTCATTGTGCTGTGATGTGTTCACCAAAGAGCAGCTCTGCAACCTGGAGTGTCTCATCCTGCTTCGTCTTAACTTCCGCCTCTCTGCACCCACCCTGGCCTTTTTTCTAGACTATTACACCAACTGCATCGAGGCTTCACAGCTAGTGACTAGGAACAAAGGTGATGACAGGATTTCAAGGATGAATCCTGACCCAAAAATGCCCAGGCAGTGCAGCAACCTTGCACAAAATGTTTGTGAGCTGACTCTTGCAGACTATGCTTTCAACAAATACCCTCCATCACTGACTGCCAGCTGTGCACTGAGAGTAGCTAGTGAGTTACTGAAAAGTAAACAAGGTCTTCCTGAGCATGAAACCATCCATTCACACGAAGTTCAGTGGGACAGTTTTGTGGATGAACTATGCACACAGTCAGTTTCTTTTCAGCCAACAGGCAATTCTCAGCATTATGAGGGAGACTCACTAGCAGTGAAAGATGACAGCTACAAACAGAGTCTAGTGCAGGAATGCAAAGACAACCTGAAGCTGCTGGTGTCATTAAACCTGGAGACATTGGATGTGATGTCTACTATGTGACTACATGAGTGTGACTATTTTGATAACAGCAATTTAAATTCCCCTTTAATTGTGGGTTATAGTGTTATATCTTAAACAAAGAAGTGAGGATAAGATATCTATTTGGGGGGGTTTTGGTGCTCAGAATTCTTGTGTTTATGCAGACCTACTTTTACTTATACATACCTCATAGACAGTCAACCGTTTACAGCTACAGGATGCTTATGATTTAGCATTGCTTTTTATTTATTTAAGATAATTTACTATATAATTATGAAGTATATTGAAATATAATTTTTATTTTTCATTATTTTTAACAAAAAGTCAGAATCCTCTGTATGCCAGTTTATTTGTTGTGGGTTTATGAGTTTTGTTAGTTTTGGAACATCTTTAATGAAGAAAAATGTGTTGTAATGAATTGATTGCTACAGTTAATTAAAATCATCTTCAAACGCATTTGTCCCGGTTTCTAAACTTATTGTGATTCATTGCAACTTATGTTTACTGTTGAAATAAATCAGCTATAAGCAAGATGTGCCACACGAAGTGTGAGCTACCACAAAGAATGCAGCTAAAATAATTTTGACTATCATATGAAACAGAATAAAATTAATTAAAATGACAACTTAAAGAATACATGTGAGTCAAAAACATAAAAATCTGCCTTGATTACATGCATAGGTAATCATGACACCTGAGAAAAAGCAGTTGAATGTCTGTTTGCAAATTCTTTGTATTTTAATAGACGTGGAAGTGGAGTCTCAGTTTTCACAGCACTGCAGTATTAAATGACTGATGACAAAATGTCACCCCAGAAAGCACGTTTTTTACAAGTATAAATCCAATACCCCCCACCCTACACACACACACACACACACACACACACACACACACACACACACACACACACACACACACACACACACACACACACAGAAACACACACGACCATGAAAGTGCTGTAAATGTGAGGATAAGACCTTGTGTGTAACATTACTTTCTTCAATGTACTGACTCTTGTGGCTCTCCAACACGGGCTATTGTGCTTGTTTGTCTGGAAGTCCGTTTACCCTCGTTTTTTGTTTACCCTTGGCTATATTATGTGAAACCAAATTGTGCCATCCCAGTTTGGTCAATCGAGGGGCTTTATCTGATAATCCATTACGCGTGGCAGCTCGACCTGCTGACACAGTGTCGACCACACAGGTGTATTCAGCGTTAAGGGTACTCTTGTTTGTTTACTAATAGAGGCATTTGTCACGACTGTTTACTGAGCTGTCGGCTGTAATTGCCCTTTTCCTTTTCCCCTGCTCTTTAACTGTAGCAGAAGGATTGTACCTAAGCTAATTAGATATTTTACGCACAGTAAGATGGAAATTACGCACTGACTGTTATGGTCGCAAACATGCTATTAAATAAATTGATGAGGATTTATTAATAAATACATAAAATATGTAATAATTATTACGATATATAATTATAAAATAAGATATTTTGGCGACTTTATTTTGTGACGCTCAGCTTGCACAACATCTGTTGTTTATGTACGCCATACAATACATGAGCCTAAGGCATTTTTCTAAACATTTCAGTATGTCCAAAAGAAACCATAGCCAGCATCTGGCACAGGGACTAGCTGAATGCTCAAGGAAAGCAGGTCTGAGGCAAGGAACACCTGCTGTAGCCTAATGGCGCCGTTACGCGCGGCACCACTGTTACACTTCAGAAAACCGTTAGTCTGCACCCGTTTAATCTCCGAGGACGCTGTTACTCCCTGGAGACCAAATAGGTGCATTTGATTGGGTCGAAAGTGTGAAACCGCGGCATGAAGAAACGCAGACCGGGAGAACGTCGAGTATATCAGCTCTAAATCAAATCATGCCCTCCTAGTTCTGCAGACGGAGCTTAGCTCATCGAGATGCAAAGAGACGGAAAAACGTTTGATGGTATTTGTCCCAACCAAGTGAGGCAAAAATGGACGAACGCTGTCACAAACAAAACGGTTTGAAATATTTGTCTTTTCACAAAACACAGAGCTTCTTTGTGCAGTGGGAAAGACTTTTATAGTGTTTTCTACCCACAGGATAAAGTGTTTGTGCCAAGAAGCAGCAGTCCCGTCACTGTGTATGTTGAGTTTCCATGTATCATCGAACAAGGTAAGCTCAACCTGACACAATGGGTGAATTTCAGGATTAGTGCCTTTAAGTCACTTTGAGCTCATAAATGCATTCAGGGGTCCCACTGTTTTCTTCTGTCGCAGCTTTCTCAACAATTGCATGGGATGATTTGGAAGAGGGTGTGCCCTCTATGAGACAGGAGAGAGACTCCTTCGGCTGTCAGGTGAGAAAAAAACACCGAAGACCAATGTTCTTTTAAAAAATGGACATCAGTTTTTGTCACATCTCCACGTAAATGGCATATCTTAAACGTAGCCATGTAAATCAACCCCTTTCCGACGGATGGAGATGTAGGATGGTGAGCAGAGCTGCAGGTCTGGATCACTCTGTTAATGTTTGACACGATGTGCTGGAATCCTACACGAATGTCATTGTACTTAACTCATGACACACACGCTAGAAAATGGTCCAGTCTTTTTCCACGAGCTGACACAGACAAGCGTAAGCTCATAACGCGACAACACGAAAACATATTGACTGAAATGTCAACTAATACATTTTCTGCTTTAACATCGTATTGCCCTGATTTTTCCTGGTGGGATTTCCAGGTAAAACTGCTATGCACCTTTTCGTTTTTCTTTTTCGTTATTTTAAATCGAATTGTTTATATGAAATACTGATAAATGCTGATCGTCATTTTTATTTCCACACAGGAATTGGATGCAAATGACCAGGATTTTGGAGAATATGGGCTGGATTTCATGGCAGGTGAGAAAACTAAACCTTCCACACCGCTGGGGTGCTGCTCATCGCTATTGTTACTTTTATATTGACATGAATACAGTTAAAATCGTGCACCTCCAAAATCACGTTGGCTAAGTCCTTGGGTTCTTGTCTTCTCTGTCAGCTTCGCCTACAACCCTGGAGAGCAGTTTGTCTTCAGCTGAGCTGGTACCTTATCAAGGATATGTTATACCTCCCCTCACCCCTCAGCACAACCTTTCACCAGAAGACAGTCTGGTTAACTCATCTGCAGAAACAGGCAACCCACCTGCCCAGGATGGAGATTCCTGGAAAGGGATAGCAGAGTGTCATGGAAAGGCACTGGGACATAGCATAGCAGTCAACAAACAGGTAAGGTCTTATGGAGCATTACTGCACAATGTAAATGATGTACCGTAAATGGTGATACGAAGTTTGATGTAATTTGGACTATAATGGATCTAAATTGTGAAATTATAATTGTTAAAAATTATAATTATATTAATTATTTAGTTATATAAACCTATTTACCTGCTATAACATCCAAGACCTTATCCTGATCAGAACCCCGTTTGGTTTAAAAGGTATACAATGGAGATTTTGTGGAAAACCTACACGTATAGGTAAATTACACGTGCATTTGAAATAACTGTTTGTCCACATCTAAACACAAACTTAGTTATGCCAACATTAAAAAATAAAATAATTATTAAAGATGAACACATCACAGAAAATATTTTGCTTTGTGTGCTTGCAGCTCCATGAGTCCCTCCAAAGTCAACAAGATGAGATTGATTCTCTTGAAGAAAGAAACGTTCACCTCAGGCAGCTGGCTAATCGAGCAAAGCACCTAGCCTCTGTGCTTGAAGTAAGTTCAGAACTGTGAGAAGTCAAATCAGTATTTATCATGTATATGATGTAACCTCTTGGTTGTATTGTCATAAATTGTGTTTCAAACTTTTTAATCTTTAAACTTTTTAGTCTTTAATTTGGATCATTTTCTTTCAGAAATTGATGACAGTCAGAGACTCAAATGTAAAAGAACCAGTAATGCCTTATGGTGGTGACAAAACCTCACTGAGTCCTTGTAAGCGCCAGCGACTGGATGAAGGATATGAAACTGAATCCTCTGACTCAGTGGAGGACATGTTGAGGGATATTAGCACACGCTGCAATGCTGTACTTCACAGCAGCTCTACAGAAACAAGGCTGCAACAGGAATCAAAGACAATATCCATGTATGGTGCATTCTCAGGCCTGCAGACATCCATAGCTAAAGACAGCAACATGACTGTGGATGCAGCAGAAGCTGGAGAGAGTGTCTCATCTTTTAGGACCTCTGTCAGAGAACACAGCACTATAAGAACTCAGGTCTTTCCTCACGGACATGCCTTTACCTCAAGGACTCAGCAAGGAGGATACCGCTTTCGCTGGGTTCCCAAACAAAGCTGAAATGAGAGATCAGCAAATAAAGCTGGAGTTGTTATGTGGCTCTGATTAGTCATATGCAGATGCCCTAATTCTGTTGGGTGGACAGAAGTGTATGTGTGGGCTGCAACTGTTAATGCTTAACTTATAATCTATAGTGATATCTGTAAGTGATTCAGTGATGTCTTCCTCAGGTAGCTTGAAAGCTAATCATTCAGAGAAGAGGTGCTTAACAAAGGAAATTAAACTGCCCAAGCTGTTGTTTACATTGCGTTTTGGTTTACATAGTTTAATATTTGTTTATGTTTGCATCTCGCTATATATTTGTTGTCCTGGAAAATGCCAGTGATTTTACATATTTGGAAATAAAAATGTTTTTAAAACTGTAAAACAATGTGTACATTTTCATGTAGCTGACTCAAGTTTTTTTTTTTTTTTAAGATGATAAGGGAGCTTAGGTGATAATTAGGCAAATGGAAATAAACTGTGAACTTTCCTTGTTTGAGCAGTGAAACAAATGTAACCCTATGACCTGCTTTAAGAAGCAGGGGCTTTGTCTCTGTCTGAGTGACTGTGTGGCCTGAAAGAGTGGACAGAGCATTGATGTAGTGCAGCCAACATCCTTGTTTATATCCTTTTTGGAAATGTAAACAGATTCTCTCTTTTTTGGGGGCTGTATTTCCTGACTTATCACTCTTATGAACCTGACTGCTAACACAATAGTTGTATAAACAGTATACCCTGAGGGAAAGACTTTAGCTGTGTCATCTATCTAAAAAAGCAAACAAACAGAAAATCGGATTTAACACACAAAAAACAAACCCAAACCACCATAAACCAGGCAAAAACAAAACAAAAAGGAAATTAAACCAAGAAGAAGAGATTAACTTATCTAAAGAGGATGTTACCTTTGAAAATCTTTCTTCCACCTCACTGTTGAAATCTTTAGCTGTAAGAACCTGGCTGGTACACAAGACATTTGGACAATCTCAGGTCAGGCACCTGTCTAAACTTCCACAACCAGGGCCTGTTTGTTTTACAGCAGTGAAGGCAACAGTGCAGACCCTTGACTGGGGACAGTTTACAGTACTGACACTCCTGCTGTCATGAACACCGCATTTAACACAGCGAGTGCAGATAAGAAAAACCTGATAGCGAGATGGAGAACTGATTAACACAGGCCTGACTATTTATTTAAAGACCATGGAAAGTTACACCACCAAGGGAAGTTGAGGTGCATTTAACCGATAAATAACTCATAGCAAATTTATACTTAAAGACCACTTGACTGATGTTTTTTTTAAATCCAGCTTTATACTGGCTTTGCATTACAGAGAAACTTTTTAAATCAATTTAGTCATTGCAAAAGAAATGTGGTGTTTAACTTTCAAGAAGAAACTTAATGATGAGGAGAGTGAGGTGTGGCAGATTCTTACATCTGACCTGTCCAGCTGCTTCTAAATAGATGCAGATAGCCCAATAATAATTATCTAGTTAAACCATCCTACTTCCCTTGTTACATTCTGGCCAACCTTGGCCACAATCTGATGCTTAATGTCAAATTTCAGCCACTTTATTATAGAAAACATCTGCACGTGTGCTGAGCTCGACATCCAGCCGGGCCTTGAGCCACTTTTACAGCAAACAAATGCTTTTGTATCTGATCAGCACCGCTGGTGAGAGCATGGCACAGGGCAAAGCATTGTATAAGCTGGCTGTGACACTTTTGACCTGTTAAGCTACCGCCAAACTGCGGGGAACAATGCGGGAGGAGAAAGGAAAATACAGACACAATGCGTTTCTAAGGTGACTAAACTCAAACCTGGAGAGAGGCTGCAAGCCCGACGGAGTCCAGCGGGAAAAATACGTATTGTTCCTGTGGTGGGATACAGACGTGTAAGGTTCTGGGCAAATGAAAGCTAATTCACATTTAACTCATTTAAAAAACTTAAATGAACTGGCTAAATAAAATATTACATGAAAATGCCGGCTGTTTAAATTTGATACATTTTATACTGATGAAAAAAACAAAACCAAACTAGTTTAACCATTTTTATTTTATGAATGAGAACTGGATGGATTTAGATTATAGTGCTATGTGGTAATTTTGTTTGCTCTGCCACAGATTTGTGAATTTTCCAGGTTAAAAGTAAAAATAACAAACACTGAGCCGTTTGTTGTTGTTGTTGTTGTTGTTGTTGTTGTTTCTGTTGGGCGTGATGATAAATTAAAGGTTACTGTGGGTTATCTTGAGAGCTTAACCTTTTATGTCTATCATTTGGACTCTATGACAGCCCGATGGAGCACCTGGCGCACTGTCCCGGGCTCGCACTCGAGGTGCGAGCGCATATGGAAGTGGCAGGTGGCAAGAACGTGCGTGCTCTCGCGCCGTTCGGCCCACTTAGCGCCAGAGCAGCTCCTCATTAAACGGTGTGGCCCGCGGATACAGGGCCTTTACCCCCAAAACACGGCCACTGATTGCCCACCAGAGGAGCTGTTACAGGTTTATGACAACGCATTAAATCCAATCAGTAAAATCTGCAGTTTGCGGAGTGTTTATTAGTATGTGTTGTCAAAATTTGCTGATGTTTGAATTCACTTCCAAACATCTAAAACAACTTATTAGGCCTACAATTTAGCAATAAATAAATATATAAATAATAATAATTGTATTTCTTAACATGCTAAATATTTAAGGCTATTCGGTCTCAGTTCTCGTTTTGGCATGTTTTCAGGATTTGTAATTTATGATTTACTTACAATAAATTTTCGTGTGCTTTAAAGGTGCCAATCTGCACGATCCTACCTCTTTCCTAATGTAACTAGCCGATAATCATCATTAGCCTTTATATTTAAAATTATGCTTTCTTCAGCGACATAACAAGCTGAATATAAGCCTGCATCTGTAAACCATGTGATTAAGTGTGCAAACTGACACCACCCTAAAGAAATAAAGGTGAAGTAGTTTGTCCTTGTCTAAGTTAGGACATCAACTGATAACACGCAGCCACCTCCACCTTTATAACATTACCGCGTTGTTCTTTTCTTTTTCTTTCTTTGTCTGTTTGTTTCCATTAGAAACCAGGACGCGAAGGGAATCCCTGAATAGGAGCGAGTCTATAGGCCGCTTAATTAAAAACAGGGGGGAAATGGACCTAACTGCCAATAGCACAGCAGAGGACTTTGCTTCCCGCTCCGGCGTCCGCCCAGTGAGAGTATATAGGAGAGGAGACAACAGGTGCACCAGGCATGACCGGTCAGTGTCCTCACTTGGGCTGAGATAGGGAGGACTGAGATAGTGGGGACTGGGGCATGCTTAAATGAAGGAAATGGAAGATGCGCCTGAAACGCTGGAGTGAAGATTCACGCAGATGGGTAAGTAAGTTATAACATAGTTGCGGGCAATTAAAATAGCCTCAGTAGAGCAGTCAAGACATGTTATATGTTACTTAGGATCGGTTGCTGTTGCTGCTACCAGGCAACTCAAACACTAAACACAGGGACTCTTCCTATTTGGGTTCTTCTAACCACAGCATGTGCTACGTATAGTGGTGTAGAAAAAACAAACAAAAACCCAAAACACACAGTCACTTATATTAATTGCAGCATACTTGAAATAGTCCTCACCTTGGTGAATAACTCTTTGAAAGCACAGACTAAGATGTTCGAAACTAGTTTCACGTGATGATGAGCTGAGCTTGTGGTGTTTTTGTTTTTATGATCAGGAGGAGGATGTTGCGAGATTTTACAGGAAAGCGGCACTTTCCCTTCAAGGTAAGAGGGGGAACTAAAGTGAAACTGGCATTAAAATAATCAGAAATGTTCCCGCTTCATTTGTTGGGTGCCTCCTTCCTCTTTCTGCTGATCTTGCAGTGTCAGTGCGGCAGTGTACTGCTGCTGGCTGTGCTATTTGACTGACAGCTGTCAGCTGCACTCCTCACTGCTACTGTCAACTCACCTGAAACATGTTTGCCGACACTGCCACGTAACCCGCTTCTTATTATATTATAGTATATAATAAGAAGTCAGCCGAGAGTAAAGCTGGGAGACAATTCTACATTTTGCATACTGATAAATGAGCAGCTGGACGTCGGTACAGCAGTCAAATCCACGCATTTGCATTTACATGGACAGATGTGTTGTGACTGGTTGGGTGGCAGTGTAATGTTAGCTGACGTTTCTTCAGCCAGCTCACACTGCTCTGCTACTTTAACAGTTACATTTCACTGTGGGTCACACTAATGGCTCAAAAGCCATTCAATATGACTTTTAAATGTTTGCAAACTCTGCAAAGAAAATATCATTTTTTTTATTATAAGGACAGAAGGTGAAGTTGAATTGTGGGTGGCTGGAAGGCAGTGTCTTGTTAGCTGGTAGTTTCTTCCTGTGCCAGCTCACCTGCTGCTGCCCTCCAACTGTCCATTTAATCCACACCAACAGTGATGTCTGTAGTCACCCTTCACTGCAATCAGTACTAAGATGCGATTCATTGATTCTATTGTCTATTTTATATTATTTTCTCATAGCCATAAATATTCAGAAAAATCAACTACAGCACCATATTTAAGGAGATGGCCTTAATATCAATGCATTAACATTAGCAGGTAATTTGTAATGTGATTTAATTATTCAGTTAAGAAAGACGCTTAATACCCACAACACAGGACATCTAAATGAAAAATCTTAAAGTCATTAGTTAAAACAAATACTTATGAGAGCTTTTTATTGTTTGATAGATGCTGCACAGTTTGCTGGGCTCAAATCAGTCAAATCAGGCTCAATTAATTTGCTTCCTCTTAAAAAAGATTTTAATGTAAACACTGGAGAGATGAAAAGAAGGAAAGCTGAACATTTCAAAATGCCAACAACTGAAAAGCTAAATAACCACTGCAGCTGCAGCAGTGGTCATTTTAAGAAATGCTCATCACTGACCACAGGATAAACACCCCCACATACACTCATTTACACACACGCACACACACTCTGACTTGCATTGCATCACGGTGATTGCCTGATATTTTCATCTTGCATCTTTCTGGAATGACAACCCTCTCCAAGCAACACTCGCTGTCAACAGTTCAGTCCTTCCTGGCTGCCACAGCTCAGGAAACACAGACATAAAGCAGTGCTATGTCCAGTACCGATCACTAGGGGCCATCATAGCTCCACTCGTTTCTTTAGGATGATTTCCCGCACCATCGCTGTGACCTCTTCTCTGATGCTTTCCATGGGCTCGTCTGTTCGCCAGAATCGAACCACCTTCCCTTCTGGGTTCACCAGAAACTTCCAGAAGTTCCACTTTGGAATTTTCTTCACAGAATCTGAAAAACAAACAAGATGTCGCAGAACAGTCGTTAATGCTACATTTCTTTCTTTTTAATTTATCTTATTTTTAAGCAATCTTTAAAGTTGTTTGCCCAAGATGGGCAGCAACAAGTAATTCAGTTTCCATATAGTGAAACAAACTATTACACACTGAAGACAAAAAAATGTTCCTCAAAGGTAAAACCAGGATAAAACAGAGACAGACACATCAGGGTCTAAAATATGCTTAAAAACACTGACAGTTAGGTAGATTACAGGATGCTAAAATACCAAATGCCTTAATTTAATAACTTAATAGCAGAGTACCACGACGACAGAAAAAGTTACTTCCTAACAGAAGTGGACACTATCAAATCAAAATAATACATGCATAAAAAAAATTATATTAAATAAATAAAATAAGAATAAAAGAAAATACCTACACAAGCCTATAGTATCATTTCAATATTATATAATTTGATAGTGCAGTGAAAAATGTATGTGTTGTAACTGAAAATCAAGTGAAAACCTAATACTAAAAAACTCAAATGTGCATACTTATGTTCATATGCTGTAATAGCATTAATTCAAATGATAAATTCCCCTTGGCTACTGCTAATCATTATAGCTCACCACGACTGTTGTGTTACTGTATATTAATAATATTAACTGTAACTGTAAAAATACAGCTAATTAATAAAACCAGATTCTAATGCATGGAGCAGAATGTCAGTTCTGCTGCTTTACAAACATAAATGAAGTTGCTACTTAGCAGATATGACACTGAATTGATTAAATTTTATACCATCAAGTCTTGTAATCACAGAATAGATCAGAACCATACTTTATATTCCAGTTACCTCTGGAGTTCATAGACTTGTTCTGCAGGTCTTCTTTCAGGTGCATCATGTTCATAAAAACTCATTAAATTACCCTGGGGTGATTGAAAAATACAAAACTTTACGTTCAGCTCCACATTTTACAACAGTAACAGATTATTTTCCTCTCAGATGAAGTAAAAGTAGGCTTTGCCTAATCTTGTTTGGTTTTAGACTATCAACACTTGTACCTGGAATACAGGTGAGACCAATTGTTAAGTATTTGAGGTTTGGCGACAGCTCCAAATTTGACTTCCTTCCATCATTAAATACATCCTGCACTTGGAGCAGGTATAAATATGTAATCAGCGTTTCTGTGATCTCACTCAGTGATCCCACAGTCATGATATTCGTTAAAAGTCTTTCTCCCAACCTGTGAGGAATTTGAAAGCAGGGTCAGCCTCTGATCCCATTATTTTGATCTTGCTGAAGAAAGGAAAGGTAACACCGTAGGCTGACTTGGCGAAAGCCTCGATGTCCCGGCTGGTTCCGGTCTCCGTATCCCCGAACTGTCCGCAGGGAAAGGCCAGGACGTTGAAGTGAGAGGTGCCCAGCTCCCGGTGGAGCTCCTGTAGAGACTTGTAGTTCGCCTCCGTCTGCTGGCAGTAACTCGCCACGTTTACAACTAAGGACGCCTGCAAAAGAGGGGATTAGGAGCAGTGCACAGTTATTTTAAAAAGCTCTTAAAAATACGCACTCTGCAAATAAATCAAGTCTAAACTGACACGGGGAAAGTTAAACAGTTAAACGGGTTTATTCTCAGTCTGAAACGACGGCTGATGATGTGGACATACTTTTCCTCGGTACTTCTCCAGAGAAATCGTCCTGCCCTTCGCGTCCTTCACCTCGAAAGAATAAAAATCCTTCGGTTTTCTGGGTTTCACCAGCTGGGTCTGCAGAAGAAATAAACACCCCACACCCACCGTCATGCTCAACAGCACAGTTAACTTTTTCGCTTTTGGGTTGGAGGACCTGGTAGGATAACCTCCCAAAGCCTCCATCTTGGAGGGGAAAGAGCAAACCGTAGCTTGAACTGGGGCTCTCCTTCCAGAAGTTCTGGGGCGGATCAGAGGAAATAGTCGCGTTAAGCTGGACGGAGAAACGGTGAAAGCGACTATACCGGAAACTCAGCAGCAAAATAAAACTAATAATAAGTGAACTTTACATGTAAATACTCGACTTTCAGCTACACTACAGAATCCTATATAGGCCGACTACAGGGTCAGCTGAAAATATTTTTTTTAAAAACAAAACAAAACAAAACAAACAATGCCTTATGTTTTAGTTTTGTTAGGTGTGTTCAATATAAAAAGCATAAGACGGAATTAATATTGAGACTGATGTCTATATCACTTGTTTTTAATGTTGGAAAACATTAAAAACAGAAATCGGGAACTTATTATTATTATTATTAATAATAATAATAATAATAATAATAATAATAATAATAATAATAATAATAATAATAATAATAATATCATCATCATCATCATCATAATCATAACAATAATAAACATGCCTGAATGCTCAGTGCAGATTATTAGCACTAGAGGAACCTCAGCAAACACTTAACCAAACTTTCCAGTGGTTTCCTCAGTAATCACTGTAAAGCATTTAAATAACTACAGAATCTTCATCTGCTATGAAAGGTTTCAAAAAATTAAGAGGAAGTTAGGCTCTTAATAGATTAGTTTCTAATGATATAAAGTTACTGTTTAGTACATTTTAAATAACCTTATTTTGAGATGGTATTAAAAAAAACAATTGTTATTTGTCTGCTCAGGGACAATACGAGGCCCATGAAGTCACATACAAATGCTTCAGGAGGCGGATCATCCAGAGGCGCTGCAGAGAAAGCCCTGTTGCAAGTACCCCACTGGCCCCTGGGCGGCAGTGTGAGCCAAGCTTCGAGTTTGATACCATCTGTCAGAGGCTGGAGCTCGATTCTCCACCGAGAAAGCATGAACCGGGACAGGGAGTCCTACCAGGAAAAATCCAAGGTATTAAACAACACACAGAAGTTCAGTAATAATAATAATGCAATACTGATGCCAGGCATATTCACATAAGTTAGGTCATTAAAAGTGTGATTAAACTCAAAAATTACCCGAAGTCAGGTTTTAAACGACTGATTTTTAGAAGAGGGGAAAAACGACTGATTCAGGATTTAAAGCATAATGTGTATGTCATAAAAATGCAACAATGTTTGTGTAATTTGGATAAATATTTTGGTTTAAAAAACTCCAACCAACTTTATCCTGCCACATGAAGACCCTAGTCACCACTGGGGACTGTACCCAAGCTGTTGGTGTTGCACTTGAACAGCATATTTATGATTCAGCTGGGTAACACTGTTCTTATATGACACTGCTGATTTTAAAATGCACGGGCATGCACTCCCCTAGGCCCATATCTAGAAACAACATTCATTCTTTTTAATCTTCACCAGGTGTATCATCATACTGACACAGTACATTTTTACCTGAGAGCTGTTGGACGTTTTCTATGATGTCATTTGATTTCACCAGAGGCAGCACTGGTGGGAGGCTCGTCTCACTCTGAGTCTGTTAAGTTGGTGAACACAGAGTGCACGATCGCTGCAAAGACACGGCCTGCTGCAGAAAATGCCCCACAAGAGGTTTGTTTAAGGAAGCTGCACTTCCTCGTTTGTGTCTGTGTGTGGTTGTGATGCAGTAGTTTGAGGGGGATGCTAAACTGACTTCTGCAAGTCATCGTCTCATACACGAACATAGAAGTTTTCATTTAAAAGTGAAAAAAGTCAGAGAGTTTTGTATGTGTGTGGTTTCCAAAAGTTGCTCGAAGTGAAATAAAATAAAAGAACACAATCAGTTTGATATAAGAATAATAAAATGTTATTATCCTATCAGAGATGGTGGTGTGGTGGCTAGCTCATCTGCCTCACAGGATGAAGGTCCTGGGTTTATGTAGAGTCTGGGGCCTTTCTCTGTGAAGTCCAAAGACATGCAGTGGGTGATTGGTTATTCTGAATTGATTTTAACTGTGAATACTTTTTCTTGTCTTGTGTTATGGCCCTGCAACAGATCGATGTATAAAGCATATAAAAAAGTAAATCTGCATATATTGCTAATGCTAACTTTCAATGATATGCTAATTTTAGATATTTTTGAAACCTGAATAGTAATAATTCTTTTCCCTTTTTTGGTTTTGTTTTACAGCGATGGGTATGGAGACCTGCAGTTCAAGAACCTGAAAATCTCAATCGCTCAGGTAGATCATGTTTCTACACAGCAAAATCTCCAGTGTTAATTTAACACTGGAGATTTTGCTGTGTATGAATGATTGTGTGAATGATCTCTGGACTGATACTACATGATGTCATACTGGGGAACCCAAATACATACTTTGATCACGCTGCAGTTTTTTTTCCGCTTTGTTTTTTGAATGCTGGATGATGTAATTATAGGTTTACTTTATCAGACTGCACACCAGTTTTTGAAGTCTGGAGAAATTTGGTAGCGTACAAAGACAACAAAGATAACATCTGGAATAGCAATAAGGAAGAAAAGTTTGAAAGAAATCACGTGTTAAATTCTCTTGACACTTTATTCACATTTAGGCACTTTAGCAGTCATCACTAGTTTCAACACGTTCTAGTTTAATGCAACGAGTGCTTAATGCACATCAATGTGGATGCTTGCTGCAACTATTGATTCATGTCAAAAACACGACACAACAAAGAAAGTGTTTGAAAATTAATGGATTAACAGCAGATGTACAATGTATGTTTTGTAACAATATCTTTTAAATTATATTTTTATCATTGAAGGTTATGATGAAAGAAAATATGATCTTCAGCCATTTGCCACTCTGAACAAAGCCACTCTGAGCCTGCACGGGAAGTCAGTGGTTAAGTTGGGTGCACCATCACTGCTGAATGATTACTGTAAGAGAAAATGAAGCCCTAAATGACTTTTACAAATACTGTTTTTTTGCTTCTGTACACCACCACAGTAGATGTTTCTTTCCAAGCTCCTTAGACTACAATGACCTGGGTGACTGAGAACCTTCACAGACACCACAGTAGACTGTAAAACAATCCAAATGTGGCTGAAATGTAGTTTTCAGCTTAAATTCATTGGGGTTAATAATGCTTTGCATTAGCTGTTTAGGAATTATAGTCACTGTTATAAATAATCTAATTTTTAAAGGGTCAGAAGTAATTGAACAAACTAATAATCCTTTGCATTGCATTAATTCTGCCTGAAGTCTAGAATGCATGGACATGATTAAAGGTGGTGCTTCCTCCCTTGAGATGCTCTGCTGGGCCTTTACTTCACCACTGTTGGTTGGTGCTTATTTGTGGGCTTATTTGCATTTAAAACTGATAAGCATGCTGTTCTGGATTAGGATCAGGTGACACGTCTTCTTCTATCAGTATTGGGCCATTAAGAAGTTGTACATCTACGTGCTATAACATTTCCATCATGTTTGACGAATGATGGTGGTTGTGTTGGGGTGTGCTGGTGAAATTTCATTATTTTAAATAGCATAGCCACATGGGCAACAAAAATACAACCTGGAACATCTGCTACTTGTTTTTTTTTCTGAAAAATACTTACTGAAAACACTTTGGTGGATATAACAGATTTAACAAAGAAAAAAAAATGTTTATAATTAAGGCTCATCCTGTTCATCAATAATTTATGCCTACGATATAGTCCTCTGTAGTCCTTTGTTTTTGCAACTTTGTCATTTCAGACACTAACCTTCTCGACTGCAGCTGTAGTGGCATGGTTGCATTAGGACTCGGCTCTTCAGTTTACATTTGGAATTCAGAAACTCGTGGTCTGGTTGGACATCTGGACCTGAGTCCACAATCAGGATGCCGATATCGTCAGTCGGTCTCGTCTCTGTGCTGGAGCACAGATGGAAGAGCCCTCAGTATCGCGACTAGACGAGGGGAGATACAGGTAAATGAGCTCATAGAGGTTGGAAACTTATTCAAACCAAATGTGGTATGGGGGGCTCTGTGAGAAGGGAAGTGTCATATTTACTGAATCAGCAGGATGACTGTTTGTGGTGTCTTTGTCTCTCTTTGACTCTTTAGTTGTGGGATGTCGAACACAAGCAGAACATGAGGTTTCTGCTGTCACACCTGGCTGTGGTGAGAGCGCTTTCTTGGAAACAGCAGTTACTTAGCAGGTACCCATTTGGTTTGTTCTGGTATTTAAAGAAGGTGCTGCTTAATAATGAAATGGAAAAGATTGACCAATTTGGAAATTATGCTAAATAAATGAATCAATAAATAGGATAGATAGGCTTAGGATAAGAGCTAAAGGCATACAGCTTTATCTCTTTAATAGAAGAAATGTAGATGAATTAGTCACGGACAGGGTAGGAGACACTTAATCAATAAAAGTGTCCATAAAAGCAGTGTTTTTTCTGACAGTGGATCTGTTCTTGGACATATCTGTCACCTTGACCCACGGGCTTTCACACCTCTGGTAGGTGCAACCACCCAGAGGGAGGGGGTCTGCAGTCTGCAGTGGTCACCAGGAGGCAAATGGCTGGCCAGCGGCTCCACAGAAGGCCTTCTCCATATCTGGGATGATGACATCATGGGAAAAAAAATGTCAAGTCAGCCAATAATGACAGTGAAGCAGCCCAGTGCTGTGAAGGTCTGTGTACTTGGATTTGGAGGCTAAAAGTAAACTGTTTGGCATTTTTAAAGGCTGACACAGCCAGAGTTACAGAGTTTGAGCAGACGTCAAAGCAGTTAAATGTGAATAAGAGGCTAATGGTTTTAATGTGTAAGGATTTTGGGTTAGTAAACAGAGATTTAAAAATGCTGTTAATGTATCCACCTTTGTGTGTGTTATTTTGTTAGGCAATGGGGTGGTGCCCATGGCAGGGAAACATTATTGCTACAGGAGGGGGATGGAAAGATGGTGAGCTGAGAATCTGGGACACACAATCAGCATCTTGTGTTACTTCTGTGCAAACAAATTCACAGGTGCTTGAGAATTACAGTATTGTGGATATTTTTGTTTTGCTGTATTTAAAAATGCTGGATAAACTATTACTATTTACCCTCATTTGCAGATCTGTTCTCTACAATGGGCTGAAAAGAAGAGATATCTGGTTACAGGTCATGGCCTACCTCATCACAAAGTCACATCTTGGGTGTGGGAGTTTCACTCTCTCAGCCCCATTTACCAGTTCACAGGTTAGAAAACCAAAAAACACACAAGGCTGTTCTACATTACTATAACCTTTTTATTAATAAAGTAAATAATTCTGTTTAATGCAACGTTAAATTGTATCAGCACTGCTGTCTGATACTATCTCAACTTAGTCTCAACACATTGACAACACACTCATAGGAACAAATGTTGTTGCGTCAATAACACAGTGAGTAATATTCTCACAGAAGCAGTTGTTGTCAGTGCAGCAGCTCTGTCACCTACCACTAATGTCTTTAATGGCCATCGTGTGCTGAGTGATTCGTGTTCTGGGCTTCCCTCTAGTGAATATGAAACTAAGGTTGCTAGTTTTAATATGAGCTGTCTCACTGTCCTGTAGTATTGTGAGCTGGTGTTAGAAAACCAATACTTACGGCTTAAGGGGGGAAAAAATGAGAAATAAACCGCTAACAGAAATGCTAAATTCCTGTTTTTTCTGGTCAGGAGGGCTCAAACCAAGCATTGAATGCAAAAGACACTTTTACTGAAAACCCACTAATATGTAATATTGAATAATTTTACTTAATAAAAAAAATGATCAAGTAATTTTCAAAATTTACTTTTTTTAATTTAAGTTTTTTTGTACTTTTATATTTTAAATGAAAACTTGACGGTCATTCTGCGCTATTTTTCAGAAGTGTAATTACTGATATCAACCCTTGTGGTAAAGTCCTATTCCCATAGGAATACTGGTTATGATAAGATAGGGAAATTGACTTGTTTTCATAATGGAAAAAAACAAACAAAAACAAAATAGTGTAGCTCCCATTGAGTTGCACCAATGCAGGCCGTTATTCTGTAGGCAGATTTTTAGTCACCATTTTCTTGGTTAACCACAGTCATAAAGTCCCCCTTCTCATTTTTGCCAATAAGGCTCTGATTGACTCAGTTGTACTGGCAAACAAGGAGAAGTTGTTACTGAATGAGATGCTTGTTTGAATCACAGACAAATATGTGCGAAGTGAGGTTTGGAACAGAGTGCTTATATTGTTTAGTTTTTGGTATTATCTATTTTTTCCATTTAACTTCACGTTGCTTTTATTTCATTATCTCCTGAATCCAAGATGTCTGTCAACTTTTCTTTCTAATCCTGGTTTTTGATGTGTGATTCCATCAAAAAACATAAAAATGTAAAAAGGCATTATAATCAAGGTAGTACAATTCAATATTAATTCCCTGTTAATGTGGCATTTTCTTACTACTTATAGCAACAACAAGAACTGATTTTCAGTTCTTTTAAATAATAATTTTTTTTCTTTTTCTTTTTTTAACCAGGTCACTCTGATCGAGTCCTTCACTTGGCCTTAAACCCTGACAATTCTCAGATTTTCTCCACCGGTGCGGACCAGCGCTTTCACATCTGGGATTTGTAGTAACCAGCGTCATGGAACCGTGACATTCATATTGATAATAAAGTTCTTTAGCATCTGGTTAGAAATAGGTATACAATTGATTACCACATAAGTGCACATTGCTGCTTTCTTGGCAATTGTGTCATAGAGACCACACATTTCCCTCCCATGATGTCAACCACAATTCGAAGCCAGTTTACCACCAGCTCACACCTTTTGTCATGCATCGTGCATGCCGGTAGCACAGGTTTCCTGTTTTAATGGCTAGACGACATGAATCTTTTGTATAGTTATGATATGACAGATATGCCATACTGACTACTATCATATGAAAGGTAACAAAAGACAGACATGGGACATGTTTTAGTGTACACATATATGAAATAGCTCAGCACCAACAGTTGAAATCTGCTGCTGCTGACTTAAGGCTCATCAGCATTTATTTGTTCTGTATGTGAGTTCACTTTGAGTTTGTTGTGTTTTTATTTATATTACATTTTGATATGTCTTCATTGTAAATTTTGACTTCCTGAAATTTTTTTTAATTATATTTTGCACAATGAAATCAAATTTAGGAACCTAATAGTAGAATACACTCTGTAGCCTAAGGTAGCTTTTATTCTTGCCCCAATGATATGAAACATCCCTACTACCTATTTTACCTAGAAATAGAGTGAAAGCTTTGTGGTTTGTTTTAAAAGTTATGTGTTTAGTAGTTAAATCACTTAGACTTAAGTTAAATGTAAAATGAAGCAGAATAGATTTCTGCTAGAAAAGACTTTGTGTGTGAGCATATGCGCTGCAAAATTTGACTTGCAAGAGTGTGACCAGAGAAGATTTAAGAGAACAGTTTGTGCAAAAGCACTGTGGTGAAGACTTCCTTTATAAAAACAGAGCAAGACCCCCCCCCCTCTACATGAGTTATTTCTTATAGGTTATATGTTCACAGTCACACTGAGATGTCGGAGCAAACGTGCAATGACTGAGGTTGGTTTATATAGTCCCTGTAACCTCAGATGTCTGCAAAGTCTAGCCTACGCTGTTCCACTTTTGACTAAGATAAGGGTCAAGATGAATAATGTCAACACTCAACTGAAAGCAGCAACATGCCTCAAGTGCAGTCTGAAATGAAGCCCAGTCAGCAAAGAAACTGAAATTTTAAAAAAAGAACTGAGAAGAAATCTGCATAAGTTGTGTTTCTCTGTGAGCTTACTGCTTTACAAATATGCTGGCCTTTAATGCAAGGTCAAAGTCATGATGGCTCCACTCAGCTGAAACTGGCGGCACAAAAAGGGTCAACATATTCTGCGTCCCTTATGTAAAATGTTGTACACTGAAAGGAAGTAATTCCTAATTGACATACAGTGGCTTGCAAAAGTATTCGGCCCCCTTGAACTTTTCCACATTTTGTCACATTACAGCCACAAACATGAATCAATTTTATTGGAATTCCACATGAAAGACCAACACAAAGTGGTGTACACGTGAGAAGTGGAACGAAAATCATACATGATTCCAAACATTTTTTACACATAAATAACTGAAAAGTGGGGTGTGCGTAATTATTCAGCCCCCTTTGGTCTGAGTGCAGTCAGTTGCCCATAGACATTGCCTGATGAGTGCTAATGACTAAAGAGAGTGCACCTGTGTGTAATCTAATGTCAGTACAAATACAGCTGCTCTGTGACGGCCTCAGAGGTTGTGTGAGAGAATATTGGGAGCAACAACACCATGAAGTCCAAAGAAAACACCAGACAGGTCAGGGATAAAGTTACTGAGAAATTTTAAGCAGGCTTAGGCTACAAGAAGATTTCCCAAGCCTTGAACATCCCACGGAGCACTGTTCAAGCGATCATTCAGAAATGGAAGGAGTATGGCACAACTGTAAACCTACCAAGACAAGGCCGTCCACCTAAACTCACAGGCCGAACAAGGAGAGCGCTGATCAGAAATGCAGCCAAGAGGCCCATGGTGACTTTGCACGAGCTGCAGAGATCTACAGTTCAGGTGGGGGAATCTGTCCATAGGACATATGTCTGTGAAGGTTCTCAGTCATCCAGGTCATCGTAGTCAAAGGAGCTTGCAAAGAAAAGCGTCTGGACTTTTTTAAGTTGCTTGAAGACGTTTCACCTCTCATCCGAGAAGCTTCCTCAGTTCTAAGGTCAAATGGTGGAGAGTCCCAGATATAAGCCTAGTGGGAGTGACCCCCCACAGAGGGACAAAAGGACCCCCTGATGATGTCAGGGGGTCCATAGGACAACTATTAGTTGTGCACTGCACAAAGTTGGCCTTTATGGAAGAGTGGCAAGAAGAAAGCCATTGTTAACAGAAAACCATAAGTCCCGTTTGCAGTTTGCCACAAGCCACGTGGGGGACACAGCAAACATGTGGAAGAAGGTGCTCTGGTCAGTTGAGACCAAAATGGAACTTTTTGGCCAAAATGCAAAACGCTATGTGTGGTGGAAAACTAACACTGCACATCACTCTGAACACACCATCCCCACTGTCAAATATGGTGGTGGCAGCATCAGGCTCTGGGGGTGCTTCTCTTCAGCAGGGACAGGGAAGCTGGTCAGAGTTGATGGGAAGATGGATGGAGCCAAATACAGGGCAATCTTGGAAGAAAACCTCTTGGAGTCTGCAAAAGACTTGAGACTGGGGCGGAGGTTCACCTTCCAGCAGGACAACGACCCTAAACATAAAGCCCGGGCAACGATGGAGTGGGTTAAAACAAAACATATCCATGTGTTAGAATGGCCCAGTCAACGTCCAGATCTAAATCCAATCGAGAATCTGTGGCAAGATCTGAAAACTGCTGTTCACAAACGCTGTCCATCTAATCTGACTGAGCTGGAGCTGTTTTGCAAAGAAGAATGGGCAAAGATTTCAGTCTCTAGATGTGCAAAGCTGGTAGAGACATACCCTAAAAAAAGACTGGCAGCTTTAATTGCAGCAAAAGGTGGTTCTACAAAGTATTGACTAAGGGGGCTGAATAATTACGCACACCCCACTTTTCAGTTATTTATTTGTAAAAAAACGTTTGGAATCATGTATGATTTTCGTTCCACTTCTCACGTGTGCACCACTTTGTATTGGTCTTTCATGTGGAATTCCAGTAAAATTGATTCATGTTTGTGGCTGTAATGTGACAAAATGTGGAAAACTTCAAGGGGGCCGAATACTTTTGCAAGCCACTGTATCTATAGCTCAGGATACTCACTACAGTATCCACCACTCGGCAAGTGTGTGAATCTAGATGTGACTTAGGGGGACTGTTTACAATTCTAGTGTTTGCTTTATGTTACAAAAACTACTATGTCTGTGATGAAGTGCAAACATATGGGGGGAAAAATAGAAAACATTTTTTTTAACAAATTCCCATTGACTACAGTAGTGAATGTATACTTCAACCTTACGTCATTCTTAATTTTTTGCATAATTTTCCATATGGGTAATACAGAGACCTGACAGACAAGAGAGTCTGAAACCTGAATAATGTTGTTTGCTGTTCTGCAAATATTTAATCGGGCTCATATTTGAAAGTCAAAAAGTACACTAACTAACAAATTATCAACCAGGCTGTTCTAAAAATAGACTGCAGGGTGGAGCTAGTTACGCCGTATTTTTAACCCCCTTATAAAAGCTAGGCAGCTTTCTCCCAGTCTTCAGTTACAGTGGCATTGTTGAGCTTTTCCAGGCGCTTTTGTCTGCCAACAAGCACAATCTTCTGTTTTCCAGTAGAGATAAAAAAAATTCAAATAGCAGTTAGTAAGCAGATTGTAATGTTTAGGATATTTGATACTGGAAAGGTTTAGGAAAACAAACAATGTAAAGCAAATGCATTTAGATTTTAATATCTTGTGTAACTAATTCCTGAAAACGTCCTCATACAGGTAAGCACTGAGCTTTAGACACTCCCATTTTTTCACCTCTTGCATCACCCTGAGGCTTTAGCTGGCTTTATAAATTTACACACGAACAGAGTCCTGGGCAAATGAGAAGGAGAGAGTATGGGATGACTATAGGGAGCACTTGAGAAACACCAGACAGCTCATGGTCAGCTGTCTGATGGGAATGAAATAAAAACATATATATCACCTCCCAGAAAACTACACGGATTCTACTTTATGTCTGGCAATGAGACGGCAATTCTGCATCAGCTGGCGATTTTAGGTAACATTTTGCAAAACTTCTTTAACATGAGTCAAGCATGTTATCATTCCATGTTTCATTGTCCGTAAATGTCAAAATGAGTCTAGCATCTGATGCAATAAGCTTTTTATTAGTACTTATGTTCTGACTGCATACTCTAGCTGGTCAAAGGAGCTTGCAAAGAAAAGCGTCTGGACTTCTTTAAGTTACTTGAAGACGTTTCACCTCTCATCCGAGAAGCTTCTTCAGTTCTAAGGTCAAATGGTGGAGAGTCCCAGATATAAACCTAGTGGGAGTTTCCCCCCACAGAGGAACAAAAGGACCCCCTGATGATCCTCTAATCCCCTGAGCCAAGGTGTGAAACTGGGTGTGGGTCCCAATCAGCCAGAGTTTCGGGTGAGTTCATTGTGAAACCTGGCCCCACCTTATCATGCGAATTCCTGAGATCAGATGGCCCAGGATGTGAGTGGGCGTTAAGGCGTCTGGGAAGGGATCTCAAAACTGGATTATAGATGGCAGAGAGTTGGTGTCGTAAACCACCGCCTCTGTTCAAAGATGGTCGCTCACAGTGGACATAGATGGCTTCTTTCACTCCTCTTTCAAACCATCTGTCCTCTCTGTCCAAAATGTGAACATTGGCATCCTCGAAAGAGTGTCCTTTATCCTTAAGATGCAGATGGACTGCTGAGTCTTGTCCTGTGGAGGTGGCTCTTCTGTGTTGTGCCATGCGCTTGTGAAGTGGCTGTTTGGTCTCTCCAATGTAGAGGTCTGGGCATTCCTCACTGCACTGTACAGCATACACCACATTGTTAAGTTTGTGTTTTGGCGTTTTGTCTTTCGGGTGAACCAGTTTTTGTCTGAGCGTGTTGCTGGGTCTGAAATACACTGGGATATCGTGCTTGGAGAAAACTCTCCTGAGTTTTTCTGATACACCGGCTACATAGGGGATGACAATGTTGTTGCGTCTGTCTTTCTTATCCTCCCTCGCTGGTGTCTGATCTTCTTTTCTGTGTCTCTTTGCTGACTTTAAGAACGCCCTTTTAGGATAGCCGCACGTTTTGAGTGGGACCCACACCCAGTTTCACACCTTGGCTCAGGGGATTAGAGGATCATCAGGGGGTCCTTTTGTCCCTCTGTGGGGGGATACTCCCACTAGGTTTATATCTGGGACTCTCCACCATTTGACCTTAGAACTGAAGAAGCTTCTTGGATGAGAGGTGAAACGTCTTCAAGTAACTTAAAGAAGTCCAGACGCTTTTCTTTGCAAGCTCCTTTGACTACGATGACCTGGATGACTGAGAACCTTCACAGACATACTCTAGCTGCTGTTAATGTTAGCTAAAATGTGACTTAGCTGCTCACGAGGACAGATTATTAGAGGGAGAAGACCCTTGGCCCCCTGTTCCATGCTCTTCTACAATGACATACAAATGTAGTCTCAAATCTCTCAGTTGCATTTTCGTCTTTAAGGTTAATGTCTGTCTTTACAACTTGGGCATTTCTGTAGATTGAAAAATGGTGGCTATACTTCAGTATTTATTTAACACTTGTACACAGTTATTCTACTAAATACTGCAACACACTATTTAAATGTATATAATGAAAACATGTCTAATAGATTATAACACAATCAAACAACCAAACATAGCTATTGTTAACTACTCTGCCTTCATCTATGTTTTTTTTCCTTATGCAGTGGTATGTCATGGCTTAGCAGTGGGTCAGATCTCTTCTTATTACTTCCTAGTCCAAAGACCTATGCCATGGGTCAAAGCCCAGGAGTTCTGTCAGAAGTACTATGTGGACCTTGCTGTCCTGACCACAGAGGAGCAGTACTTCAGTGTCCTGAATGCTACTCCTGCCACAAAAGTCAGCTTTTGGCTTGGTCTGAAACGCCAGAGTGTCTCCAGTGACTGGCAGTGGGTGAATGGGGAACAACTGGGCTATGAACACTGGTACAGGAGAAACAATGAAGGCTGCTGTGCAAGTTTAGAGGCCATGCTGGAAAAAGACAAGAACCTGTTGGCTCGCTACTGTAAGGAACCACACATGGTTGTCTGTCAGGGTAAGTAATGCATTTTTTGCTCTTTTTGGAGTTAGAAACTGACAAATATAGTAACTACAAAGTCTAAATATGATACTCAATAAAGATGAGGCACACAACTAAAAAATGCAAACAGTCAGATTCACTGAAACACGATGCAGTGACTAAAAACCTGTTCTACCTGTCTAAGGTGAGTGTGTTGCCACAAGAAAATGATCCCATACTCTACTGGTTATGTTATGGTGCTTTGTTTATATCCTGCATCCACCTGCCTGTTATTATTTATAACAGATTAGTTAGGTAGCAGTTGAAAAAAATCATTATTAAAATAGTTTTGCTGGTTTAAACCTCTAAAGCAGGGCTCTAAAACTCACAGCCTGGGGACACTTGCAGCCCGTGTCACCCCTACTTGCGGCCCATATGTTGAGGTGAAGAAATATAATGCAATTTGGCCCTTGAAATTACTCTTTTTGTTAGGGAGGATTTCTTTCCTGTTGTTCCTTAAAAAGTTCATTAAAAAGCAAAAAAATATTTAATATGAAGGCAATATGAGCAGACAGTACAAACATGTTGGCTGCGTTAGTTCAGTGAGAAAGTTATTTGTAAAGAAAACATTTTTCACTGGCCGTAAAAAATGAATGTGTACACTTATGTCTGCATTTTTATTTTGTTAAATATGAACATAATGATTGCAAAAGTGCTGCAATGTGTCTGGCCAGAAAGAGTGTACCAATTTATTTATTTGGTAGTTCAATGAAAAGCTTCAGTTAGTTAAGAGTGAGAAAAAAAAATTGTTGTTATACAATATTTATACAATATTTGAAATAATACAATGAGATGACAGTGCCAGCAGTGGCCCGCAGCTCTCTGAAGTTGGAGATCCCTGCTCAAAAGCACAGTAACATGAGACAGTACCTCCAACCAATTTAGATAGATGAACTAGTCCACCGTAGTTCATGCTGGAGTTCATTTTTTAGTATTTTACCAGGATTCTCCTGTTCCTCCCCACAAAAGAGCAGATACTGCTTCTGCTGCTGGCCCCCTCACTGACCTATCTAGCTCTCCTCATATAATAACCCATCACCTGGTATTTAAATCTCTGTTTTCTCCATCATTTTTCATCAAACCTATCTGATAACATGTTATTTTTTATGATCCATACCTGAGCTCTTACTTGACTCTGACTGTTTTTCTTCCCACAGGTCCACATTCCCCTCAGTCGGTGACAGTGGACTCAGTGGGTGCGGAACATGTGAATCTTAGTTGGAATATCTCTGCCTTTATGCAGACGACACCACACAGTTACAATGTGACCATATGTGACAGCAGATGTGAGACAGTCTTTTACTCCTGCACCAATGGTTCTGCAGCGATGAGCATCAGCATCTCCAACTTAACATCAGGCACAAAGTATTTCCTACATATCTCTGCCTTTGTTGTTCGGCCTGACAGTGTTACTGGTGGAAACATCATCCTGCAGAGTAACCCTACAACAGTAGACGTTAAAACAGGTGAGGAAGTTCTTGTTTATTTTTGTGTCATGGCTTGCTTCCTAGATACTGTGTACAATAACTGACAACAACTTAAATTAAAATATTCTATTATATTCAGCCCATTTACTCATCATTGTAAACTGGTGCTTGCCTCCCTCTTTTGTATCTGTGTCTCTGTATCCTCTCTACTTCGGTAGATCACGATATCATCTTTGCTGTTTTGATGGTCATTAAACTGATGTTGCTTGCTCCTCCACTGTGGATTCTTTATCATATCCTTAAAAAAGGTAGGTCTTCTTTCTCCAGTAAAAAATCTATATATTTAAAAAAAATCTCCATAACATATAACATAATTTTTATTTTTATTTTTTAAACAGCAGGTCGTTTTGAAGAATCAAATCATTACATCTCTCCAGTGTTGCTCTCAACTGAAGACACAATTGTTGATCTGGTCCCTCAGAAAACTCCAGGCATTGGTTAAGACACGGAAAAAACATAGTCTAGACATTTGTAGAAAAATCTCTTCAAATGAAAAATGCCAACACAATGAATATAGAATACATGGAGACAGATTCATTTTTTAAAAAAAACTGCTTCTCATTTACAAATGAATCGTTAACCAGTGTGTAGAAAATACTACAGTTAAACCTTCTTTTTTGAAACATGGTATGACCAACTTTTCTAAAATACCTTTCGATTTTTATTAAATTTGATCCTAAATGAGTGACTAAGACCACGAACTCAACAGGATTGTGTTTTCCGTTGCCGTTTACCCACAGACTCATAGTACCGAAAGCCTTTACGCAGCCACAGATATTGCATTGTAGCGGCCCTTCACATAGGATGCAGGTTTAAGGCACTTTCACATTGGCTTCATCTTTATAAACAGACATCTACACTGTTGTTTTGTATTGTATGGTTGTACCATTGGTCATTCAGATTAGTGAGCACATGTGAAAATATGTGACCCTCAAAATTTAAAAAAAGTAGTCCCTGGAGTATTTGTTAAAAGCATTTTATGCTTCTTTTTTTTTTTTTTTTTTAACTAAAACTACCTGTTAGTCATTTCCCACAAAATGTGTCATGCTGTAACTCATCACAGTCTGAGTTATGAAGTATTAGCACAAGTCAATGCAGTGAAGTGTCAGATGGACCACTGTAGTATCACTTTTTACCTCAAGATGAAACCGTCATTTGATTTTAATGAGCAGTAGGAAGAAATCACATATTATGTATTATGTTGTTTTGTTTTTCCACTTTTTCTTGATGTACTCACCTTTAGTTTATTTAAAAAAGCAAGAAAGTCAGTAAATGTGAAAAATGAGCGAAGAACAATATATTTCATCCAGTGCTGCTAGAAGTTATAAGTCATAAAAATATAAACTATTAAGAGGAACAAAAAGAAAAATTTAAACTGTAAAATTTAAAAAATGTTTATTGTTGTTATTCTTCACTTTTAGGATTTCTTTTTTCTTTTATATTTTTTAGTGTTTTTTGTTCATTTGTTTGTTTATTACAATATTTTTTTTATTACAGGGCCCATTGATATTGGACGAAATATTATAAAGCTTCTTTCAAAATGTACTTGTTGCTTTAAATTAGAATTAGACAAACATAACTTTTAGGGTCTTCTCAATAGTTTCAGATAGTGGCAGTGCATTTAATTGAATGTCATGACCCAAATGAAACATTAGCATTTCAAAGATGGAAAATAACATTACCAGTATTCTTGATTGAGAGTGAGATATTTTTCTTGAATCAAACATAGGTCAAAAAAGTAGTGATTACACAAACAAGCAATGTGTTTTACATAAAGACCTTGCTGATCTCATGGTTCTCAGGCCTTTAGGTGTATTTTTTAAGCTGCCTTTAGGATTTATGTAGCGTATCAGGAAACAAGTTAACAGTAACTGAATAGCAGTATAAACAGTTGATTACTTACTATACTCTGCTGACAAGCTTATTTACAAAGAGTGGCATAGATACAAATATTCAATAAAGTTGTTGGTTTATTGATTATTTGCACACATTTAATGAAAAACAAAGAAAAAAGACTTTGGGATTGTACCAACTTGTTCTTTCTATAATTTCTATAATTTTTTATATTAATCTTGTTTGTTTTTTAATCCTGTTGTCTACTATTTATATTTGTTGGTATGGAGCACCTGTAATTTCGTTGTACATGTACAATGACAATAAAGGACTATTCTATTCCATTCTGTTCTTTTCTATTCCTGTTTCTACAGGAAAGTAAAAAGGTATGTAGCAGCCATGTGCTGCTAATGCACTTGATTAACTGATCATCAGCATGTGTGACCACCTATATAAAAGCACAGGTTTTGGCAGTTTGCTGGTCTGGAGCACTCAGGTGTCAGTGTTATAGAAAGGCATACTCTCCCCTGGAGTGTATGTCAAAGCAAATTCACCCTAAGGTCAAACCATGAAGTGCTAAGAGACATTGCAAAAACCCCAGAGCTACATCTCAGACTCTACAGGCCTCAGTTAGCATATTAAATGTTAAAGTTCATAATTGTACGATTATGAAAGTAGAATGTGAGCCAGATTTCTGGAACAGTGTTCTCTAACGCACAGTGCCACATTTGGAGAAAACCAAACTCAGTATATCAGCACAAACACCTCATACCGACTGTCAAACATTAAATAGTAGTGGAGCTTTGTTGACCTGAGTTTGTTTTGCAGTCACAGGATCTGGGGACCTTGCAGTCATTGATTTGACAATGAACTCATCTATATACAAAGTTAATGCAAAGTTAATGTGAGGCCATCTGTCTGACAGCTGAAGCTTGGCTGAAACTGGGCCCTGCAACAAGAGAAAGATGTCAGGCATACCAACAACAGCAGAATGGCTGAAAAAAAAAAAGGAATCAAGCTGCTACGGTCATCTAGTCAAAGTTTAGAGAAGAACAGTTGACCAACATTCTGCCACAAAAAGTGTTAAAGTAATACAGAATATGAGAGCTTTAACTTATTGCTGCCCAAGGTGGTTCCACAAGGTGTTAAATCAAGACCTATACTTACTTTTTGAAACCACTGCATAGTGTTCAGTGGAATAAATGCTACGCAGTGCTATGACTATGTTCCACCAACTTACCGACTCAGTCATTAATTTTGCTCAACTTCCAGTCTATGACTGGGCTAGACTGAGGGGAGAGGGGGAGGGGGGGGGGGGGGTGGCGGGTAGGTTTTCCTGTGGTTTTGTCTCAATTCACACAGAAAAAAAACTCAAAGTGAACCAAAACATGTCACTACAAACCACATGAGAACATTTAGTCTGCTTATTGGTCAGATGTGTCTGGGGCTGGAGCAACAGATGCAAATACAGAAAGAAGGTGCTCTCTTTATAGCATTGACTACGCTAGCTAGTCAATGCTATAAATTACTTGTATAGCTAGTTGCTATCCCACACTAACCATTTGGGTACTCTAAACATGAATGGTATTTTGCCACATCACAAAGGATACCTGGCTAGAGGACGATGTTTCCAACCTTGTTCACTCTAACTTCAGACTCCAAATAACTGAAAAGCCTACAGACTAAATACTAAGCTCCATACTTATTTTTAGAGAAGATTCCTTCGGGGTATATCTGTGGAGTCCCAGCTAACATACATGCTTCACTGACTCTCAGTGACACTAGCTGCCAGATGAAGCTGCTCCAAAGTCACATGTCTGATAAGAAAAACAGAAAAGAACCTTTACAGAGAAAAAAAAGTGACCATAGTGACCACTACCAGTCAAAGGTTTGGACGCACCTTCTTATTTGATGGTTTTCTTTATTTTCAAGACAATTTGCATTGCAGATTCTCACTGAAGCCATCAAATATATGAATAAAAATATATGGAATTATGAAGCACATATATGTAACTAAATATCTTGATGCATGCTCAATAATCCAGGTAAGTAAATCTCCAAAAGTTGATTCTGTTCATCTGGATGTAGCGTTTTGTGGGAGAAACGTTTCATCACTCATCCAAGTGACTTCTTCAGTCTCAGCTGACTGCAGGTTTCCCCAACCTTATAAACAATAGGCTGGGAGGTCAGTTCCTTAATCTTAATAATTCTAATTCTCATGACCATTGATCAACAACCACTGACCAAAGCCCACTGATCAAAGACCATGAGTACCATTCACAGAGAGTTGGTAAATGGCTGCAATCACAGCATTGTAAGATGGTGAAAGATGTAACCTCTGTAAAGGAAAAAGGGAAAGACCATCTCTGAGTCGAGGAGGGGGAACGCTAGTGTTACAGGAAGCCGGGATCCACACCAGCCACACCCAGCTGCTCACACGGACCATGACAGATGGGCTTTGTCAGGGTTCCTTTGTGGATTTGCTCAAATAGATACTAGGAAGCCGCTACTAAGGAAAAGCAACAAGCAGAATAGATTTGTTTGGGACAAGAAACATGAGGATTGGACGTTAGAGTGGAGAAAATCTGTGCTTTGGTCTGATTAGTCTAAATTTGAAATCTGTGGTTCCAGCCACCGTGTTTTTGTACGACGCAGAAACATGCATGATTCCCACCATGAAGCATGGAGGAGGAGGTGTGATGGGGTGCTTTGATGGTGACACTGTTGGGGATTTATTAAAAATTGAAGGCACACTGAACCAGCATGGCTACCACAGCATCCTGCAGCGACACGACATCCCATCTGGTTTGCCTTCAGTTCGACCGTCATTTATTTTTCAACAGGCAATGACCCCAAACACACCTCCGGGCTGTCTAAGGGGTATTTGACCAAGAAGGAGAGTGATGGAGATCTGCACCAGATGACTTGGCCTCCACAGTTACCTGACCTAAACCCAATCGAGATGGTTTGGGATCTGATGAACCACAGAGTGAAGGCAAAAGGGCCAACAAATATTCGGCATCTCTGGGAACTCCTACAAAACTGCTCATCGAGAGAATGCCAAGAGTGTACAAAGCAGTAATCAAATAAAAGAGTAGCTATTTTGAAGAATCTAAAATATAAATATGTTTTGAGTTATTTGTTTACTACAGAATGCCATATGAGTCTACAATGTAAATAGCTATGAAAAGAAAGAAAAATCATTAAATGAGACGGTGTGTCCAAACTTTTGACTGGTAGTGTAGTTCTTGTAAAGGACTTATTCTTTCAACATGAATAATGTCTTCCTCCAACTGTTTCACACTAGTCCATGTATTGACACCTGCACCCACTGATGACTTGCACTGTGCCACACAGATCATGAGATTTACTTGTAAATCGGATCACTGGCTTTGAAATGAATGCATCCTCACCTCATGCTTGCGACCGCTTTTCATGACACATGAATTTCCATTTGTCAGACCACTTCCTCTGAGCTCACATAAAGGCGACTTTGTGCACCATAGTGTGTTTCAGTCTATTTAGATCAAAGCGAAACAAGAAGAAATGCTCTGCCTCAGGGGTTTCAGTGTTTTCCTCTCATGTGTTGTCCTTCTCATTGTTCAGTCAAGTGAGTTATTTCATCTGTTGTGCATTTGTTTATTTAATACTAATGAATTAATTGATGTAAATATGCCTAAATCATGGTAATGTTTCTGCTTGTTTCTTATGCTTTGTTTAGTGTTGTGCATGTAGATTGTGTGATCTAAATGTCTTTTAGTTTTACAAAGGAAGGTGTGAAGAGAATTTATCTGTTCATCTCAATGACCTCTTTGAATATTTGTCACTTTAGGTCGTGGTTCTGAGATCATTGGAGGTAATGAAGTGCAGCCACACTCGCTGCCTTACATGGCTCTGCTGGAGAGTGACAAACCGATATGTGGAGGGGTACTAATTGATCAAGCATGGGTCCTGACTGCTGCACACTGTCCTAGGTAGGAATCTTTCCCATTAACATTTGAAAATTGCAATCTTAATTCTTGTTGGCTCTTGCAAAGATGTTGCACTATGATTATTCAAAATGCCATGCTAGTCAGTAACATTTCCTCTTTATGATGCTCCACTCAGCATTCATTATAGCAGCTATAATCTGGCAGATAGTGACTAAAGAAACCACAAGAGCTCAGGGGTTTGAACACTTCTTTACAAGGAACAAGTGCTGCTCTGCATCACTGTTACCATATTTGTCACTTTCTTAATCAATAAACCTATTCCATAACTGAACTGTAATTTAACACTGCACCGTTTTTGCTCTTACAGCATTAAGAAGGTGTTGCTGGGGGTGCACTCCATCAAAGCAGATGAAAAAGATTTCCGACAGGTCCGAAAGGTGAAAAAAAGTTTGCCTCATCCCTGCTATGATGGCACGGACAAGGTCAATGACCTCATGTTACTCAAGGTAATGTGACTACAAAAGAATGGAAAAGTGATCCAAGATTGCTGATAATTATATTTAGAGGAATTTATAGAAAATTTGTTTTTGTTGAATTTTCTCAAAGTCAAAATTATACATATAAGCTCAAATATATACATGCACTCTCTCAAATATGATAAATGTGTGTGTTTTGTTGTTTGTTTTTACTAAAAGCAATGATGAACCCATTATGGTTAAATAAGTATTATTTAAATTTCAGCTGGACAAGAAAGTGAAAAAAACCAAAGCTGTAAACTGGCTCACGCTGCCCAAAACCAGTAAGGAGCCGAAAGCTGGCAGCGTCTGTGTGGTGGCTGGATGGGGAACTACTAAAAACAATGTCAATCGAATGTCAGATGTCCTGAGGTCTGTCAATGTTACAGTGATTGACAGAGTGACGTGCAACTCAGCTGATTATTACAGCCTCAATCCTGTTATCACCAGCAGCATGATATGTGCTGGTTCGAATGGTAGAAACACAGCTGATACCTGTCAGGTATGTACGCCTCACCGTCCACTTCGCTACTTGAACCGTAAACGAGTCGAAAAATAAATGAAAAAATGAACCTCATATTATTGCTCTCTTTGCAGGGGGATTCAGGAGGACCTCTCATGTGCAATGGTGTGCTAGCTGGAATCACTTCCTTTGGACGGATGTGCGGTCTCATTAAAAAACCCGGAGTTTACTCTTTTCTGTCAGAAAAACAACTCAAGTGGATCAAAAATACAATGAAGGGATCTAAAATAGAATGAGTTCTCTGAATCATTCCTGCTTCCATCTTTAAATTAAAGAGGGATACTAAGTTCAGTTGTGTTATTTTGCCACCACGAGTCTACATTTATATCTGTCTATATTTATGATTTTAGGGATGATGTTAAAGCAGAGTGTTACTGAACGTTTGTTGTAAATCAGTGGTTGTCAACCTGTAGAAATATGGTGTGAAATTCAGTTGACTGATAGAAGTGTACTTTTCTGTAATGTACTTTTGTTTTGCATTAGTAACCAATGGTTTGGGTTACTAAATGTAGAAAAAGCAAGCACACCAAGAATCAGATGCCATATTGAGATAAGAGTGTCTAGATAAATGTCTTGCAAAGACAAAGTTATGTCCTGTTTATGTACTTTATGGTTAAATGTATTTCTGTTTTTATATTACTGTGAAGCACTATGTGGTTTTTACCCTGTGAAGAGTGCTATATAAATAAATTGAATTGAATTGAATGATGGTGGTTAGGATTATCCATGATGCATTATAATTTGTTTAGTGACCTGACCTAAGTTTGCAGCTATTTTGAGCTACTACAACTTAATACACAGTAAAAAACAAACAAACCACTAAATCAAAAGTTGAAATGAAGCTGAAAATGATGAATATTCCACAATCACGAATTGAAAAAGTTAACAGTAAATATATGTTAACTTTTTTTTATTATACTTCTTGTCTGTCAGTGGTTAAATATATATATATTAATTTAAGAAGACACAGAACAACCACTTTAGTTAGTGTCTACTCTTTTTTGTCAGAAAAACAACTCAACTGAATCATGAATAAATTAAGCAAACTGAAATTTCATGACTCCAGAGGCATCAACATGATAAACAAGATGGAAATCTTTGACGTCTTGTTGTCATTGCGGTCTCTGTCGGGTCCTCTATCAGAGGCCTGGGAGCTTGAGGGTCCTATGCTGTATCAAAGCTGTTCCTAGGACTGCGCTCTTCTGGACAGAGATCTCCAATGTTGTTCCTGGGATCTGCTGTAGCCACTCGCCTAGCTTAAGAGTCACCGCACCTAGTGCTCTGATTAATACTGGGACCACTGTTACTCTCTCCCTCCACATCTTCTGCAGCTCTCCTCTGAGCCCTTGATACTTCTCAAGCTTCTCGCGTTCCTTCTTGTACACACATGTGATCGTAGTTCTGCTGTGGCTAGCCATTTCCACTGCAGGAATTGAAGTCAGATGAGTCAAATATTTGCCTTTGTGGCCGTTCTGTTTACCAAAAATGGACACAGCCACTGTGATAGGTGATGGATTACAATTTAATATTTTAGATGCTGTCACTGCAGATTGCACATATAGGTTGACATGTTAGCTTTGAGACATGAAAAGCCAGACCTATATTCTTTCTATTGGCCAACAGAGAATTACTCCTTTGGAAAAAACAAACAAACAATCACCTAGTTCCTGCAGTGGAAAATGACATATTTACTCCTTTTCCCCTCATTTTTTCTTTTTTGTGAACAAAGATGTTTGTTAATTTAAAAAAAAATATTTTCTCTTTTTGCAAATTACATAAAATGCCAAGAGAAATATAAGTGCTCCTGTTTGCTTCGGTCAATCACATTTGCTGGAAACACATGAGATAAAACACATTTTTTGTGGACACACAAACCCCATGAAAGTAAAACAACAAAGTGAGATTATTCAACCTGTCAGCCAGAAAGATTCACCACTTTCCGTATTACAAGCCTTAAAAAAGAGAAGGCTGTGAACAACTTTTTCTTGCACATACTGTCTTCTCATTCTGAGTAGTATTAATTACAGTAATGTCAACATAGAAAACATCCACTTTATGACTATACATTCAATTAAGTAATTAATTATTAATAATTTGAAAATAATCAGTTCCTTCTTCTTTTGGGCACTACCTTTGAGATGTTTCCTTCAGGATGTATCTGTGGACTGTCTGCTGACAGACATGCCTCATTGTCTCTTACTGGCACTAGTTGACAGGTGAAGCTGCTTCAAAGCTACATGTCTGATAAGGAAATAATCTCTACACCAATTGTAAAGTTATTATAAAGTGCTTTTTCTTTTAACATCAATACACTCTTCTAGCTTTTTTCATACAAGTAGATTTATGGACACGTACACTCAAGGATGACTCATTGTACACCAGACAGAACAAACCTCAGCAACGACATAGAAAAAAGACATGGTTACTGAATGAATACTTGTAAATGCTACCACTGTCTTTGAAACAAATGCATTCCCACGCCTTGCTTGAGCCCATTATGCTGAATTTTCAGACCACTTCCTTTAGGCTTGATACATAAAGACGAGTGCGCACCAGTGTGTGTTTTAGTCAAAGCCAAATAAGAAGAAATGTACTGCTTCGGATTTTTCAGTGTCTTGATCTCATGTGTCGTTCTTCTCATTGTTCAGTCAAGTGAGTCATTTCTTCTGCTTTTGATTTATTTAGTGGTTAATTAATGTACATATGTCTAAGTCATAGTAATGTTTTTCAGCAAATTTGTTATGGTTTCTTAGTTGGAGTGTAATTTCACTTTTCCTGATCACTCCTACATGGATTTTAAAGGTTTCATAAATGTTAGAATTTGTATTTGGATGTGCTTCAGGTATTTTGTGTATAGATTCTGTGATCTGTGTCACATAGATGTCTTATAGGCTTACAAAGTAAGTTGTGCAGAGAGTTTTCTGTCTTTGGTTTAAGCGCTTGTCGACTCATTTGTCTTAGTGATCTCTTTGAATATTTGTCATTTTAGGTGATGGTTCTGAGATTATTGGAGGCAATGAAGTCAAGCCACACTCACTGCCTTTCATGGCTCTGCTTGAGGGTAACAAGGGCAATTGTGGAGGGATACTAATTGATGAAGCATGGGTCCTGACTGCTGCTCACTGTGATAAGTAGGAATCTGAAGCATTTGTTTATGTTTTTACTGGATCACAAAAAAATCCATGTCATCATGGGTATTGAAAATATCATACAAGTCAACATGTTTAAGCTTCATGATACTCCAATCAGCTACATGCCACATCGTGACCTTAGTAAAAATTTTTTTATCATGTAACCACTCAGTAATCAGAGAGAAAGCAAATCTTCATTTCTTCTCTATTTGACACTTTCTTGGCCAGTAAACCTATGCCATAATTGAACTTTAATTTAACACTGCATTGTTTTGGCTCTTTTAGAATTAAGAACGTGTTGCTGGGAGTGCACTCCATCAGGAGAGATAAAAAAAAGCAGATCCAAAAGGTGAAAAAAAGTTTTCCTCATCCCTGTTTTGATGCAAAAGACAGGGTCAATGACCTCATGTTACTCAAGGTAAGGTGACTATAACAGAATGGAAAAACGATCCTTAGCGATTTCTATAAAAGTTATGTTTGCTGACATTACATAATACATGTTAAGCAAGAAAAGCAAATGTTTATTCAAGATAAACACAACTGCAAAGCCAGGCTGTCACTTATGATTATTTAACTTCAGATGTAAAATAAGGTCTTTCTCATCTTCCCATCTGTTCAAAATTCAACAGCTCAAATTCCACCTGAGACCAGAAAGAGAAAGATGCTTTTCTGCAAAATTTAGATAATTTTTCTTTTTTCATTTAATGTTTGTACGACAGAGCATCAGGGCCGCATTAAGAACAAAAGTATTACTAATCATTTTGAGAATAAAGTGGAAACTTCAAGATAATCTTTAAATCTTGAAACTGTTTTTCAAGAAAAGAGTGGGAAAGTGGAGATTACAGTTGTTGTGTCAAGACACATTGCCACATTTGTCATGCCCTCTTGGAAGAGTGGATTTTGTATAGGATATAACAGTAAGTGTAAGCTGCACAATCCTGAAAACTTCTGGTATTTTGAATTTTTTGTTCAAAATAGAATTACGACTTTAGTCTCTCAATTTTGATTGTGATTAAAGACTGACTTCATGTTGAGTCGGCTTAAGTAGTTTCATTTAAAATAAATGTGTTTTTTTTTAATTGTTTTTATTTTATCTTATTTATTTATTGTAAAAATTCTATTAAGGCAATGATGAATTCATTATGCTTAAGTAATTATATCTTAAATTTTAGCTTAACAAAAAAGTGAAGAAAACCGAGACGGTTAATTGGCTCAAGTTGGGCAACGCTGTCAAAGATCCTGCAGCTGGAAGCATCTGTGTGGTGGCTGGATGGGGAGCAACTAAAAGCAAAGCCGAGCAAATGTCAGATGTCCTGAGGTCTGTCAATGTGACAGTGATTAACAGAGTGAAGTGCAACTCACGTGCCTATTACAACCTCGACCCTGTTATCACCAGCAGCATGATATGTGCTGGATCAGAGACAGCAGATACCTGTCAGGTATGTATGCTTGATAGTCATTTTTACCACTTTAACTGTTAATGATCAGAAAAAATAAACTACTAAATAAATTCAAGTCTATTTCATTCTATTTATATCACAACAACAGTTGTCTTAAAGCATTGTAAGGTAAAGACTGTACAATAATACAGAGAAAACACCAACAATCAGAAGACCCCCTTTGAACAAGTACTTTGGAGACAGTGGGAAGGAAAAGCTGCCTTTTAACAGGAAGAAACCTCCAGCACAGCCAGGTTCAGGAGGGGCAGCCATTTGCCTCGACCAATGGGAGGTAGAGGGAGGAGGACAGGAAAAAGACATGCTGTTGACGAGATTATTATGGGCAGAGATTATTAATATTTTATAATTAAATGCAGAGTGATGTATAAACACACAGTGAATGAAGAAACACTCAGTGACCATCATATTATAATTTTCTCTACAGGGAGATTCAGGAGGACCGCTGTTGTGCAGTGGTGTGTTGACAGGAATCACTTCCTTTGGACCTAAGGAGTGTGGTAACAAAACACACCCTGGAGTGTATGCTTTTCTCTCAGATAAACAACTCCAGTGGATCAAAAAAACTATGACTCAAAATTAGATCTCTCTCTGAGTCTTTTTCCTTCTTAAACCTTTACTATCTGTTAAACATTTGTTTTTGTTGCATAAATTTAAATACAAATTTTTGTCACCAATGGTCTGCATTTATATGAGTCTATATTTTGAGGTTTAAAGGATTTTGTTAAAGCAGATAAGATTTCTCTAAGAGTCTTACTGGACATGAGTGTTCTCAAACAGTGGAGCAGGCCCCACTGATGGGGCACAACGGGAAAATATCGGGTGAAATTAAGTTGAATCAGTATGACTGGAAAGCTGTATTTTTGCTATAAAATTCAGCATTTTTTGAATATCTGCCAAAAACTAGTGGTCTAAACGTTTTTAAAAAATAGTAAAAGAAAGAAATGGGATTGAAATGAACTCAAATAAAGCTGCTGAAAATGAGAAGTGCATGATTCTTTGCTAGATGTGCATGTTTTGAAGACAAAGGTATGTCATGTGATATGAAAGATTTCCTCTTTCTATCCTCGAGTGCCTGTCCAATAAATGGGGGTCTAATGATAGTGGTCAGGATCACCCACCATGACGGTTTGTGCTGTGACCGCACCTCAGCTTCAAAAAAGTGACGTTTGCACGCATTTATATGAATGGTGATATGTCACCACATGGTCCCGCACTTTATTCACTGTCATCTTGGAAAGTGTCAATAGAATTACAGTCTCGTCCTCTTCACCATTTAGCCATCTAGGCGAGCAAGTGTAACTGGAGTTAATTTTTTTTTCTAGACCATCAAACACAAATTCAAATAGTCTATGTGCACTTGCCTGTTTAGAAAACAAGAATAAACGAACTGTGCATAAGTCCAGCATGTATATGACCGGTGACCGGCCATATTTGTCATATTGTTGCCAAATTTGCAAGTGATGTGTCAAATATGATTGTCAGTCTTGGTATATATTAACATATAAAATTAAACTTTAGTAAACAATTAAAACACTGCTGCCTGAAAAACCTTGACCACTGGATCCACCATAGAGGGTTCATTTTGTGTCATTGCACCCGTTGAGTTTATGATAGACACAAATATTTGTTAAATTTGTGGCCCTTACCAAGTACCTCTCTTTACTATAATTCGTTGTATTACTTGAGTAATTCTGATAACACGATCCAAAATTAGCATTTGTTCAGTTTCACCAGGAAGATGAAAGTTTTGTGTTGACCATTAACCCTGTAAGACTCATCCCATTCAACCCCAACCCATTTTTGGGGGGAACTTAGATGTTTATTAACCCTTATAACAAAATACACTTTTTTTTTTTTGCTATATCATGTTGTTCATGACATATTTTTATTATATATTTATAATATTTTTTTTTTGTGTCGCATTTGATACATTGGGCTTTTTTTTTTCAACGTTTTGTTAACAACAATGTTAATATTTTGTCCATAACATTTTGAAATTATGACAAGTATTGATCATATTGATGAGATAGAAGTCTCAGAAACTCAGGTATCAAATATGATACAAAGGGCTTTATAGGGTTAATGTAAACAGATTACCAAGTGCAGAATGTGCATGGATTGAAGAGATGTAGCATTTCAACAGTAAATTTTAATAAACCTGTGCATTGTGAACAGATTTAGTGCTCATTTCAACTGTCAAATGTACGAATATACAGTGAGTAAAATAAGTACTGAATATCTCCCCAATTTCCTAAAAAAAGGCGCATATGAATATGAAATTCTTGCCAGATATCAGTAAAAATCCATCCAGTCCACACATGCAAATAAATCAAACCATAGAAGTCCATATGTTTTATGTAATAATGAGAATGGACACAGGACACAGAATGTCAGTCTGCCCCAGGGAAGCTGTGGCTACAACTGTAGCTTGCCTCCACCAGTGTGTGAATGTGAGAGTGAATGAATAGTGGCATTGTAAAGCGCTTTGAGGCCCCCGAAAAGCGCTATATAAATGCAATCCATTATTTTATTATTACAGGGTAAAAAAAGTATTGAGCATGTAAAGAAAGGGCAAATTCAGCTGGGTAAGTCCCAACTGATGGCCTGTACAAAAGGAGGCTCATTAGCAAGGTGTCACAGAAGAAACATGTCATGATGGATAAAATCAGTGGCCTTTGCAAACTTATTGTTGCAAAACATACTGATGACACTGGTTACAGTAGAACGTCTGAACTACTGAAGGTTTCAGTGAGCACTGCTGGGGCCATAATCTGGAAGTGGAAATGAAACAACATAATTTCACATCAACCACGACCAGATGCTCCCCACAAGAGTTCAGACATAGGACTGAGCCAAGAGCCAAGAACCAATTGTGGACAGCTACAGAAAGACCTGGAATCTGTAGTTAGAATTGTTTGAAAGAAAAACAAAAAGTAATGCACTCAACCGCCATGACCTATGTACACGCTCACCATGTAAGACTCCATTGAAGAGTAAATGTTATAAGAAGGCAACAAGTACTGAATGGAGTGAAAGTGGGACTTCTTGTCATGCTGTTGGAATGAGCACGAGGAGAGGTTACTGTAGGCAGGCAGGCAAAGTCTGTGGAACAGCAGAGAGCAGGTGAGTGACATCCAAAGCAGTCAAGTGACTGGAGTGAAGACGCAGGAGCAAGTGTTTGTCGGTGCTCACTTTTTCTGGAGGTAAAGATTTGGAATTATATTTATGTTAAAAGTTCTGTATGAAAAAAATCAAAATAACAAGCAAATTATTTAGTTTTTACAAACACTAGTATTCATTGATACTTTACACAATTCCTTGTGCAGAAATTCAAAAATCCATATGTGAAGAGTTCAGCAGCCACGGCCACAAAGAAGCCATTGCGCACACCAGAGTGTGTGCTTTGGAAGCGCTGCAGAAGATTTCCTTGAAACTGAAATCAACTGACTATTGACTGTTTGGGGGGTAGAGCATAAACAAAATGGGGTCCTAATGTGATTGGTCGCTTTGATTGACAATTCAGGTTACTGCATTAAACTGAATTATACTTTGGCACCAATATAAGTGCCTTTTTAACTTGGAGCTATATAAATAAAATTAAATTGAATTCAGTTAATCCATTCTTGACTTTTAATAAAAACCTTAAAACTACAATGGAAGTTCAATTTAATCCCCTCTCTCATATAGAAACTACAGAAAATTGTTATTATTTGTGATAAATCTGACCACTTGCTTTGAAACAATATCACCAGTTCATCAGCTGGCATGTGTCAGTTTTGCTGACTCATTATTTTCCATGATCAAACCACATCCTTCGAACTCAGCGTATAAAGCTATGCATCAAAGTAAATTTCATGGCATTCGGCATCTAATCAAAGAGGGGTAAGACAAAATGTTCTGCCTGAAGAATTTCAGTCTTTTAATCTCATGTTTGATTTTCTTCATCATCCAGTCAAGTGAGTAATATTTTCTATTGCACATTCATTCAGTACACAGAATGCAAGGGCATTACTTTCAGTATTACAAAGCCGCTGGCATTTCTTGTGTTTTACTCATCTGTTCCTTCTTTCATTTTTAAGTTCTTGACTTGATTATCTTGTGATTTAGATATTTAAGTGAATATTTTCTTTTAATTTTAGGTCATGGTTCTGAGATTATTGGAGGGAAGGAAGTCAGGCCACACTCCCTGAGTTTCATGGCTTACTTGAAAAGTAAAAAGTCTTTCTGTGGGGGGATATTAATCCATCCACAATGGGTCCTGACTGCTGCCCACTGCACTAAGTACAGACTTACTCTTCTGACATCAAATCAAAATATCTTAATATTTTTAACAGACTGTGAAAAATAACACATTGTGTGTTTTTTTAATACATTTTTATAATATATACATAATAATATAAAATAATATATACATATAACATATGTCTACATATAAAATACTGTCAGTAATCCTTTCACTGATACTGTGAGTACAAATATGCTAAAACTTCACATCTTCAGTGTAAATAATTTACATAATTACTTATCATGTTAATAGTAGGCACAATCAAATCAGCATCTCCTTAAAAATGTATTTGAATAAACTCATGGCGGAAGCGACCACATTTCAGTGTTGCTTTTATTACTCTCGGTTGCTGTCACTTTTCACACCCTGCTTCAGTTTTTCCCCTCGCAGTTGCTCACTTCCCCTACAACAACTAAGAAAGGACCTAGTTCACCCTTTTAAAGCAGGCGCAGCGTGATCGCTGATGACGCTCAGGTGCGTCCACCTCGCCCCACTACAGCATTGCTTTTAAAAATCCCTCAGATTTTTCTGCCGTTTTTAAGGACAAGCCTCAGCTCTCAGGAAAAAAGCCTGTAAGACACGAGTATGTTTGACTGCTTTGCACATTAATGAAAATAGAGGTTGATAACGTTCCAAAAAATGACAATAGACAAAATCTGTTCATATTCTAACCCTCATCACCCTACACCCATGAAAGTAATTTTTCAGTAAAACCCATAACGCAACCACCTCTAATAATATGCATATAACAAAATATAGAGTTAATTTATCTTATCGTAGTCCTCCCCTATGAAGCTTTTATATATGTTAACTTTACTCTGTATTTTTTTCTTTTACAGTATTAGTGAGGTGATCCTGGGAGCACACTCCATCAAGAAAGAGGAAAAAGATTCGAAACAATTCCGAGAGGTTAAGAAACAATTTCCTCATCCTGACTTTTGTAATATATTAAAGGGCAATGACCTCATGTTGCTCAAGGTAAGGTCAATATTCACTGTACAATTCACAATACTAAATGAAGCAAAGACGCAACCCTGTAATTTAAACGCTTTTTCAAGAAAACCCACTTAGAGGAATTTGTTTAAAATGGGGCAGTAAATTAAAGTGCACAATTTTTTTAGAGCTTTTAATCACATGAGATTTGATTTAGTATTACATGTTTTTTATGTTACATAAAACATTTCTATTTGTGAAAAGACAATTGAAATATGTAACAATATGAATAATATGAAATGTTAGGCAGCTCAGGACCTAACATTTACTTTTCTTCTTTTCTTTACTTACTCTTCTTACATAGTTGAAACATGTTTTTAAAGTCAAAACATTGTAAGCTAGTACTGACCAATGAGTAATAACTGACTGTTAAAAATTAGCAATCTGTTTATTAACTGACTCTCATTTGGTGTTGGCTCGCTGCAGTCCAGTATCACGACACTACACTCACTGTTGAAATTACCAGCTAATTATATTTAAAGTATTGATTAATTTTATCTTTAGGGATTTTCTATCTTAGCTCTCAGCCATGTTGCTATAGCATCATGCTTTATCCCCTGTTCCTCTGGCACTTTCCTGCTTAGTGTGCCACACTACTAGTTTTAGTAATAATGACACTTGTAGGAAGCTTAACCTAGTTTGGGGGTGAGCTGCTCCAAGTGCTCCAATTACCTCATGGACAACTTTTGAATCAACCTCCACATCTTCTGTAGTTCCTCTCTCGGCCCTTGGTATTTCCCAAGCTTCCCATGTTTCTTCTTCCTGATGTTGCTATCACTTGATATAGCTACATGTATTACTACAGCCTTCTTTCTTTACTTAGTTCCACAGGATCTTAGCTTGGTCATTCTTAACCACCCTAGAGGGTGTATTCCATTTTGACCTTGGGACATCCAGGCCATACTCAGCACAAATATTCCTGTATATTAAGCCAGCGGCTTAGTTCCATGGGCGTTCCATGTATGCACCCTGCTGTTATGTTCTGTCTTATTTACTTACTTTATAACTATATAAACATAATACATAGATAATCATTATCAATATGTAAAGCTTCTTTTTTTCAGCTTAACAATCCAGTGATGGAAACCAAAACAGTGACATTTCTCAAGCTGGGCAAAACTCTCAAAGACCCTGCAGCTGGCAGCAACTGTCTGGTGGCTGGATGGGGAAAAACTGAAAAGAAGAATAGGTCGGATGTCTTGTTGTCTGTCAATGTGACTGTGATTGACAGAAAGAAGTGCAACTCTCGTGGTTATTACAACCGCAACCCTGTTATTACTAGTGACATGATATGTGCTGGTTCAAATGGAAACGCTAAGGCTAGTACATGTAATGTAAGTATATATTAGTAAGTTGCTTTGTAATATGAAATTGTAAATTGCAATAAAGCGCAAGACCTTTTTGGCTTTTTTAAATCTCCAGAATAGTTAAAACACCCCCCAAAAATGTCAAACATTTGTTCTTGCTGCAGGGGGATTCAGGAGGGCCACTGCTGTGCAATAAAGAGCTGGTTGGAGTCACTTCTTTTGGACCTGTAGTGTGTGGCGAGATAAATGAGCCTGCAGTCTTCTCATTTCTCTCCAAAAAACAACTCAAGTGGATCAAAAAAACAACGAAGTCATCTGAATTTTAAGGAATCCACAGGAATCAGTCCACATAATTTAATGAACACGAGCATCTTTGTAATCTTTCTTGTTAAATCTGTTACTGCTGTTCCTATAGACCACTGACTTGAGCATTATTAATATTATCATTTCATTCTTTTACATTTTTATTTTTGATCTCTGCACATATATGACAGATCCTTATTATTGTTAGTCCTTATCATTGCACAAACTTTTCCTTTTCTTTGTTTTTCAATCCCCAAGTAACCCCAAGAATATGAGTACTCCTGTTTGCTGCATTTGAAGGCTACCTCTGCAATAAAAGCATACAAATGTTTTTTTTTTGTTTTGTTTTTTTAATGTACATACAAAACTCATGAAAGTAAAGCAACAAAGTGAAATTATTCAGCCTGCCAGTGAGAAAGATTCACCAGCTCCTGTTTTATATACTGAAACTGAAACTGAGGCTTGTGAACTGATTTTGTTTTGATGTAGATAAATTACTGAGCATGCTTTCTTATTTGTTCATTTTTCATTCTGATTACTTGTGCTCAGAAACCACTGACCAATCTTTTTCCGCACATTACTTTTTTTATTTTACTTTTAGATAATTCAGTCCTGGGCCACTCCTCCTGTTACAGAGCTGTGGTTATATGGTTATATAAAACTGCTTGATAAGCTAAAACAAAACTAAAAAATTGAGTAACCTTGTAAAGTAGCTGGGATAGGCTCCAGCCACCCCGCAACCCTGACACCGATAAGTGGAAGAGAATGGATGGATGGATGGATGGATGGACCTTGTAATGTTGAAGGGAAAAGGCAACCATATCTATGAAATTCCATGCCTTTTATTTGAGCTCTATTGTATTGAGGGGCGATCGTGGCTCAAGAGTTGGGAGTTCGTCTTGTAATCGGAAGGTTGCCGGTTCGAGCCTCGGCTTGGTGCTCTTCACCCGTTGCCTACTGGTTGCCTCAGAGGGCCCGTGGAGCCAGTGTCCGGCAGCCTCGCCTCTGTCAGTGCGCCCCAGGGCAGCTGTGGCTACAATGTAGCTTGCCGTCACCAGTGTGTGAATGTGTGCGTAAAAGCGTTTTGGGGTCCTTAGGGACTAGTAAAGCGCTATACAAATACAGACCATTTACCATATTGTAATTCATCCACAGGGATAATTTGCTGGACAGTGTGTGTGATAACGTCATGTAGAAGAAGAAGGACTTGGTACATCATGCTCCACAAAACAATAGTAACCAGCTACAGTGTATCCGAAAAGCATTCACAGTGCTTCACTTGTTCCACATTTTGGCTACGTTCACACTGCAGGTCTTAATGCTCAATTCCGATTTTTTGATCAAATCCGATCTTTTTGTCTGGTTGTTCACACTACAAATAAAATGTGACAGCAAACGCACTCTAGTGTGAACGTTCACGGCCCTCAAAGCGGCCCGCATGCACAAAAGAAGACGTCACACACAACACGCTCTGTTTACGAAAGTAAAAATGGCGGCTACAGAGCTAGTAGGTGTTGTTGCAGCAGTCTATCAATTTCTGCACAGTCGTAACCGACAGAATTTTGACAAATTAATTAGAGAAAGAAGGACACTGAGAAAAAAGAGAGCCCGTGCTTTAACAATGGCCGCCATGCTTTCTTGTTTGTCTTCTCCAGTGCTGATAATTGGCGTCTGTCTTGTGTCAGTGACGTAAAAGACCGATTTAATGTGATATGACCATTCAAACAGCAGTCGCGTTCTAAAACATCAGATATTTATCGGATTCAGTACCACGTACCGAAGTGACCTAGGTCGGATTTGAAAATATCGGATTTGTGCTGTTCAAACTGTCATACCAAAAAAGTCAGATTTGATGCTCTTTCGCCTGCAGTGTGAACGTAGCCTTTGTCATGTTAGAGCCTTATTCCAAAATGGATCAAATTCATTTTTTCCCAGAATTCTACACACAGTACTCCATCATGAAAAAGGGGACAAACTTTGCTTGAAATTCTTGCAAATGTATTAAAATAAAAAACAAAAATATATCATGCATTTAAGTATTCAGAGCCGTTGCTCGATACTTTGTTGAAGCACCTTTGGCAGGAAATATATCCTGAAGTAATTTTGAGTAAGATGCTGCAAGCTTGGCATACTTGTTATTGGGCAGTTTCTCACATTTTTGTATGCAGAACCTGTCAGACTCCATCAGGCTGGATGGGGAGTGTTGGTCCACAGCCATTTTCTGTTTTCTTCAGAGATATTAAATCAGGCTCAAGTCTGGGCTCTGGCTGGGCCACTAAAGACATTCACAGAGTGGTCCCTAAGCCAATCCTCTGTTATCCTGGCTGTGTGCTTTGGTTCGTTGTCCTGTTGGAATATGAACTCTCCCCAAAGTCCAAAGTACAGTGCTATGGAGCAGGTTATCATCAAGGATGTCTTTCTATATTGCTGATTTTATCTTTGCCTTGATCCTAACTAGTCTCCCACTTTTTTTCCTTTTACAGAAAAATATCCCCACTGCATGGTGCTGACACTGCCGTGCTTTGCTGTAGGAATGGTATTGGCCAGGTGATGAGCAGTACCTGTTTTCTTCCAACCCTGATGCTTGGCATTCAGCCCAGTTTCAGCCCAGTCTTTGTTTCATTAGACCAGATGTGGTCTTTTTTGATAGTTCGATGGTCTAAAGCACCCGAAGGACTCTAGTGAAGGTGAGTCCTTCGGTGAGCCTCCCGGGCTTGTTTGGGTAGCTGTGGTGGTATTCTCTGACCATGGAAGGGTCCAAAATGCAGACGGAGGCATCCAAAATCTCTCTTCTGGACCCCACAAAATCCACAAGATACTGATATTGATATTGAAGGCTCTTTACTACAATTGCTTGTATGTGTATATGCACTCTTTATAATTGTCAGGGATCTGGGTTTGATGGATCCAGGGTTCTTGAGCAGTGTGGACTCATTATCATTATTATTATTATTATTGTGTGTTTTAGCTGCACTGAGCTGCCGGCTGTGTCCCAAGTTGTAGGAATAGGCAGGTGTGTGTTGGGATGTTTGTTTGTCTGCGGTTGGCACTGTTTCCTGTAGGCTGGGTGACAGGCACCTGCAGGCCTGGTGGGTGTGGCCCTGGTAGGGGGCTGACCACACCTGAAGACCATGCCATGCACCTGCTGATGATGAGGCTCGTAGGGGGAGCTATTTAAGAGTATGATGGAGCTCCCTCTGGCGTGGGATTATTGCGTGAGACTCCAAGTCAGTCTTCAAGTCAGTGTTGAAGACTAGTTATGTGGTGTCTTGATGGCTGTTTCTATTGTGTCTCAGGAGGAGCGTGGAACGTCAGATAGCAGCAGGCATGGGGAATGCAGAGACACGGGAGTGGAGAGCACAGAACATGGATGTTTTGGGAGAAGACACGACACGGGAGTCAGGGGAGTGCATGGGGATTTATTCTGTGGATTATTTACTGCACTATAAATAAACGCACTGTTCAGCATAAGGAGGCCGGCACTTGGGTTCTCATTCCCCACTTCCCCGACTGTGACAATAATTATTTATTTATTTTCTCCTCCTGTTCTCCCTCTTTTTTAAATACCAGCTTTACCACAGAAGAGAGTTGAATACATCCATTATGTTCTATCCTATTCTGTCCTTGTCTTGTTTTTGTAAAATAATATTAAAATACAAATATTACCAGTGATATGATTATTTTTTCTGTGATAATGAATTTTTTAAAAGACTTAACGTAAACTTCACAAAAAGACAACCTCAAATGTTTTACTGAGTTTTTGTTTTACACAGTTCCAGAGCATTGTTTGCAATTATTCACTATGTTTAAGTCCATTCATGGTTTTATGATTTCAACATGTCTGTGAACAGTGTGTCTTTTTTCATTGTTTATTCTGCAAATCATTTTTTCTTCTGGTTAATAAGATGACATTTTAGAAAGCAAATGTGAAAGTGTCAGTGACTTACTGACATATCTGCACCCAGTGACAACGTTCTCGGAATCACGTAAAGAAACCCACCATCGCACAGTAAATAAACAAAATGGTCATTATTCGTGGTAAATTCAACCAGAGTTCTTGAAATGATGTAAGCTTGAACCTTTTGCAGCCAGACCACATCCTTTCAGCTCAACATAAGTTGTGCATTACAGCTATGATCAAGGTTTCAGTGCATTCAGCATCTGATAAGGAGAGGTAAGCAGAAATGTTCTGCCCGAGAGATTTCAGTCTTTTCATCACATGTGTGATTCTCTTCATCATCCAGTCTGGTGAGCAGTGTTTTCTCTTGAATTTGCTTTTTGCTCCATTATGTAAACATGCACAATGCAAACTCACATTACTGAGGTCTTTCAGTCTTACAAAGCAGTTTGTTGAGATGCAGTGTGCTTCTTTCTTTTGCTCATCTGTTCTTGACTTCAACATCCAGTGACTGGACATTTTTATTTTGTTTTAGGTCATGGTTCTGAGATCATTGGAGGGAAAGAAGTCAAGCCACACTCGCTGCCTTTTATGGCTCTGCTGAAGGGTGATGGAACAATGTGTGGAGGAATATTAATTGATCCAACATGGGTCCTGACTGCTGCTCACTGTCCGAAGTAGGAAATTAAATCGTACTTTTATTACAATTTTCAAGCTTTAAAATGTTAAAATGCAATTTAATACAATTGTTTTGTGTATATGCCAGTCAACAGTATATTTATTATTCTGATGCTTATGGACTTTATTTACAAAAGATACAATTTTTGCCGCATCTGGCTTTCATTATGGAAACACACACACACATTCAGTATATCTACCTTTTAAATAAACAGTTGATCTCTTACTGAACTATCAGACCTTTTTAAAAAGACACACATGCACATACACATACACATGTAGACACACACTGAGTTACAGAATTATGACAGATTTTCTGATGACATCATATTTACTCTGTTTGGCTTATGTGACCAGTGTGTCTACAGTATTATAGATGAAAGATATAGAAACTGTAGAGCTAATGTGCATACGTTGATGTTTATTTTTATCAACAGCATAGTATTAAACAATCTCATTTTACACATTTTACAAAGATAGATCTTTCACAGAGATGCTGTAAGGAATTTTATTTATAAAGCACTAACAACCAAACAATGATCTATAAATTTTTATTAACCTGTTCTATAAACAAACTATCATCACCACAAAGTGTTGTTGATGTTTTTTTTCTCTTCCAGTATAAGTACGGTGATCCTGGGAGTGCATTCCATCGAGAAAAAGAAAAAGAAAGAGACACGTTTAAGGCAGGTCCGAAAGGTTCAGAAATGTGTTCGTCATCCCAGCTATTCTGAAGAAAAAAAAGTCAATGACCTCATGTTGCTGAAGGTAAGGTGATAATTGAATGTCCAACAGTGAGCAGAGCAAAGATTCAGCAATGTGAATTAAAAAGGAATCTAAAATAACATATCTGAAGCTTCAGATAAGAAATGGTCTAAATCAAACAAAATCAAAGTCTCTTTTCTTCTATTTTCAGTTGCTGTTTATTCAAAATGCTGTTAATCAAACACTTTGTGTGCCTGTTATACTCTTCCAAGGCTCTCGCATGTCCCTATGTTGTTTTAACAATATCAACACTTTTAGTAGCTGTAATTAAGGTTCATTGCAAACACTGTAATTTATTCTAATCTGTTCTGTGACTGATTCTGAGTATCAGACAAATTTTATAAAAAGCCCATATTCATTCAAACATCCTTCCTTTCTGCTGTGACTAAAAAATAGCAGTTTTGTTGATCTTCAACCTTCAAAGCCCTCATGCTATTGTAGACACTTTGATGCTACTCAGAAAAGTAAACAGGGTATTGAATTCTTAATCTGGCCATTGCATAGACTGCATGCTTTTCAAGTGGTTACCTGAAAGCATCCAGTCATACTCAAGCCCCTTAAGGTCAAAAAATGGAAACACTTAACATTTTTCACTGACTCTGGCTGGTTAAATTCATGTCACTAAATTCACAATTAACCCCCTGTTAGCAGAGCTGCTCTGGGCAGCGTTATGGCACGATAATCTTAAGGGAGAATAAAAAGTCGACACACATATCTCATTCCTGACGGAGGACTCTACCACTACACTTCTCCAGTGCATTCACAGAGTCGTTGCATGGTAAGACCTGGATGGGAAGTGGGCGGAGCCTTTTACCGTCATTTTATTACGGCGCAAAGTACAAACACCTGTGGACACACAATCCAACACCCCCACTTGTACACAGGTTGGGGAAAAACAATCCTCCGGAAAAAACATCTTACATTCCAAACACAAATACAGAGAATTTGTCTAACTTAGACTTTGAAACTGGTTTCGTCATCATATCTGCTACCATTGACTCAGTTGGACAGTAATCAATGAGCACTTTCCTTTCATGTACAGCTGACCTTATAAAATGATATTTCACATCAATGTGTTTACATCTTTGTCTGTTCACTGGATTTTTTGACAAAGCGATTGTTCCCTGATTGTCCTCCAATATCATAGGTATTTCATACTCAAACTCATCAAGATCTTGAATCAAATAAGTCAAATACATACATTCCTGAACTGTTGCTGCTAATGCCATGTATTCGGCTTCACAAGTTGATAGTGCTGTAGTTGACTGCTTTTTGGTTTTCCATGATATCAAAGGACCATTTTCATTTAGGCTTACACAATAACCTGTCATACTGCGTCTATCAGAAACATCGGATGCCCAATCTGCATCACTGTATGCTTGTAGACCTAGTTTTCCACTTGAACATTTCCTAAAGCACAGTTCTTTTCCTCGACTACCTTTTAGATACCTCAGAACATGTTTCACTGCTGTCCAATCATCAACAGTTGGCGCATTGAAATGTTGTGACAGTTTGCTGACAACATAGCTTAAATCAGGTCGCGTACAATAGCTCAGATAAATAAGACATCCTACCGCTTCACGATATCTCCTCACATCTGGTAATGTCTCGAATTTATCAGAATGAGTCCATTTCTGTTCACAGGGTGTTAACCTTGGCTTACAGTTTTGCATGTTAAATCTCTTTAAAATGTTCTCAATATATATTTTCTGTGACATTTTGACACATTCTTTTTCTTGAATAAAATCTATTCCTAGAAAATGGTTAAGTTTCCCCAGATCTTTCATTTGGAATTTAGAAGAGAGCATTTCTTTCACGCCTGAAAGCACATTTTCATTGTTAGCTGCAATGAGTAAATCATCCACCCACACTATGATGATTACTTTTTCACTTTCAGTTTCTTTTGAATACACACAATGATCAGCAATATTTTGTCTAAATCCACAACTGCTTAAATAGTCATGTAAGGTTTGGTTCCAGTTACGACCCGATTGCTTCAGCCCATAAAGTGATTTCTTTAGTCTGTACACCAGTTTATTAGTCTCACTTGATTCTGTCTCAAAACCTTCTGGTTGTTGTATATATATTTCTTCATTTATTGGTGCGTGTAGATAGGCGGTTTTTACATCCATCTGGTGAACCAACATATCATCCTGAACCACTTTCTGCATCAAAACTCTCACACTCGATAAGTTAGCAGTCGGTGAAAAAGTCTCCTCATAATCAACTCCTTTTGTTTGACTAAAACCTTTAGCCACAAATCGAGCTTTATATCTGTCTGATCCGTCTGAGTTCTTTTTAACGGCATAAACCCATTTACCCCCCACTGCTTTCTTACCCTCTGGTAAAGTGGTTAAAGTAAATGTGTCATTCTCCTTAAGGGATTGAATTTCTTCATTCATCGCTCTTTCCCATTCTTTTGACTCACTTGACACAATAGCTTCGCTAAATGATGTGGGTATTTCACACAACAATCTGTAGCAATAATCAACACTGGTTTGCATCTGTTCATTTTCACACTCTTTCACATCCGTGATATAATCACTCAAATAATCAGGTCTCTTTCTGATTCTGGATGGATAACGTGTAGCTCCAGCATCTACTTTATCATCGGTTTTAACCTCGGACTCAGTTTGACTGCTTTCACTACCATCTGGAATATCCTCATCCTTCGTCTGTTTGGGTTCACCATCTTTTCTGGATTCATAAACCTCATCTTCATACATCTGATCACTCTGTGTTTGTTGATCCATTGTCGCGGGATTTAGTATTTTTATCAATCTGTGCTTTTCAACTTTCCCGGTTTTTGGGAAATAGATCAAATATGCTGGACTATTTTTGTCATATCCCAAGAAAACACCTTTGTCGCATCTTGGATCCAGCTTTCCCCTATTTTGTTTATAAGCATAGCACAATGATCCGAATTTTTTCATTCTAGAAAGATCAGGTCTTTTTCCAGTTAACATCTTATACGCTGTCTGACCTGTGCGTTTGTTAAAACATTGGTTCCGAATCACTCCCGCGGTTTGTACTGCATATGGCCATAAAGACTTTGGCAATTCGCTCTCAACTAACATGCATCTCGCCATGTCAAAAAGTGTACGCCAGTTCCTCTCTGCTGTTCCGTTTTGATGAGGCGAATATGGCGCCGAAGTTTCCTGCCTAATGCCGTGTCTACTTAATAAATCTCTGAACTGTCTGCTTGTAAATTCAGTTCCATTATCAGAACGAATGCACTTGATTTTCCCATATGACGCCACCTCTGCAATAAATCTTTCAGTTGCTTGAGTTGTATCACTTTTGCTTTTCAGATTATATACAAATGTTGCACCTGAATAATCATCAACAAACGACAAAACATACTTAAACCCTTCTTTCGAGTTCGGCGTAATCGGACCAGCTAAATCCGTATGTACCAACTCTAATGCTGCCCTGGCCTTTTCATCTGGTTCTCGGTTCCTAGTTTGAGTAAACTTCCCTTGTATACAGGCTTCACATTGCATGTCTTTGTTGATTTTACCCTTAATTTCCATTCCATCAACGACATTTTGCAGATTTTGAACATCCTCATAATTACAGTGTCCTAGAATTTCATGCCACGTTTGCATATCAAAACATCCATTACATTTCTCTTCAAACTCTTGCACAGTGTTTATAAAGAACAGTCTCTCGTGTTCATATATAGGGAATTTTGTTCCATCAACATGTTTAAGAAAACTGTCCCCGTGTTTGAAAACCACAGTGGCTCCGTTACTAGTAGCTGCTTTTACTGACAAAATGTCCTGTGGAAACGATGGAATGTAGAGTGCTTGTTTCAATGTTACCTTGTGACTGCGTCCTTTACTGTCAATCATACTTATCTCAGCATCTCCTCGCCGCTTTGCAGCTCCTCTGCTCCGCCTTCCGTCAGCCAACTCTACACAATGAGCCTCGGGTCGAAATGTGTCATCAAAAGTCTTAAAACTCTCGATCTTCGTAAAGATATGTGACGTCGCTCCCGTATCCACCAGTAGCTGGTTATTCAGCATCTCTTGGCCGCCGTCCGGGACCCTCTGGGGTTCGGAGCCCGTCCTGAACGCGTAGTCCTTCTCCACAACCCCTCTCGCTTCATCCCGTCTTAGCTTCCTTCTACAGGTCGCATCTTTGTGTGTACTACTCCGGCAAAAACTGCACCATACTCTGGATCGGCACGTTCTTGCAGTGTGTCTCTTTAGTCCACATTTAAAACACACAATCTCATTATTCTTTGATCTTCGGTCATCTGCTCGCCATGAAGTAGAATCCTGGTCTAATTGCACTTTTGTCCTCATTACGTTGTCATCAGTTACAGCCGCACGCATTCTCTCGGTTTCTTCATAACTTCTGAGTTTTACTTTAAACTCTGAGAATGTGATTTTTGCTTCGCTCTGTGTAACGTGCACAATCAGGGGTTTAAACCTCTCTGGTAGACCTCTCATTATCATTGCGATCAGAAGTCCATCAGTTAATGACTCACCCGCATTTTTTAACGCTGTGATAATTGCTTCTGCTCGGATAATATAGTCCGTCACACTTTCATTCTTTTCATTTGTGAGAGAAGTAAGTTCGGTGTACAGACTTATGATCCTTGGCTTGCCCACTCCTGCATAATGACCTCTCAAAATTTTTAGGGCTTTCCGTCCGTCATCAACTGCATCTCTCATAACTAACGATAAACTTTTGTCATCCAGAAATTGTATCAACTCTGCATATGCTTCTGCATTTTTGTCATCATCTTCACCATCGGCTTCTTCATCACTCTCAGCCTTTAAGATGACATCTTTCAAACCTTGTAGTCTGAGATGACCAAGGAACTTCGTTTCCCATATCTCATATTTCCTTTCATCTCCATCAAACTGCAAACGGGAATATCGACTGCCCGACTCTGCCGTGCGTCTGCTCATGATGCACAAAAACGCTTACTCACTCAATCGTGCCAAACTTTTAACACCTGCCGGTAACCTGCGGCTTTCCAGGAAACGCTGCCCTTCCTTTGGCAGTTACAGGATCTCTAGGATCTCTTTCCTGCTGCTCTGGGCCCATAACCTGTTAGCAGAGCTGCTCTGGGCAGCGTTATGGCACGATAATCTTAAGGGAGAATAAAAAGTCGACACACATATCTCATTCCTGACGGAGGACTCTACCACTACACTTCTCCAGTGCATTCACAGAGTCGTTGCATGGTAGAACCTGGATGGGAAGTGGGCGGAGCCTTTTACCGTCATTTTATTACGGCGCAAAGTACAAACACCTGTGGACACACAATCCAACACCCCCTCTTTACTTTTAAGGTTAGTCTTAAAGATTTCCTTTTTGATAAAGCTTAAAAGATCACGTTGACTCCTTGAAGCAAATTGTAGAGAAAGGAGGCTTCGGTTTTTGAATTACTGCATATAGTTCTTTTATTAAGAAAAATCTTTGTAAAGATACGTATACACAATTTATATCCTATGTTATGTTTCTTTTTAATCTTATTTCAGCTTAATGAACCAGTGCAGGAAACCAAAACGGTGAATTGTCTCCAGCTACATAAACATGTCAAAGACCCTGCAGCTGACAGCAACTGTCTGGTGGCTGGATGGGGACTAACTAAAAAAAACAAACCATCAGATGTCCTTATGTCTGTTAATGTGACTGTGATCGATAGAGTAACGTGCAACTCTCGTGACTATTACAACCGCAACCCTGTTATCACCAGTGACATGATATGTGCTGGTTCAAAGGGTAAAAAAAAGACTGATACCTGTAAGGTAAGGATCATGCATATTTTTTGTGCTTGAAGACCCGCTGCCACCTTGAAAGTTGTAAATAATTCAAAAGCGATTGCTCTTTCTGCAGGGGGATTCAGGAGGGCCACTGTTGTGCAATGGAGTGCTAGTTGGAGTCACTTCTTTTGGACCTAAAGAGTGTGGTAACATAAAAAAACCTGGAGTCTATTCTTTTCTCTCAGAAAAACAAGTCAAGTGGATCAAGAACACAATGGGTGCCCCTGAAATGTGATACCGACATCAATGCAGATATGACCTAACAGCCAAATATGAATCTTTGATGCTGTTAAACATGCCACTGCTGGGTCCACTTGATCTATTATTTTTCATTTAATGGCTTCTGTTTCATCTTTTATAGAGTAGGTTCCTTGCTTGCTATAATCTTTACAGACTATTAAAAGCATCAGCACATCTATTACATGAACAGGCGTTTGTTTAAACATCATATAACTGGAAGTGGGTTCATCACCCTTTCCCTTGCAGGAACTTGGGTGAGATATCTATAACCAGTCTTTTTAGTATTGTGTAGGAAAAGATTGACTGTCCAGTATTTTAGCAATTGTCATTGCACACCATACATAAACATGGGTACATAGCTTTCACACCTGAAAAGATAAGCAAATGTAAAAGTGCCTTAAATCTGCATTGTTTCTACTTTACTTTCTGTATTGCTTTTTGACTACACTTTCTTCTTTTTCTACTTTCTAATAAAGCAAAATTTTAAAAGGAATCACTGTTTATTTCATTGTTTTTACTATAGCTCTTTCAAATTTCCAATTTCTCAAACACATTATATGTCATATAAAAAACGTATCTGATTTTAGAATGCTACATTCTTCAAAGTAATGGACATAGAGCCCACCTTACATTTTAAGATACATAGTTAATAAAAGTTATAAATACAGTACTTGAACTTAATATGTCTCTCTCCAGACATGTGACATATGTCCATATGATTGGCAAACTTGTCCCGTACTTTTGCAAGCATTTCTGGAGTCACTGTAACCAGATACCAGTGAATGGCTGTGGAATTAAATCACTTACACAGTAAAGATGATATCTTGTAATTTATTTTCTTCTTTCTTCTTTCCCCCCCTGAGGTAGGTTAGGTTGTAATAATCTTTCCTGCAAAAGAGAGCTGTAGTAATGTCAACACAAGAGACATTCACTTCTAGAAGAACAAGCATAATGAGCCTCTGACTAAGAGCAAACCACAAAAAATAATGCTAAGACCCTGCACAGGAAGAGTGCAAAATGTCACGACATACCACAAGTGTCATCCATGACAAGGGGCAGTCTCAATTTGTTAGTTAGACGTTTTACCTTAAATGATGCTGTTCTTTCATTGCTGTCTGCTGATGACAACCCATTAGCGGCACTGCGAGTTGAGAATAGTTAAAGAATAAGAATAACTTTATTGATCCTAAAGGGAAAGTAACCAATCTACTTAGCCCTCTAAATACATCTCAGCATTACTGTAACATGAACAGTCCGAAAATATTATAAATAATATCTTTACTTGTAAGACCATGAGCTTCATGTGACACTGACGCTCAGTTTCTTACTATACCATTAGTTAGAGTTCTTTGCAGTGTCGAAAAAAGAAAGAAAAGCCGCTGCAACTCTGAAAGTCTCCATGTGGTCAACAACAGAGATGGGCAGTAACGCGTTACTTGTAATGCGTTACTGTAATCTGATTACTTTTTTCAAGTAACGAGTAAAGTAAGGGATTACTATTGCAAAAACGGTAATTAGATTACTGTTACTTTCCCGTAGGAACGCTGCGTTACTGCGTTACTAAAACCGTGATTTTTTGCAAGAATGTCTCACGACAGTGACGTAAGCGAGTGCGCCGTTAGTGACAACAGCTGTGTGCAGATCAACAGTGGATCACATATCGATTGTGGGAGAGAGTATGAGCGTGCAGCGTTTGAAGCGTGGAAGTACTGACCTTACTCTGAGTTTGATTCCATAAAAAGTGACAAAAACATTAGCGTCCATCGTGCGTGGGAAGAAAACTTCTTTTTACAGCGAAAAAAACCCCTAAACTTCCAAGCAAGCACCGAGTGCGCAACGACGTAATGGGAAACTCACAGAGAAACTCGCGGATTCTTCAACTCACCGCGGCACACCTGCACCAGGGTAAACCTCCGCCTACCCCAGTCCTGCTTTACAGGTGAAAATAGAGCAACAGGACCGCTGAGTCTTTGACTTTATTTATTTTCTGCTGTGTTTTACTTGCATCTATTTGAAAGAGTGAGTGTAAACACAAAAAATATTTTATTTTATGTGCTGGAATGTGTAGAAAATAGCTTTAAATGTTAAACTAATTTATTCAAGTCAGAGAATGTTGCATATAATTGAATTTTTGCTTGATGCATAAAGTTAAAAGATTAAAACTGATAAAACAAGTTTTTAAAAAAAGACTTTTCCATTTGATTACATTTTGTATGATGGATTATGTAGAAAAAGTAGAATTGGGCTGAAAGATCTATCGCTTTATCACCTATTCAGGTTGTAAATCATGTTTTTAAAAAGTAACTAAGTAACTAATTACTTTAGAAAATAAGTAATCAGTAAAGTAATGGGATTACTTTTTTGGGGAAGTAATCAGTAATTAGTTACTGATTACTTTTTTCAAGTAACTTGACCAACACTGGTCAACAACTGACATATATTATGCCCCTATCATGGTCTAAACCAGTCAGAGATAGTCAGGGGTGGGACCTCTCTAATTAGCCGCAGTCCAGATATTCCTGTAGTCCTTTGTGTGTACGTTTGAAAGTGCAGGCAGATAGATAGAGGTGAGTAGCTTGAATAAAGAGAAATCAATTCATTAAATCCTGAATCGACTTTTAAATATAAATGTATTTTGCCAGAAATGCCAGAATCTCAGATTAAAGCCCACAAAACGATTTCAGCAACGTAAACACAGAGCGCGGATGCGCGCTTTGTGTTTACATCCTTTTTGCGCTAGGTCTTGCCTCTCTTTAACAAAAATTCCCTGAACCAGCAGCAAAAGAAGATTCAAACTACGCTTCACATTTGATAAATGTCGTCATTAATTCTCTCTTACTTTTGCTGTTTTGCTTCCACCACGTTAAAATCATACTTCATGCACAGCTCTCTCTCTCGCAGTGTACTTTAAGAACAGTTTCCCATCGCAAACGGGTCATCAGAGGAGGTCGATGTGATGATTAAGTTTAACATTGTCTGCAATATTACCAAAGAGTCCCAAAGCACTTTAAACACAAGCACTTTTTCAGTAACTTGTTGACAAGATTGTTATTTAATCATTTACAGACAATATTGTCTGTATGGACGGCCCAAAAAGTGCACATGTAAAATGTAAATGGTAAATGGCCTGCATTTGTATAGCGCTTTTCTAGTCCCTAAGGACTCCAAAGCGCTTCACACTACATTCAGTCATTCACCCATTCACACACACATTCACACACTGGCGATGGCAAGCTACATTGTAGCCACAGCTGCCCTGGGGCGCACTGACAGAGGCGAGGCTGCCGGACACTGGCGCCACTGGGCCCTCTGACCGCCACCAGTGGTCAGAGGGCCTGCTTGACAACTGCGGTGTCAAGCGATGCGCTTGAAAAATTTGGGCGCCTAACTTTTAGGCACACCAGTGCAACCGTGACAAAAAGTTAGTCTAGAGCCCTGCTCTCATGTGCTTTTATGTATGCTAGGGCACGCTCCCAATGAGATGACAGAGGGTGTCCTGGGGGGGTCTCCTACAAGAGGTGACCAGGGCATAACTGGTTTCATGGACAGTCTGCAGCGTAACCTGGTGGTGTCAGATGTACCTAAACAAAATTTCCCATAGCTGTTCTTTTGAATTTAGGTCAGTCGGGCGTTGGGGGCCAGTATCAGTTTCTTCATCCTCTTGGATCTCTTGCTACATGAGGCCTGGCATTGTGGTTCACCTGGAGGAACCCCGGACCCACTCGGTCTATTTTGTCACGGAACTGGGTTTGCGATCCAGTGTTTTGTGTGTTTTCGTTTTATTCTTTGATTATTGTTATTTTCACAGTGTTTCCTGGTTTATTTTGAAAGAGTTTTGTGTGTCTTTGTCATTGTTTTTTGTTTCACTTCCTCTGTGGCGTCATTATGTTCGTTCTAGTCAGCTGTTTCCCCTGTGTTTCCACTTCTTCTGATCACCTCCTGTGTGTATGTAAGTCCCCTGTCTTCCTTTGCTGATTGTCAGGTTGTCTGTTTACCATCCACGTCTCATCTTAGTATTCATAGTCTTCATTGTGGTTTCATAGTTTTCACTGTTTTCATAGTTAGTATTAGTTCTTTCCAGTTTAGGTGTTAGTTTAGTTCTCGTCACTGTTCATGTTGTTTGCACTTTTCGTCGTCAGCCCTAATGAAGGCTCGCTTTTGTTTCCTCGCTCAGTGTCTGCATTTGGGTCTATATTCAAAACACACCGGCGTACCCCACTGTGACATATTTATTGTGTTCAACAGACTCAATAAACTGATTGGCAAAGCCAGAAATGATATGGGGATGGAGCTGGACTTTCTTACTGTGGTGTCAGAGAGGCAGACGCTTTCCAACATAAGGACAACGCTGGACAATACCTTGCACCCACTCCATAACGTGCTAGCTAATCACAGGAGCACATTCAGTGAGAGACTGAGATTACCCAAATGCACCACTGAATGACATCATATTTTTACTGTTTTACTGTCACTCAAGTTCATATGTGTGTGAAGGTAGACAAACAAATACTGCTGGCAATACAGTGTTGATCAATTATTAGTAAACAGTACAAACATAAACAAATTATTTTTTAGTTTGCTTTACACATTGTCCAAACATGGTTTTTGAATAGTAACTTTAAAAAATTAAGTCTCAGCCTACACATTTCTCTCAATTGTCCCATAAGTTTGAATGAGTGGTGTGTGATAGAGACACGGCAGGTCCAGAGAGTGTTAGGCAAAGCCATCGTTATTGCACACTCGGCTGCACCTCTCAGCTGTCAGCCGCACATTCATCACACCACAACTCACAACAACCCCTGCTTCCCCGTGTTTTTAACACGGCAGGCGTGATTGCGGATGCCGTGCAGGTGGGTCCGCACGGCACCACTAACCATGCCTCACCACAGATACTATGTCATGAAATATGGAAGTTTTTAAAGCACAGAATGAAAATTACAACAATCTAAGTTTAGTTTAACAGTCAAGCCAAGGACAATGAAGTATTCATCCATGGGAAATACACCAAGTCAAATTTCTCACGGTCAAAAAGTGGGTAAGTATATGTGTGTGTTCTTGTTGTTGTTGTTGTTATTGGTGCTGATGGTGAATGGGGTAAGGTTGGTAATGATATATTTGATCACAACCTTAGAATCGTTTAGGAGCCCACTTTGCTGACTTGTTAATTTCAGTTGTCAGACCACATCCTTTCAGCTCTCTGTATAAAGCTGAGCGTCACGGTTTCAGTGCATTCAACATCTATGAGAGACAAAGGGCAAAATGTTCTGCCAGAGTTATTTCAGTGTTTTCGTTTCATGCATGCTCCTCGTGATCATCCAGCCAGGTGATTAATATTTTATGTGGTACTTTAATTTACCTGTAGACAATTTTCTCATTCATTTAAATAAGCAGAATGCATACTCGGCATTACAAAAGCAGTTGGTGAAGGGTATTTGTTTCACTCATCTGTTTTTGACTGCATCATCTGCTGAATTTGTTATGTGATGGATATTTTCTTTTTGTTTTAGGTGGTGGGTCTGAGATTATTGGAGGGAAAGAAGTCGAGCCACACTCGTTGCCTTTCATGGCCTATGTGGAAAGCAAAAAATCTTTCTGTGGAGGGACGTTAATCCATCCACAATGGGTCCTGACTGCTGCCCACTGCAAAGAGTAGGAATGCTTCACAATATTGTAATATTTATGTTTAACTGACGGTGTGAAAGATAATACATAAAGAGATTTCACAAGAGATCAGAAGGAAAAAGTCTTTATTATAATTATTAATGTAAAAATTTTTGTTATTTTTTTATTTATAGATTGTCCATATTCTTGTAGTAATTAATATCTTCACAGAGAATTTTGCACTAGTCATTGTCATTTTTTTTTTTTTTTTACATTTTTTAGAATTTCTTCATTTCCTTATCATAGATACAAATCAAATTGGCATCAAACATATTGTCTGTTGTTTTTATAGAAAAGCCTGTAAAACACAAGTAGATTTGTCTGCATTGCACATAAATATTGATGTTGGCCATAATCCAAATGAGAAAAAAAAGATTAAATGTTTATCTAAACAGTGTGGTAATCACTGTTTAGAGACTGCACTCAGAAATTTCATAACTGCAAAATGTTATATCGTTGAAATTCTTTATTCACCTGGAGGAAGACACCATGCAGCTTTATCTATGTCTCTAAAATAACCATAACCCAACTATATACAATAATACACATATAATGAAATAACTGTGCAGCTATGATAATGTTATAATTGTTTTATTTAAAAGGGTTAATCTGAGCTATTAATCTTTTTTATAAGTGAACTTTCACTAATACATTTTTTTTTCTTCTACAGTATGAGTAAAGTGACGCTGGGAGCACACTCGATGAAGAAAAAAGAAAAAGCTTCTAAGCAGGCCCAAAAGGTTGATAAACGTTTTCCTCATCCTGACTATTACCAGGGATCCAGGGAGAATGACCTCATGTTGCTCAAGGTAAAGTGATAATTCATTGTCTGAAACCAAGTTTAAAAAAGATGCATTTATGTGAATACGTTTGTTTTTAATCTTATATGATGTATTTCTGTGTGTGTGTATGGATAAATCAATAAATCACTGTGCCTATTTATACATTTTCCAAGCAAAATGTACAAATATGTCACGGCAAATGGATCCGACTCAGGCTCAGACTGGAATCACAAGTTAGCAGTTCTTTTATTTACACAAAACACCAGGTGCAGAATATATATACAGATGGAAGGAAAGCCAGGGGTTCCAGTGGTCTACCGGGTAGGTTTAGGGGAGAGAATCAGATCCTTCTCACTCGTTCGCTCTGTTTGAGACTTCCACATGCACGCCACTCCAAACTGCCAATATCCACGTTTAAGTTTCCACGGTTCAGGAAGTCTAAGCACAGAGAGACGAAAGTCACAAATAGGTTCATACACAAGCACACTAGAATTCACCGAGCTGGATTTACACTAACGTATCAAACTCAATAGTCCAGCGATGAGGAGCTCAGAGCCACTGCCTTAAGAAGTGGCCCGAGATTAGGAGCAGGTGCGTGGTCCAAAAGCAGAAGCTTGGAGTGAGCTCCACCCAGGCAGAGCAGTGAGAGAGCAAAACCAAAACACATGTAGCCTTGCGGGGCCGACCATGACAAAATAAATGAGTGGTGTTTCAAGACTGTAGCACAGTGCTGTATATATACAAAATTTAAGGCCAGCTCTCTAAAGTTAATATAGTCATTATCAATATCTTTCTTTTTAATTTTGTTTCAGTTGAAGAAACCAGTAAAGCAAACCAAGACAGTAAAATGTCTAAAGTTAGCCAAAACTGTCAAGGACCCTCCAGCTGGAAGCAAGTGTCTGGTTGCTGGATGGGGAGAAACTGAAAACAAGAAAACATCAGATGTTCTCCTGTCTGTCAATGTGACTGTGGTTGGTAGACGGACATGCAACTCTCGTGATTATTACAACCACAACCCAGTTATCACCAGTGACATGATATGTGCTGGTTCAAATAGTGAAAAACAGGCTGATACCTGTCAAGTAAGTATATAGAAAGTATGTAAGGAAGTAAATATCCATCCAACTCAACACCCTTTTGACATTGTGACACCTGTAAGTTAGTCAAAGAAAGACTAATATATTTGTTCTTTTGCCAGGGGGATTCAGGAGGACCACTCGTGTGCAATGGAGTGCTGGTTGGAGTCACTTCTTTCGGAGAAGGTTGTGGTATCATTAAAAAACCTGGAGTCTACTCGTTTCTCTCAGAGAAACAACTCAAGTGGATCAAAAAAACAATGCAATCTTTAGAAATCTTATGAACCCACAGGTGTCAATCCATACAAGCTGAGCAAGAAGCAAATCTTTTCTTTGATAATAAATGTCCATGCCTTTAATGTAGACTGCTTACATGACCATTAGCCATTTTATCATTTCATATTCACATTATTTTCTGATATTTCAGTTTCTGTTAGCTTGATGAATTTTTTTGAGCATGCTCTTTTTTGTTGATTTTTCATTCCATCTATCCCTGCTTAAAACCCCTCATAGGATATTTTTTATAAACATTCTACTATATAATAAATCTTTCATTGTTTGTAACTCTTTCCAAGTGTCATTTTGTTTTTACTCTGACACCTTCTACCATCAAAGCTTGATATTTCAGTCCTTTGGTTTTAGTGTTCAAATTAAATAACTATAATGACTAAGAAAAGACAAATAAGACAATTAATGTAATGTCAACACAGAGAATATTAACTTGCAAAACATAGAAAGAAAAAAATGTGATTAAGCTCTCACTCAGAGCAGACCACAACAGACAAATGCTAAGTCTCTATATAGAGACTTAGACTATGACTTACTCAGTGTGCACATTTTCAGAGGACATGCCAGCACTATGTTCATAATCTCAGTATATGCCCCAACACTCTTTCAATTATCATTTCTTACCTCCAGAAATCCTGTTTCATTTTGATTCAACTGGTCCTCTTTTTACCTGAATAACACACGTAGTTTTTACTCATTATGATACATTTGACCACAAGTGTTAAATTAAAAGAAAAGAAAAGAAAAGAAAAGAAAAGAAAAGAAAAGAAAAAGCATGCAATTTTGCATGCCAAACAATAGACCACTTGTAATTAACGGGGGCCGAATCCCGCGGGATACCTACCGGGCAACCAGTCTAACCGGGTCCACTCCCACGTCCAGGAATGGGTGGCTTGCCAAAGTTGACCTTCGCGCTCTCTTACTAGGATCAAATTGGTAACTTTAAGACCGTAACTGTGGCGTCCAACGTCTGCTGACCTATTGTAAAATTTATTATACTTCCACGGCAACACGTGAAAACGACTTTTCACAGACACTTAAAATAACTTTGCAGCAGACTTAAACATCAACCTGCAGTTCTTAGCAAAAATCTCTTGTTATAATGTTTCAACACCACTGAGCCAATTTAACAGTGAAGATCATCAACTCAGCGAACAGATAATTTAGAATTCATCCAATCTGCACATTTTGATTTAACAGGCTGTGCTTACCTTTGTATTATCAAGCCGGCTCTCCGTTCGCTTCATTTTACGATTTCACCTTAAGCTGAATTTGTCTTCTCAGCCGTAAAAGAATCCCGGGTTTTCAGCACCAACTATTAAATTTGGTTCTTGTCATTCTTTTACTGAATAGAGAGAACACGACTCAGTCAGTCAAAATATTTATAATTTTATTTAATCATCTTCCGGAAGAGAGAGACCTGCACAGCCCAAAAAGCCAGTTGCAAAATCTCTAGCATTAGAAATCAAAATGTGTATCATATAGGTGTTAATTTGGTCCTTTCCACGTCACACATAGTTTTGATAAAAACAACTTCTTCTGAGTTACTAGTTTCGCTCTTTCTGTCTGGTTTCCTGTATTTTATTAATATGCCTCTGCAGCTCTGCACTAAACTTCCTGTTTTTTAAACTTCCACTAACGTAAGCTTCTGTTGCTAAGACGACCTATCACCCTCTGACCTAGTTCTCTCTCACAGCTGGCCTTGCTTTATAGAGGCCTTTATTATTAAACTACATAAAACAATATAATCAGAAAATAAGCACCAAGAATATATATTTATTCCATAACAGAGGTCAGTTCCTTCATCATAATTATGCAAATTCTCATGACCCTTGATCAACAACCACTGATCAAAGCCCAATGGTCAATAAAAAGGTTCCTTTAGATGCATTTGTTGGCCACATATGTATAGGCTGACCACATTTATTAATCAGGTGTAAAAACCGTGAATAATAATTTAATATATGAAAACAGCGTGAATGATAAATGTGCACAGCCTGTCGCGGTGGGGAACGCTGGGGTGTTTATTCAGTGGGCCCAAAAGCAGACACGGGATATACAGCAGACACAGGCTGACGTTCAAAAACAAAAAAGACAAGGCAAGGTGGAACAAGGGTGAAACTAATGTGACCAAGTGGTCGGCAGGGTTGGATAAAAAAAAAAACAACTAATAAACACGACAACACCACCTAATGGAATTTCACCCCCAGGAAATATATATGTAAGAAAAATAGATAAAAGAGGCCGCAGATTCAAGGATGCACACCGAGGCAGGTTGGCTCCAATATTAATACAGTTTTATTTAGTTAAAATAAATAAAATATTAGAAAACAAAATGTAGCGTCATTGTTGACAGTGTCCTAAAGTTAAAATAAAACAATCATGGAACTTGGACTTACCAGCAGCCGTGGACCCAAAAGAAAATCACACAAAAAGAAAATCACTAGAGTCCACCCGGTGGTGTACAAAGGAAAGTGTGAAAACGACCCACCACCTGAGGTCCCAGGGCCACTGGCACGTCTTCCGTTCACTGAAATAAAACACAGAACTACACATTAAAAGAATAAAATGACACTGAGCGTTAGGCTTGCTACATATCATAAAAACTAAAACTTCAATCTGTATTAGCTTTAATAAAAGAAATCACAAATGCACGCACGCACACACACACACCAAACTGGAAGGCTTACACCCCACAAGTCAAACTTTGACTCGTCCTGGTGGCAACTGTCCAGACCTTGATCACAAGCCGGTGTTCTGGGAATCCATCCTACCTCAAAAAACATCCTACCCAATGTTTCTGCGCAGACGCGGCGCATGCGCACAACACCAATGCCGAATTAACTTCTTTTTCGCTCACCCATCCGGAATACTTCTTAAGGTTATGGTTAGGGTTAGGGGTAGGGGTAGGTTTAGTCACAAGTCACCGTCAAATTATAATACGGGTAGGACGATTTGTCAGAGTAGGTAGGATGGTTTCTCAGAACACCGGCTTAACTTTATACGGACTGACGCCACACTGCAATCAATATGCAGGTGGGTTCCCAGTTAACCCAGTTGCGTAGTCGAGAGGGGGTAGGGACAAATAAGTAAATACTTCTGCCTACTCCTTTTCAAACAAATAATGGAATGATATTTTGTAATGATTGTGAAGGCACATGTTTGAAATAAAAATGAACTGAACTGAACTGAACTGAACTGAGAGAGCGAGCGCAGGAGAGAGTGAGGGCGGTGGAATTTGATCAGAGACAGTCACACCACGTGGGCTCTGAATTTTTGTGGCCTGTTTAATCACAGTGATTCATAACATGAAACATGCAGGTAACTTGCACTCACTGTGACACTGGCTCTCAGTTTCCATACTACACCACTAGATGGTGTTCTCTGCCATATGGTTTGAGCAGTGTGTGCCTTCAGCCTAGCAAACGAAACTAGAAAACTAATCATTTAAAAACATATGAACAAGTGGTTAAACTGATTAATGCTATTTTTGATCAACACTGACTATTGTGGCAACATTAATACCTTTTTCTGCAGTGCACAATAAATCAAATTTAGTCAGTATTTGGGATTTTCCACAATTAGCAAGATTTGATCAATACTACTACTTAAAGGGCAAAGTAAAAGCAAATCAAGTGCTCCTTCAATCAGCACCTTACCATGTGCCTGCAGCCACCAGTCACAGTTGTTTCCTGTATGCTGCAGTTTCCTGAAAAGGAAAACAGTCTGTAAAAAAAAAAAACAGATGTACAACAAAAAGCCAAGCAAACAAAAGCAACAGATGATCAGCATTGTTTGGATACACTCTGGCTTTAGTGCAAGTGACTAAGAAGAATTCATATGAAAATAGTGATGTAGAGTTGTGTATGCACTGCAAAACAACACAACTAATGTTCAAAATATGAATCGCACACTGGCAGTATATTGGCAGTTGGTGGGTAGCTATGGACTTCTACCTGCAGAGAGTGTCTGTTTTCCGATGGGGCTGTGCCAAAAATATGTGGTACAACTGGTCTGTAGACTACTTTTGGTCAATCAGCTAGCTGAATAGAAGAGAAAAGTTATAACAGCTGAAGTGAAACCAAGTGTTAAAAACAACAAAACGTTTCCTTGGTAGTCACTGTTTGTACTTTTCATTATGTATTTTTTGATCTATGGTGTTTGATTCCCTCTTCTCCCATTCCTGGTAAGCTCAGCTATCCAGCCCTTCCCTAATGCATGCCACTAGTCATCCAGACCGCATTCAATCAATGCACAGGATCATTCACAACAAGCAACGCAATGTTCGGATTTTGTAGGACTGCACAGGGGCATGTTTGCATTAGTTGAATACCCCTCTCTGTATGCTGTCCATAGGCAAATCCCTCTACAAATGGAAACATAAATTAGGCATAAATCTTTCAACCACCTTACAACACACTTCAAACTGCAGAATAGTTTTTGCATGAAGACCAAGAAAAAAAGTGCAGTGGCTGTTAACACGTATCACAAATACACACTGGCCTCAATACAAACATAAACCAATTGCATAACTATTTAAACAAATATGCCAGTCCACAAGAATTTTTCAATGTAGTAGTACAAACACCGTATGAAAAACATCACAAATAAAATGAGGGGGACCTCAGAGCTGTGGAACACTTTTCTAAGCATTTTATTCAAGTAAAATGAAATATAATACTATACAGTATAATGAAGCAGCTGAGTTACTGCATTTGGATATATTGTACATATACAATATGGAACATTTACACTACCGGTCAAAAGTTTTAGACCATCCTCACCCCATCAAACTAAACTTTTGGAATTGTTCAGTTTTCGCAAGGCTCTGGGTGAGCAACACGTTCTCATTCCCAAAGCGAAACATTTTATTCTAGGTGACAAATCGGTGGTATATTACGCTTCTGGGCACCCAACACGTCCCTATATTAGGAGATCAGAAAAATAAGGACACATGACAACCATTTGGAATGAATCGACACATGTACGTTCATTTTACTTAAATCGCTTTGGAAAACACTATCTAACATCATTAAAGTCGTGGTTAACGTTAGGGAAAAGGTTAGGGTTAGGGCTGGAATACATGGCTGGAATGTCTATTACTCTGGGAGTGTCATTCTACTGGGTTTATCCATAACCTGGCATGTAGCATAAGAATGCAGAAGGTCACACTTTGTTGTTCCTCAGGGACGCAGCGGGATGTGACAAATCATCAGTATATTATGCCTCAGGAGTGAAAATGGGCTGGGGTTAGAATCTGTTCTTGAATCTGTTCATGAGCATGAATTGTCTTCCAGAGAGCAGCAGCTTTGACAGGTCGTGTCTGGGTTTGCACGTTCTTTCATGATATTGGCAGCTCTGCTGGGACAGGAAAAACTGAAAAGTTCCTCCAAAAACAGCAGTGCACAGCCAAGGAGTTTCTGATTTTCATGTCTTTTTGAAGGCCTCAGTAAGCTGATTTTCACATTCTTTCAGTACCCATCCTCTCACTCCATGCAGGAGGGTGACAGCTCTAACCGCACACCTTACATTATGCTCTAGCACTGTGAAGGTGTGGCTGTAGTTATCACAAGGATGCTAGCTCCTTTCTGTGAAGCCCTTTAACTCTCTCACCTTTACCAAATAGGTGAGCACACCACCAGCTGAACACTTGTTGGTCTTGTGATGTTTTGCCTGCCCTGCCAGACTTATCCCATCTTCCTCCCCTCACTCACAACCAGACGTAGCAGATGGCCTTTCTGAGCCTGGTTCTGCCAGAGGCTTCTTCCTGTTAAAAGGGAGTTTTTCCTTCTCACTGTTGCCAAGTGCCTTCTCAAAGAGGTTTTTTTGATTGTTGAAGTTTTCTTTTTATTACTGTAGGGTCTTTACATCAACAGGTAAAGCACCTTGAGGCAACTACTGTTGTGATTTAGTGCTATAGAAATAAAACTGAATATTTGCCAAGGCAAGTAAAGCCCCTTGATCTTCTTTTTAAAGATCACTATACCTTTCTGATGGCTATTTTTGGGGTGGCTCTAGTTGTGCTATAAAAGGTTTGGTTGCCAGGTCTGAAAGTTGTGTCACTTCTAATTTCCTTTGTCATCCAAGGCTAGGCCTGGACATGTTTGTCAACAGTAACATTGCCAACACAGTGATGTACACAGAAGAAAACATTTGATGTGTGCACTTAGCCAACTTAGTTCAAACCTTGTCTCATACCCGCAAGGACACTTTTGCACGCCTTTGTGGTGGCTTGTATTTTGCTCCTAAGTGGAGTGTATTCTGGGATCACGAGTAGAGATAAAAGCTACTTTCAGTGGGTGGTTCTCTTTACTTGATTTGGCAGAAAGAAAAATGATCTGTCAACTCATTCACCCAGCGGTGCAGAAAGAGTTAAATTACGTTCTCTACTGGAGTCCTACGTCATGCGACAAATATGGCCAATGTGATTGGCTGTGCCTTTCAGGGAGCTCTGTTTACTTTTAGCAGCGGCAAGCCTGCGCTGCAAGGACCTGCAAGGAGGAGAGGAGGATGGCAGCAAAAAGGAAGAACCTGGATATAAGAAAGTATTAAAAACATTATGTAATTATTACTAAATGTTGTTAAGTCCTTAAAGTCATATTCTTTTATTGTCATAACTGTATTTGAAGCTATTTTTATTTTTGTATGAAACCTGATTTATATGGAATATGGCTGAAGTAAACTAAAGCCTAAAATACTTTAGTCAGTCATTTGTTTAATAGTAATTTAACATTATATAATTCACATTTAAAACTATGAATTGTAATTTTAAATGGTTTAAAAGCATGTAGAATAGCATATGTAGGCAAGTAAATTTCTCCTTTTTTTTATCAAGAAGCAAAGACAAAAAGGAAAAAAAAAAGAAACAGGGCAGGGTTCGGCGGTTGAATCATCCGTCCCCACCAATGCCAAAACCAAATCTACACCCTTGGCAGCATCATAAAATTTGCAGGGAATTACTTATAGATAGATTTTAAAACTACCTGCAAATTTTAAGCATAATCTTTCCAAGAGGAAAGGATTAGTACTATGGCCACATTTTTTAATTATTATTTTTATTTACTTTATTTCATGTTATCTAGTTTATTAGGCTTAAGTTAGTTTACAATATCTTATCAGTACACATTCAACAATTTTTATTTGTGCTGGGTGTGCTAAAGAATGTGGACACATTCACAAAACTAAGGTTCAAAATATAATCTCTGTATTGTGTTAAAACACAGTCATTATTATTTCATTTGATCCGTTTGGTTTTTTGTTTTTTTCAGTTGACTAAAACGTTACCTGAAACGCAAGTCTGTGTAAGAAATTAAAAACAAGAGATAAAATCTACTTACCTTGGCATCAGTCCTGTTTCTTTACAGGTGAAGGGGGAAAACATACCACACCTATCAAATTCCATCATGTCTTTTATTTGAGCTCTTGGTGAATTAAACTGACCAGACACCTGCTTTTGTGTTTACTCTGTTTCCATGGGCACCCACAAAAGCTCACAGGCCCACCTCGATGTGGGTGAAACTATCAAAGTTTGCCACACCCATACAAACTTATCTTGTCAGTGTTTACGCAAGTCTTTGTCATGTTTATAATAATAATAATAATGGATACTTTATTGATCCCCATGGGGAAATTACTTGTTTTTCTCTGCATTTGACCCATTCACTCAGTGAAGCAGTGGGCAGCCCACTAAGCAGGCGCCCGGGGAGCAGTGTGTAGGGACGGTACCTTGCTCAGGGGTACCTCAGGGTAGCCGTTAAGTGGATTCGAACCGCCGACCTTCCGATCATGGGGCGACCACTTTACCTACTGAGCTATCCCTGCCCCTTTAAATAGCCCTCCCTATCACTGTCTCTCTCTGTCTCATACACACACATCCACACACATAAAATCAGAGTAAATGTTTACCTAGAGTTGGGTACATGTCCAAGTTGGAGGAGCCTTGCCTTGCCTTTTCTCACTTGTGACGCAACACTGCAGGCATAGAGTGAAGCCTTGTTTTATAACTGAAACTGGAAGCTCGTATATCTCAGGAGGTGATTCAGCATCTTTATCTCTGAGTTAAAGTGCAAACAAATGTGCTTTGACGCAATGGCCCAAAGATAAGATGACTAAAGTCCGTTTTAAAACCTGTGCCCTCCTACAAAGATGTAAAGGATGTTCTGTTGCTTTGTTTGATTTTTTTCTTAAATCAGACATTGGATCTGTACGTGATGTGAAGGTTTGATTTTTCAGATCGTGAAACATATTGCAAAACAAACTGAAGCGTACTAACTTTGCGTTATATAAAGGTTGCATGAAATTTAGTGCAGTATAAACAGGTTATTTTTCCATATTTTGGTAAATTTACCAGTAATGTAGTGGTGCACAGTGGCTTTGGTGTTCTTGATTCTCTGTATTTGTATCAACTCATAATCTACATAACAGGGTAAATAAACTAGAATTAAAAATTACTCAAACATAACTTCAAAATTATTTATATGATGTTATTATTTTAATATAGCATGTTTTTCAGTTCACTTTGCCAAAAATAGCTGATAGAAACATCCTCAAAAAAGCTACGTTTCACTTTCTTGCTTTAAGTACATTTTCAGAGGCTTTACTTTTTCACTCTTACATGAGTAAATAAGTTGAATCGGTATTTTATCTTTTACCAGAGTATTTTAACACAAATCTGTAGTTCTACTTAGGTACAGAATACCTGTACTTTTGCCACCTGTATATAAGTGTAACACAATGTAACACTGAAGCTGCTGACAAGTACCAGAATTAAGTAACAGTAAAAAGTTATTTAAAGTCCGTCTATAATATGGCATAAAAAAGCTACAAATTTTGACAAAGAAAAAATGTTCTAACACAAAATGTAAACTAACTTTGTTATAATCGCATGTTCTTGTGTGTTTGCAACTGACACCCCGCCACATGGACTTTCTGTTTTTTCCTTCCTCTGATTCCTTGACAGTTTCCATCTGTAAAACGAATTATAATGAGAAAGCAACACATTAGAATGCAAACGTCAGACATACTAAACTCACTGTCTATATTATAGTCTATATCAGAGGTTCCCAAAGTGTGGGGCCCACCCCCAAGGGGGGCGCAGAGCCATTGCAGTGGGGGCGCGGTATGAGAAAAAAGAAAAAAAAAAGAATGCTTGGACACTGCTAGCATAATGGACAGGTTTTGACGGGGCTCCCACACAAACGCAAAGCAGGAGATGAAGCATCGCCAAATATGTTTCCAAACCAACTTCCTTCCAAGCCAAAGACTAGAAAATATGGTGAAGCATATCTTCAAAAATACCTGTGTAGGTGTGGACATAGTGTAAAAGAGTTAGTCGTGTATTTTATTACTACCTGTAATTTATTGCAGTTTACTTTTATTTGTGTTTACTGAATGTTTGAGGTGTGAAATTAACCGCAATGGAGTTTTAAAACAAAATATGGGTGTCTGTGGTTGGAGGATGTGTTTGTGTTTGTGTGGGGGGTGTTAGGTGGTGGTGGTGGGGCGCAAAGATTTTTCTTGTAAAACAAAGTTTGGGAACCACTGGTCTATATGATATTTGCTTACTGATCATTAATTTCACACAAGCGCAGTAAGAATTTTGCAGATGGAAAATTGAGCTCAAATGGCAAAGTTCCAAAGATGGATGTGGTCTGACCAACAAGGATTACCAGAGTAGGTCAGCCAATAGGACACTGGCCTCTGTACACACCAGTTCCTCATTCAGTTTAAGTTGTGATATTTTTATGACTCCCTTCATCAAGGTTTATTATCTGGTGCATAAATAAGTTATATGCAGCTTAAAAAAATAGCGCTTTTTGATCAAAGTATAGTATTAAGTCATTCAAACTTCTGGGATATTGATGTGATCAGTTAACAACAGGTGAGCTAGAGGGGCAACAATGAGACAATGCCAAGACAGGAGTAGTTTTACAGGTGGAGGCCACTGACATTTTTCCCTCTTCCTCTTTTCTCACTGTTTTTGGCTACGATCAGTGTCACTACTGGTAGAATGAGGCAATACCTGGACCCTACAGATGTTGCACAGGTAGTCCAGCTCCTCCAGGATGGCATATTAATACATGCCAATGGCCACTGTTAAGAATTTCTCTGACCAAATAACCAGAAAACAGACTTCATGAAGGTGGCTAATGTCTTCTACAGGGCCCTGTGTTAGGGTCCCTGGGTCGTTGACCCAGTGTTTTGTGTTTTTGGTTCTTTGATTTTGTTATTTCATTATATTCTAGCTTTGCTTTATGGGTTTTAGGATCATTCTTAGTTTAGGTTCTCTGGGTGGGGTTGGTTAGAGTTTTAGTGTTCTGGTTTTCTGTCTGTGTTCCATAGTTGCTGTCTTCCCTGTCTGCTGTATCCCCACATCCAGTCAGTGTTTGTGTCTGCCCTGGTCCCACGTCTCTGTTCCCTCTGTAGTGCCTGCATGTGAGTCTGTGTTATGTGTTTCCTGTTTTACTTTGAAGGTCTCTGTCTTATCTCAGTGTGTTCAGTTTACGCTTCTTTGGTCTCGTCAGTTCTGATTTGTCCCAGCTGTGTTTCCCTCCTGTTACTCATTCCCTGATTGCTCCCTCTGTGTATTTAAGCCCTGTGTTTCTCTGTGTCTGTGTCGTGATCTACCGTTTATTTTGCTGTGTGTTTTTCCAGTCCACCGGTGTTAGTTTATTTTCAGTTTTTCCCAGTTATGTTATGTTTGCGTTCAGCATTAAAGCTGTTTTGGTTTAAGTTTGTCTCCGGAGTCTGCATCTTGGGTCCTATTCCTGTTTGCACACAGCCGTCACCTAACACCCTGTAGCCACTGACACTCAAGGTGGAGCCCAGTTGGAATTCCTTTAATGTTTTTGAGCAGTATTTACCTGCCATGATGGCCCTGTTATCTTTTTCATTTTGTCGGCCTTTGTGTGTATTTATGTCATCACAGAAAAATGCCATCCTGCAGGAGACACCTACTGTAGTGGTAACTCCCACAAAAAGGGCTTTGCATACTGAGGTTGTATAATGTATAATCATTTTCATACATGCTGTATGGCCAAGAACATTTTTAGACATTACCCAACAGAGCTGAATGTGACAACATAAATCTTCCACTCAATGCACAGTCTTTACCCTGCACTGTCTCAACCCTGACAGCCACCCAGGGCTAGGTCTGTGATTACATCAGTTCTGTCAGTCTGTGGGCAGATTTTGTCAACAAAGTTCCACAAAAACTACAAAATCTAGTTCTAAAACTTTACAGGTATGTAGTTTTAATCTAAACGAAGTCTATGTTTTAAGATAGGGGAAAACCTAATGGGGCTGCAGATATTGTGATCTCAAAAAGCAATGCCACAAATAGTTTTTGTCTAACAAATCAAGTGACGCAAGATTCATACGTTCAAACTCAACACACTCTCACAGCAACTTGTCACATACTAATGTGTCTAATATTTTTCTCTTTTGTACTTCGTCTTACTATAATTTGTAACTTTTTTTGTTTGGTTCAGGTTTAAATAAAAACTCTCACGACATTGAACCTTTGCCTGAGATTTCATTGTCTAATTTAGATGGCGAGTGAGCGAGTGATCAGACTCGCTTGCTTCTGGAAAAATGATATGTAACCACTGTAACCTGGTGTCACTATAGTGATGAGATTGAATTGAAAATGTCATCATTACTAACACTCTCTCTTTTTTTTTAAAGCTGAGTATAAAGCATGAACTCCAGCGACTTTCTGCTTATCCAGATAAGTTTGTGTAACATTTGTCCTTTTGACATGAATGCATTGTGACTGCAGCCAAATCTGCCTGTGAAACAGTTGGTCTTTCTTTACGCAATGTGCTTTAGTCTTCTTTGTCCTGAACCATATAATTATGTTTTTTTTTTTGTTTTTTTTTCCCTACATTTGTGTTGTGAGAGACTTTTAAATTACCCAAGCACTCTAAAAATAGCTCAGACTAGACGCACCCCTGTTTCTTTTTATCAGTTAGACAGTGCACGAGCACGTTCAACATTCATTCAAAAGTTCTCTCACAGTTGTAAATTTTGCAAAGGAAATGCTTCATATGCTTGTAGGTGTAGTGAAATAAGGTTATATTTGATATGTTTCGTTTTATATATTAAAAATATGTTGGTCTTACAAGATTTACCACTGAAATGGTAAATCTGAGCTTGTAGCACAAACACATACCAAAGGCAACTCTCCAGTCTCTCCTACTTTTGTATTGCCCTCATGTGTGTCTGATTACCTTGATGATGTCAGTTTTTGGAAAAGTACTTTCATGCTTATTCTTATCTACTTTGTCCACAAGACTCCCTTGTTCATGTAAACAAGCTGCTGAGACTCTGGATGCTTGCAGAGGTAGGAATGTAAATATAAATCTAAGGCAGAAATGAGCGAACAAATATCATTTTCACATAACACTGAGACATTTTATTGGTGATCATATTCCATCCCTTTTCCAGAGTGAAATGAAGAGTGTTTTCTGACCTATAACAAAAGCAGTACAATAAATAAAACCAAAACTAGAGAACATCAAAAGGCTGCATCCTCAGCATTCACAGATAAAAGATATTATAATAGTAGTCCAACATACAGATACGTATATAGTTGTTAACAATAAATAATCATACTAAATAAATTACATTCTAATAAATTCTGGACAGTGTTTTTACACAGCATCTATTGAAGCCATCTATTCACTCATCTCTCGGGTGGTCAGAGCCAAGTTCTTTGAACTGTTTAGCATTGCTGTGGAAAGACAAAAATGCAAGGTCAAAAAATACATAAATTAATGTTTTAGTAGAAATCTATGCAATAGTTTCATTTTGAAACTTACATACAATCCTTTTTTAGCTATGTAAAGCAAAACTCTACAATTCTGATATTGCACTTTGTGGTGATTTTGCTATGACTGAGTAATATAACGATGCAGATATGTTTTATTTTAATTTCTGTAGATTTTTATGTCATTTGGGGTTTTAAAGACAAATAAAGAGTAATAAAAATATTTTTTTAACCGCAAATAAACAGGGTTAAATAATCTGGACAGATTACTGTCCCTTTTAATTACTTTCCCTCATTCTAGTCACTCATTTTTGTCATCATTCATTCATGCTTCATTGTGGCAGTGTAACAGAAATCCCGTATTTCAGCAATTCCTAAATTGCCACAATAAAAAGCTTATGAAGAGAATACGGCATGTCCACACTGTGTATATCTTGAAACTAAAGTGTTTTGTTTCCAAACATGTAAAGTCATCATGCATGTTTGCATGTGCTGCTCAGTAAGATTTAATGAGTAATTATCTCTTTATAGGTCATCACGTGCAAAGTCAGTATGTCAATACTCTTATTGTTCAGGACACAAAGATGAATGTGTACAAATGAACGTGTGGTTTCTCTTTACGCTGCTATTCACTTCATTGATGGAACAAGTGGAGACACCCCTCACTAATCCCGACTAATACCTCTAGTAGGGATCTCTCTTGATCTGCATGATGCATGTATTCAACAACAACAACAGTCGTACGTGCGCTCCTGTCATTCAGTGAGCCCACTCCTTCCTGTTTGGCTTAGACTCATGTGATCAGTGGCTAGACACACTCCTCTAAGGAGTTAAGCAAGACCATAGGTGAAAAATACATCACGAAACCATACAGCGCCAGAAATACGAGAAGATTATATCAATGTTGCTGCACTGATGGCATTACTGCAACAGCACTGACACATTATCCAGCTTGGTAAAGGTCGTAGTTGTCATTTTCATGGTATGTATTGTTTTATATCTTTATTCTTATTTTTTATGGGTTATTCGAGGTCAGGGTTGGGTGACTCAAAACACTCATGTAAGGTGATGACTAAACGATATGTTTACAAACTCCGTCTGAAATAAAACGTTTCCATGATCTTGCTGGTCTGAACACAGTGCAGTACTTGGAAGTAGCACTGCTTTTTCTGATAATTTGATGCTTTATATTGTGCAATAAACACTGAGTTGTATAAAAAATAAGTACAGTGAGTACGTGTTGGTTTGCACATAAGGAGGTCAAAACCTCAGGAGCACCTACCTCATTGTAACTTAACGCCCTCAAACGACAACGTCACCAGGGTGTTTCTGAAGCTTCTCCTGCTCTGACACGGTTCCAAGGTAGGAAGCCAGGAAGTTTTTATGTGACCTGTAACTACACAAGACATTAACATTAGTATCAAAAGCCCAAACAGCTCAGATAAGTGAAAGAATCAGCTATTTTGAAAACCAGGACTGCAGTGCCAGCTACATGGTAATGGTCTGATAGAGATAAATACATTTTATGGTGACATTTTCACTGTCATTTCTATTGGCTGTGCACATAAAAAGCATATGACTATTTAAGTTTCAGACTCACAGAAATAAGTCCTACTTTCTCTCGTTTTCTCCAACTGAGTAGTTATAACTAACCGTGGCTGTAAAGCTTTAATTGCATGTCTGCTTGTTTTATTTGCACCATCATGGACTATTGACTCTGTCCACAATTCAAATAATACCTTTGATTTCATTACATATTGATAAGAAACTGTGATTATGTAATAAATTGCTTGTCATAGGAATTCAAGATTCAAAAAAAGTACGAGTAATACAAAAGACCTTACAGTCTTTCTGATAAAACAACAGTGAGGTGACGCCGTTGATGGTGCTGTAGGAACAGGAATGACCATTAGAGCTGTAGAAGTCATTTGAGTTGATCTTGGCAAAGTGGTGAGCAATAACTCTAAAGTCTGGGTGTGTTCGGGTGTGTTAATGTACTTTTTGATGTGTCAGTGTGGTCATATGCCAGGAAGTGTTTCTGGCCTGGATCTTGGAAGCGTAACCTTTGTTCTGTTGGGATTCATGGGGTGTGGATGGTTTATTGGATAATATTCTCTACAATACTTTAAATGTAAAAAAGAAGAAGATTACTTTTTCACAAAATCACCACAATCAGGCTTTGTCTTAATGTTGTTCCAGCTTTGGTGAAGCTGGTCACACTGATAGCAGGTATATTGGGGTCTGATAGTGATGAGTTTGTGGGGACATTACATTTTGTTTTTTCTGCGCCTCATTCTCCTCAGTGAACAATGGTGGGTTTATTGCTGTAAAAAAAATCCCACTATGAGGATTTTCTTTCAAGTTGTAAAGTTGTATTTTGACTGCTTTTACAACTGGGAACAAAAGAAAGATTTAAGTTTACTATTAAGAGTTCATCAGTGAATTGAAGATGGGTTACTCATACTAATACAATACAATACTCGGTTAACCCAGACCTATCTATATCTAGGAAAAGACAAAAGTTAAATGAGGGCTAAATTTTAAATTTTGGCATCATTAATTAAGGCCAAATTAGAGGCTTTTCTTTTCTTTTAAAATGTTGTTATATATAACATATGTAACAACTGGCATATTCTGATATATGTATTATGTTACCACTAATTTTTTCATGTTTGGAATTTTATCCATTTACTTTAAAATCCTTCAGCCAGAAACGAATGCTTTGGTTGCTACAGCCTTACCACCAGATAGTGTGTCTTGTTGTGTTTCTTTTTGTGTGTTTGGCTGTGTGACAGTTTCAAACTCACTAAGCACAGGTCATAAGCAGTATGGCGGTACAACTGATGACTGAAAGAACCACGGCGATGACCACTAAGACCGTCTGCACCAGCTCAGCATTGTTGGTCTCGGTGGGCTCATTTTTCACTGTCCCCAGAGTCTGGATCCCACAGCGCTCTCCATCATAACCCTTCATACATCTGCAGAAAAAAAGAGTTAAGAAATCAGTGTGATGACTCAATGAAGAGGCTTTTATATCAGATATTGATGAGTGTTTGAATGATTTTTTCAAGTTGTTCCAATAACTTGAATCTGTCTGAACCTGCCTATTAGTCACATTCAGGTGAGGCAGTGGTTTTAACAGTATAATTGTTTTGGGGGTTTTGTGTCTACATCATTCATTTTGATGATTGCAAATGATCCCAAACATGATTTAGTTCTGATTCAGTGAAGGCCACATGCTTGTATCAACCATAGAGCTCATATTTTCTCATGCAAAAATACAATGGGGCCAGGATTGTACTTACATACAAACTGGTTCATGCAGGCCGTCTATGTGCTTGCAGTATCCATGAATGCAGTAGCCCAGGTGGGAGGTGTTGCAGGGATCCTCATTGGTCCTGAGAGTGGATGTGTGTCCACTAGTGAAGACCATGTGCTCGGGGTTGAAAGGAGTTGTGCTTTTGCCCTTGTGTTTGTTCCTCCTCTTGCCTTTGACCTTCCTTTTCTTCTTCTCATCTCTGGTGGGATGCAAGTCTGTAGGAGGAAAGGAAGCATCCGCAGTTGTTTAGGGTGCCATTTTAACTCCCTAGACTTAAAGGCTGAAAACATTTTTTTTAATCAATTGAAGCTGTTAAAGTCAAGAGAACTTCACTTTCATACAATTTTATATACTCATCTTTCTTAAAAGAAACATATACAAATCACACAGTTATATACTCAGATAAAAGATTCCCTTGTACCAAGGAAGCTGACATTTTCATCATCTCCTCCTGAAATCCCGTCCTCTTCCAACTCATCATCATCGCTGTGCAAATTCTGGAGGCCTTCCCCTGAGGCCAGGTCGACAGTCACTCCAACTTGGTCACCTGACTGTGTGGTTGTAGATCCCTGAGCACTTAGAGCACTGCAGACTACAAAAAAAAGCCAACAAAAATGAATAAGACATTAAATCTACATAGAAATACACAATTAAATCAAAGTTTACTTCTTTTGATCCAGATCAACATCTTGGATTGTGAAAAACACTCTTTCAGAGCTATAAATAGAAAAAAGACGTGAATAGTTGCCGATCTGCTGATAAACTATTTTAGAAATCAGTCTTGGCAGTCATTTTTTTTCATTCTTTCCTTTTTTTTTCTTACCATGAACTTTGTGTGAGTTACTTTCTTTAGAAATTGTGCTCATATAGCTTTACCTCTGACTCATTATTTCACCTTCCTCTGCTGGGAACAATCTTAAACCAGTACAACCAGTCCACATTGAGGACTGTATTGCACCAGTGATGAATAGGATTCAGTGAAAGGATAATGAAGTATTCAAAATATGATGACCTTTCTGTGTGTCTGGTGTGTCTCCTGCACAATGTCTGGTAATAGTTTGGTCTCTAGAAGCGTCTCTGACAAAAAAAAACAAAAAAAAACTCAAATACCTCTCTCCTCTCTGACAAGTCCTCGCCTGTGGATACAAGTTTTCTCCCCTGACCCATGCCTTTCTGTCATGCCACTTGCATTTCTCTTTTCATTTCAGTCATTTAAACTATCTCCGCACACACAAACACACAGACACTTTTAAGTACAAGTTCAGACTTACCGAAGCACAGGAAACAGGTGAGGATGAGAGGGTTCATATCCCAGGAAGCAAGTGTTTTGTGTATGATAGTCCTGCACTAACGTGTGTGTAAGTAGGTGTCGAAGTGTGTCTTTGTCCCCCGCTGATCAAGAGTGTGCTTTGCTTTCTTCACCTCCACTGGGTGCAGCTTTTATAGACCAACGCCTGCTTCTCAACTTGAAGGAAACAGATGGGTGTGTGTGTGCACTTGTGAGTGTGTGTGCATGAGGCAAAGAGAGAGCAAAGAGAGAGCACAGGAGAGAGAGTAAAAAACGCATTGTGCTTGTGTGTGTGTGGCTTATTCATGTGTGTCTACTAATTCATCTGCCCCAGGCAATACATTTTGCACCTCACGTTCTGGTGGGAATAATAATTGTGGGCGACACTGGGTCACCAAGCTCTTGGCTTTTTATCACCTGTTTGGTAACTTTTATTACTTCCGCAGGGCTGCCTTTATATGGCCTTAGTTATACCTTCTGTAGTGATAGAGACACATACCAGGATATTATAAAGCTTTTCAACATTAACTTGAAAACAACTTTCTAGGCCATCATGTGTCATTTATTGAATGGCCAAAGTGTTGACTAATCTTAGATAGACAAAATCATAAGCAAACCACAAAAGTAAAGTTACTGGGTTCTTAATTGACAGCAACTATACACACCTTTTTCTGTAATCGAGTCATAGCTACACTTTAGTCAAGGTACAAAGATAAAAAATAACATAAAAAAATGCTACATTACAGTGAGAGCAATAAGGGGTCATAAAAAGAGTATCTATGAGTGTTTGTTTCGGTAAGTGGTTTCATAAACATATATGGGCAAATGGGTCATGAAATGGGAATTGTGGCTGGCTTCTAGAAAATACACCTCTGAATGTGTCTTATTTTCTGAGATATAAGATACTTTTTTAATATAATCTTTTTAAGTGTGTATTACTTGTTACCTGTTTTTATTTATTTGCCTATGACAATGAGCGTTCTCTGTTTTATTGTTGTTTCGTTTTGTTCGGCGGGTTGTGGTTCTGTCTGAATTATTATGTGTGTGTTTTATCAAATTATACTCAGTGTTACTATTTCTGTACACTGTAACTAAGAGGAGACCTTAAGGCTTGGGTGGGGAAGCTGCACACAAGGGTGTGTTGTTTATGTTGTTGTGTCTGCAGATACAGGTTGTCCCATCAGTCATACACTAGTGGAATCAAACACAAACCTGCTAGGAATGCAGGGAACTACTCCATCTCATTCCGTAACAATGACTTGGAGCTCCTGGCACGTTTTGTTGAGGATAAACATGCAATGGAATTGTTTGGATATGTGTAATGACATTGAGGATATGAGATATGGATGTGTGGAAAGTCTGACACAAGCCAGGAGAGAAGCACCTCATAACAGCCACCCACAGTAAACACACTGCTGTCAAGCTAAAGGCACGCAGGATGAAAACTTGAACACAAAAATACAATTAGATGTCTTTGTGCATCTTCACAACACTGTTACAATGTTACTAGCTGCCGATATTGAATCTCTACTTTTCCGTTAAAAGCATAATTTCCCATGTGAAGTATTAGCTTAAAGTTTTTTAATGTATATGTACACTGTTGTCTACATGGTGCCTTTTGTAGCTGATTCAGTTCTCAGTTTATTTAGATCGGCTTCTTAAATTTATTGCCTTGAAGATGAATTCTTGCAACTTTACCAACTAGTATTAATGGCAGAAAAGCAACTCCAGCATCTTCCTGAAAACTATCAATTTCACCTTAATTATGTCTCTCCGCTGAGTGCCCTTAAATGATGTATGTGGACTTTCAATCTGGAGCCTTAATAGTCTGTATTTCCATCTAGAAAGCGACTCTTTGAGAATAAATGACAGCGAATAATACAAATATAACAGAAACTAAAACACAAACCTGACTTGAGAAGCAAAACAAACGCATACGTGATAGACATGAGACTTGTTTGTTAAAGAACACACGAAGATGCAGCTTAGTGGGGCTTCCCCCACTGTATTACTCACTGCATGAGTAGCCTACTATTACTTATGCAATAATAAGTAATAGCACAGTGCAGGGATTAGAGCAGCAGTTCCTGAATTTCGAATATCTTTATCCACGGGTTTTATGTTTAGAACAAAATGGCCACCACAGAGTGGGTGTGTTTGTGGGTCATCGCGTGTGTAAGCGCATGCTAATGTGTTTTTAAGTATGTCTTAACAGAGCAGCAGCTGCAGGTGAGTTAATGTTTACGTGTCATCGTCGCTGTTCATTGGTATACAGAACATGTAAAGCGGATCCAGGCGAGGTGTTAAAATGGATCATTGGCTCAGGTTGAGTGTAAAATGAAGCTACTGATTAACTTGACATCTGACACTGCACTCGGTAGGTCAGATGATGACCACAGACATGCATATTTATTTGGGTTTAATAGGGATGGTTTGGATGCACACAGTACACGTAACTTGTAGTCATTTGTCAGTCTTTTATTAGACTCAAATGAAGAACAATTCAAAGGAAAGCTTTTTGGAGATGGCGTTCTCAGAGTTTTATCAGAAGAACCAAGGCTCTTACCACCTGGTTTCCATTTGCAAAGCATTTCTGTGGCAAACCCGCAGAAGGAAGCAGCAGTGCAAAAGCCAGCATCACCATCAGCACAGCAATGTTTCCCCTGGTACAAGTCCAGATAACACTGCCCAAGAAAGATTATTTTGCAAACTGTACAGCAAGAAGTATTCTTACATGTGTATAAAATGTAAAGGACAAAAAAATTGGGGAAAAAAAGTTAAATAAATTAAAAAAAACAATACATATCAATATATATATATTAAAGAGAGATATTGATGACATGTAAGAAAAATGTGAAGACTGCAGGAAGGCTTGAGAAGAATTTGAAGCCTCACCGCTGCAGCCTTATCACCTGAAGAATGAGTGAAGACATTGAAAGATACAAGAATAAAAAAAAAACAAGTAAAAGTAAAAAAAATAAATACTTTGTAGCTTCAAACACAGACAGAGGTTGTAGAGTATATAAACATTGCCAACTGAACTTATAAGAATGAGGAAACCTCCACACTACACAAAGTTTCAAGCGTTAAAGCTCAAAACTTTACACTCATTGGCCAATTTAAAGTGACATCATCATAATAGTAATAGTGGCCATTTTGATTTTGTGCAAGACAAAAAAATGATATCTAATAAAAGCTAAAAGCTAGGCACAAGCATAAATTAAAGGCAAAGTTCAAACCACAGTGTAAACAGTCCTAATCTGTTTTTTAGGATGTTAAGTCAGAGTAGACAGGACTGGAAGACAAACAAAACATCTTTAACCAGTTCTATTTTAGGATCTGAGAGTGGGTTGATTCAAAAGATAACGCAGCCTCACTGAACCACAGAAAAGCCTTTGATATTCTAAAATTAGACTTGCATTCTAGCAAAAAACAGAAATCCCAAAGTGAGGAAACTACATTATTATATTGATTATGATCAATTCTGCTAGTTATCAGCAAATTCGGAGCAACATTTTTTTTTTTTTGTTGCATTACAAGTTACTATAGTTACCGCTTCACAATTGTTTATTTTCCATTAATTTTTCAGTATCGTGTGGGCGGAGTCACCCACAGAAACTGTTTTTGTGTGCCTAACTATTCATCTTTTCAAACTGAGTGTAACAGGTGCCGCAACTTTAGAACCAGTGCAGCTGGAAAACAATCCCACCGCACACAAAGCTGACCATTATAACCTCTTTGTGGTGATCTGCCTGCTTGATAAAGCCACGTGACGTACAGTGTAAAGGAGGCAGGAATAATTTACTAAGCTAGCCACTGAACTGCCAGGATGTTCTTGATATGTTGAAATTTTCATTTAGAAAACTGGGAGAAATCTTGATTTGTCTTTTCCAGCAGTGGATGTTGCAAGAGAGCGTGAAATGCTCTAAGCCATCTCGTCTCCTTTGTAACCCTGCAGCTTCAGCTGACGTCGAAAATTATTCTTCTCATACCTACAAAAATAACACATATTGATTTTATTTCAAAATACACAAATCCTGTCTCGGTGATGTAGCATTTCACCATTTCATGCTTTAATATAACCAACAATGAAGGTTGAGGAACTTGAAATGGGATTTCGGTCATAGCCGTTCTTTGTGGTTTGGTGCGTGTGCATGGAGCAGGATGCTGAGGGCAAGATTTTATTTCATGAACTTCAATATTTAAAGTAAAATGTAGATCTGTAGGTTTAGCTGTAGTGTCACGAATACCCTCAGAGTTTTAGTGGTAGACTTTTAGCAGCTTAATGTGCAGCCTACTTTTGACATATTCCATGGAGACAAAATGTTATTATTTTCTTTTTCATATGTACTGCTGCAACAGTCAAAACTCATATTCAACATGGCTTCAAATGAGGTCAGCTTATGTTAAAATAATCCACATGAGCCAAAAGTCTGTTTCTTTTCTGCTCTGGGCTCCTCTTTGTTCTCAGCGTTCAGTTTTTGTAAGAAATCTCATTGCTTTAGTTTGAGGCCTACTAAGTAACCACACGTATAGTCACATACATTCACATATCTGTCATGATCCTGGGTCTGCTGACCCAGCGTTTTGTGTTTAGTTTATGTAGCCTTCAGGTTTCCTAAGTTCATCGTTATCATGCCAAGTTGTTTCCAGTTAATTTTACCCCTCGTGTTCCCACTATGTTAAGTCTCCCCTGCTTTTCATGTATTTCATGTCTGTGGCTTATGTTGTCAGTTCAGGTTGTCATGTCTATATCTCACTGTGTTTCCTGTTTTATTGTGAAGAGGTCTGGTGTGTCTGTGTTCATCATGTTCAGTTACTCTCCCCCTGTGACGTAATTATGTTCATGTGTCAGCTGGGTTCCCATGTGTTGCCACTTCCCTCATTATCCTCCTGTGTCCATTTAGTCTGTGTGTTCTCAGTCATTCTTTGTCAGGTTGTCCGTTGTACTGCTCCGTTGTTCCTATGTCTCCGCTCCAGGTATCCCTGTCAGTTCGTTATGTTTAGAGTTTTGTATGTTTCGTTTTAGTTCACCCAGTTTAGGTCATTGTTTAGTTTTCATCGATTCCCTATTATTTTGTACCCTCGTTTCTTGCCTTAATAAACGGCTTGTTTTGTTATTCATATCTCATTTCGGTCTGCGCTTGAGTCCTTCCCTGCAACATTTGACAATATCAAAGCCTTACCATCTGCAGAAAAGGTACAGAGCTCCAGCCAATCCAATAATCAGCAGAATCATGAAGAAAATGATGATAATTATTTGCTTTTCACCTTCTGGCCCCAAAACAAGTTCCAGTTTCTCACACCTGGAACCAATGAAGCCTGTCTCACACCTGCAACACAAACAGACGAGTCATGCATAACTACTCATGATGACAAAGTAGCACAGATTCACTTACCCACCCACATAGCCACATGTGACAGCCCTCTGCCATGGCCTGCTGCTTTTTCTGTTTGTCCCTGTGTGTGTGCAGGTGCCTGGTAGGTGGGGTTAATCCGTGTAACTGAGAGCACCTGGTCAGTCTACCTGGAGCATTTAAGAACTGGCTGTCTCAGCGCTTGGGCTCTCTTTCTTATCGCTCCATTTATCCAGCACTATGTTATTTGTTTGTTTGGATTTGGCCTGGTTCTTTTAGGTTTTACACCACATGACAGTATGCATCCTGAACATTCAATCATCCATCCAACTACTGATATGCTGACTGATAGCAATGATTGACACATCTCATGGAGTACTATCTTTTTTTTAGTGTGTAAATTTTGGTTTGAGTGGTATTCCTCCCATTATTTGTCATGGCCCTTGCACATACACACACACACACACACACACACACACGATCGTACTTGCAGTGGTGTTCATTGATGTCCACGAGCAGTATGCACTGGCCGTTGTTCAAACAGTAGTTGTCATATGCGCTTTCACAGTTCTGCATCGACCACTTAACCACATGCTGTTGCTTTTCTCCCTGGCCTGAAACAAACAACAAGCCGTTGGAAACGTTTCCTAAAAATAAGACCTGCATGAATCGGTGTACATTCAGGTAAAAAGTACTGTGGATGTTACTTTTTACCTGAGCTGTGGCTTATTTGTTTACTAGATTTAAATATCCTCCATTTGTTTTATCTAAATAATTTACTTCATTGTCTTATTTTTAATGTAAAGGGCTTCTGAAGGTTATTATATCTAACATTATATCCTTTCTATTAATAATTGTACATTAAATGAAATAAGTAGTATTTTGGGGCTGCATCTGTCAGTTAATATTGACAGTTAATGCCATTAATCAATCATTTTATCTATGAAGTGTAAAGAAAGTAACATTTATCTGTGTGGTTTTATTGTGCTACCAGTCAATGATGCAGATATATTCACCTTATTGTAACTTAAGGAAACATTTAAAAATAAAAAAAAAATAATAGCTGACTAATTGTATAACACCTCATCCTCATAGCCCCCACTTTGTTTCAACTCCAGGTGCTCAGTGTTTCATTTTAATTTTGAAATCTTCTGATTTACTATGCTATAAAAAGGCTGATAAAATGTCTTCACAGCAGCTGTAGAGCTGAATACCTGCAGGCAAAGAAGCACCATCTGCAGACGGCACTCTGGGTGATGCACTCTCGGTGAGTACATACGGCCAGATCATCATGACACCTGTCAGATAAAAACAAATCCTCGTTATTCACACTGGATATAAGTCTGATATGAACAATGAGCTACGCAAGCCCTTTTGTAAGAGTTTTTTCCTAAAGAATGCTGACCAATAGCATTTTCTAATTTCTAACAACCTTAAGAATAGCTGGTCAAAAACTTTTTGTGCACCTTCAAGGTGAACATGCCACCCCCTGTACAGGGTAACAACTTTCAGGTGTTTTTATTTAAGCGTTTGCGAGGCCTTGAGAAGGTAAAACAATCAAAAAAGTCATTTGAAAATGGACATTTTAAAAATGTGCTGCCCAGGTTCTTATATATTTAACCTAATCCAGTTTGTCAGGGAATGATATAGTTTTGCATGCAAACACAGACTTTCACAGCTGCAAATGTTATTTTTACTTGCAGAGAAGATATGTACAGTCAGTCAGCAATATGTTTTATGATTTTATTTTTTTTTAAATTATATGTAGGGACGACTGTTCCTTTAATTACTCCACAACAACCCAAAATGATTCATGTTTTTGTTGGTTTTGCTTAGCATTCTCTGCAGGGTGTACCCAGCCTCTCACACAGTGAAAGCTGGCAAAGGCTCCAGCCCTGAAACCTGATTTAGGAAGACGGTTAAGAAAAGGGATGAATGAGTTTATTTACATAGCACCAGCATTAAAGAAAAATTCAGAAACTGTAAATATGCAGGGGGATAAAAGAAACTGTGAGAATGCCTGTCAGTTTTAGGTGATAACAAGAAGGTATAGCTTGTGTTACTTGGATCAAATACCTGTACTAGCCTGCACAACTTTATAATGGACAGCACTAGCAGCCGCCCACATTCCAGCAGACAGGATGCAAAAACACATCAAACAGAATGCAAGATGTGTCTAGTTAGGACTGGTTATGAATCTGGTAATACTCGCCATAAAATCGCTCCCTTTTTGGGTTTCTGTTCCTGTCTGTTGTTATGGCTGCAGAGGTATTTTTCTCTGTTTTCAGTTAGAGAGCTCAGGGTGGTTGTTGGGTGTTTCTGACATGGTTGACTGGTGTAAAGTACAGTGGAAGTGATGAAGTAGCTTTCCCGTATTACTAATTAATCACTATTAATCAGATCATTTACATCATTAGCCAATGACTCACTCTAATTGCACATTCCTAGCAACCAGCCTACCTCAAGACATTAATTGAGGTGAAAATAATTGTCATAAAATAATTCAGCCTCCCTTAGGCTCTACAGATGCCACAGAGTATCATTTGTCTGAAAAACTTTGGATGGTTTCTGTAATTACTTTTAGTCCAGTGGTTTTTGAACTGTGGGCCCCACCAGTGGGACATAAAGCCACTGCATGTGTGGCATGCATAGCCATGCAGGGGGAAAAAAACTGAGGTAAATCAAATGAAATAAAAGAGTTTTGATCGTATTATTTAAGTTACCACGATTTCATATACACACTGGATCCCTTTTTACTGATATTAACTGACCAAAATTGAGTGGAATGGAAATCACGTGAATTTTATTGAATTTTTAAACATTTTTGGCTGATTTGGGGCGTGCCAAAAAAGGGTTTTAGAGACACTATAATTGGAGTTAACTCAGCTTTTGACTCAAGTGCCAAATACCAGTTTAAAAGTCAGTTTGGTAAGAATGCCAAAATATTAGCAGCAAAGGAAATCTGAAGATCAACACTAAAACTATTTAAATGCTAGATTTTAATGTTATATTGCGGTGATTATGCTTTCAAGCTTTGAGTATGAATAAAGAAATCATTCATATTAACTGCATCTTACACCAAGACATATCTAAGATGATAAATAAGATGCAGTAGAAATAGTATGTGGACTTTGTACTTAAAGTCTTAATAGTGAAAGTAATCATCAGTATGGAAAGTTATTTTACATAACTTAACATCGTATCACCTTATTATCTTTTAATAGACCTTACTCTGTTCAATTTTCAACTGCTATCTGCTATTAACATCTATAACACCATCAGAATCAGTCAAACCCAGAAGGATAGCAGCATATTGTACTGGTACATGGTACTTAACAGATGTATTAAAATTAATTTCAAAGTAAAAACAACAGAACTCATGATTTGCACATAACAGGTGACCAGCTTACAAACTTGCATTTTTATTTAACTAAATTAGCTACCCTCTATATCAAACTACATCAGCTAAAGTGCAAGTACTCTACTTGTAGCCTACTACAAATTAAAAATACATACAGATAAAGTCAGACTGCAAATGGGTACACGCTCACATCAGCCTTAATGAAATCTTGCAGTATGGAGTCACTCACTGACGCTGTTAAACAGTGTTCCCATGGCTACAACCATTAGTAACTGCATTTAGTTATTTTTTTTAATTCAACATTCCGTTCCAGTAGATGCTAAGTTTAACTTTGAAAGAGCTTTTCGTCTATTTAAAGGGGATCATCGCTCCGGGTTCCTTGAGATGACTTAAATTCAATCCATACCTGAACAGACCTGCCATTCACTGTCAACGCGTCAAACTCAAATAATAATAATAATAAAACAATAAAAATAATATTCAAGACGTCAACATTAAGAAAAGCACACACACTTTACCGATAATTGACAGGAGCACTGACAGTTTGCTGATCCCCATCTCAGTCGATAGTTCGCTGGTAGGACGAGCAGGACGAGTAATAACTGTCAGGTAAAGGTGCAGGTGACGTTTCTTTTGAAAATAGGAAACCAGTGGGCTTTTACTCCTGCGGTTTGGGTGTGGTGTCAGACTCATGTAATTTAGATAATTTCACCTCTCAGCGGTTTCAATGAAAGGACAGACCCGAGAATGTCTGTCCTCACCGGTTTCCATAAAACAGGAGTTTTTATTGTTGATAATAAAAGGCGGATTGTAATAGAAATTTTCAGATAACTGACTAAAGCTAGTAACAGCACAATTTAAAAAAAAAGCCCCAATCAAAGCAGAAAAAAAACCCACTTATAATATGTTGTTCTTCTGCAGTCTGGCTCTTGCTGCGTTTGTAAGTACCATTATCGACAAAAGTGTGGACACAGTAAAATATAAACTAAACAAAAAGCTGTCAGCAAACCATTTAAACCCCATATCATTTGAAAAGTAGTAAGACACCCTATGAAACGTCCAAACTGATAAAAGCTTATTTGCGTGAGTGGAAAATTGTTCTGTAACATGACCGGGATAGGGCTATTATATAGCGTACATGGCATAGGTAACTGGATACATATGTGAAGGCTGCATTATAAATATATTGCAGATATATTATCTGGAGTAAAGGAGTTAGGTGGTACACTGATTTGGCAGAAGTCCAGGCCAGGTCGCCTGTTTGAGCATTTATTAGCTATGCAGTCCAAATATAGTTTTATTCTTCATGTTCTTTTTTCTGTTCTCGTATATTAATCTCAGCTTTAATCACTGCTAATTAAAATTACCGAACTTTTCTTATACCCTTTACTGTACTTTGGGCTTACTTACTCCGTTTAAGAATGGGACCAGTTTATCGTCATATTTCATGGCTAAATATGCCGTTCAAGCATGTTTAGCCTTTCACAGCATCGTGTTACAAGTTAACCTGTTGTTTAATTAGACTTTGGGCAGCCTTTTTAGGCTTAATAAATGGCTCATTTACAGTTTGTCTGGGGATCAGTGAGCATTATCGTTTCAAAAGCTTAATAAGTGAAACTCAAACAGGAATTACGCAGTTTTAAAAATTCTTCTTTACCTTATCAAAATGGTAATGGAGTATCTCCTGTCAAATATTTGGCACGCACAATTATCAAAGCAAAAATATATTTATTGTAAAAAGGCTGTAGCAAAAAGTGAAATTCAAATAACACAAATATCTTTTGTAATTAATTAAAAAATAAACTTTAAATACAAGAAAATAATAATTTATAATAATTTACTTAACATAATTTTGCAATAAATATATACAATTTTTCATTCTTATTCTTTACATGAAAATAAAACAATCGTTAAAAAAATAACGTTAGATTTGATAGAGCTTGCTCTTTCCTTGTTAATAACCTCTTGTAACAGTCAAGTGTTTCCATTTAAATGTTGTCAAAGGGATTTTTTTTTCTTTTTATATATTATATTATTTGTTTTGTAGACTTGCAAATGATTCACTCTCATGAAATGCTGTGGTTTGTCTTTTCTTGAAAGGGGAAATGTTGAAGATGGTGGTGCATGAGCAAATGTGAGCTGCAGAGTTCACACCGAGGTCTTAGCAGGTGCATATTTTATTGGCACCGTCGATTCTGTACACCTGAAAACAGAAACACAAAAACAACATCAGAAATGGAACTGCCACTATTCCTGCATACTTTATTACACCGCGAAACCCTGTGGATACTCACCTCTTGTAGACAAAGAAGTAAAATGCGATCGTCAAAAATATGATGAGTATGAACACCCCGAAAATAATGCCAATGACTTGCTCTACATCAAGCAAAGTAACACCACGAATTGGTTCCACAAACATGCAGCGTGGCCCGCTGTACGAGGGTTCGCAGCTGCAGATCAGAGAAAATATGTGAGCGCATTCCAAAAGTGAACATGAACAAACACGTAGAAGAATTTCATACAGATCATTATTAACTAAATCTACTGTGGATACTGTCTGATACTGCAGAACTTACATGCAAGAAGGTTTGTCACTGTCTTGCGGATACATGCACTTGCCACCGTTTACACAATAAGAAGCATGTTCGCTTCTACATGGCTTGTGTAAAGGTAGGACTTGAGGCAACTCCATGCTACCTGCAGAGAGGGAGAATAAAACAATCAACATAAACAAAAATTTAACAGAAATATATGACTTTAATTATTCATTCTTATTATTAATTCCTTGATTAACAGGCGGCATTATTTGACACCGGTCTTCAGATAAGCTTATAAGACCTTAAACCTTGTGCCCACAACTTAACAAGCATATATCGTGACGTCACTGGGGACATTTGGGGCTCTGTAGATTTCATATATGTCAGGGATAAAGCACTGTAATGCCATGTGTTTCTACACCGTCACAAAACTCAAACTTAAAACACTCACTGTTGCTAAACTGAGTGGTCAGAGATGAGTTTGACAGAGGCGGTGCTTTGGTCTGGAGATTATCATTCACCACTGCAGAATGTCCTGCTGCAGCCAAAAGCACCAGCACCGTCACTGCCGGCAGAAACGCTGTAAAAGAAAAAAAGAAAATAATGTAGAAAATATATTAAATATTAAATATATAGATTATTTATTTTTACTCTATGCATTTTTCAGTTTTCCTAACAAGTTTCTTCCTTTACTATTATCATTTATACATTAAAAAAATACCTAGGTCAAGCTTTATGAAAGTTTTATTTTAAAAGGTTTTTTTTTTTTCTTGCTTCATGGCTCTATCACAGAACAAACTGGAAACTTACGTTTCTCCAGGTACGTCTGTCTTTGTGTGACCATGTTGTCCTTTGGTGATGTGATGTGTTCAGCTCCTTCTGCCTGCACAGGTGTGACCAACAGGTCTGCGCTGAGCTTATTTATCCAGATTTGCACAGCCAATCAAAACACTGAAGGCTTTTTTTCTTTTGAAAAATGAAAAGTATTTCCTTTTGATACTCGACTTGAATCAAGTCATTTACTTCATAGGCATGCAGAGACAAAGCCTATGGGGGAGGCACGATATCCCCAGAGGCAAGTGCTTCTGAAGAACACTGGCTGGGTGACTTTCAATCAGTTTCACAGTCCAGTAAAGTTGCTTCACTGACAGCGGATGTTGGGAAATCCTCTCTTTTTTCATTGGCGTGATCACAATGGAAGCTTTATTTTTCTTTGGCCTCTTAACACGTGAAGAGAGAATTAGTTAGAGACAGGTTACAGCACATTAGAATTAGATGTAATTAAAAGTTTTATCAAAAAATTTGATAGGGGGCCAAGCATTTCTAGATGAACTCTTCAATTATGTGTTTACTGTTTTTGTTTGTTTTTTTGCTTTTTGTTTTTCACTATCACCTTAAGGAGGTGGCTCCAAAGTGATATGGTTTACACTTTCACCTGACAACCGAACAACCGCTTCATTTTTGGGAGAAAACACAAATCCTTTGGGGATTGCATTGCAAACTGGTGTGGAGCCACCATTATATTTTACTGTCCCACAGCTACCTATATTACGTTCCCAAATATTGAGGTCAGGCGGCTGCCTGAACATACTCAATCACCAGGCTTTTCCATCAGTAGATTTTCTTTTCTTCTTTTATAGTACAGGCACATTTCTAGATGCAATGCTGCTTCATCTAGCTCAAATTATAAGAGTGACTCAGGGAGCATGAGATATCATTTTCAAATATAAATTATCCGCCATAGAGTCCAGAATTAGCTGAAGATGTGTTTACACAGGGCCGGGTAGCTTTAAATAGCTTTGTTCTTATTTAATAAATGAAGTTATCATTTTAAAATGTAATTTTTATTTACATGAGTTATCTTTGACTATTATTAAAATTCGTGTTAACATCTGATACATGTAAGTGTGACAAATATGGAGAGAAAAAAAACTGAGAAATCAGGAAGGGGCAAAACTGACAAGTAGTCCAAGATGGCCTGCCTCTAGCCTTAAGACAGTGGAGCAGTGCCATCATTAGGAAAATGGATAGCCATACAGAAATCTATAGATTAATTATCTAATTATTATGATGATCAAAAGATGAAATGTCTTTGGGGAATCTTTTCACTGGTTACATTCATTTTTCAGAACTTCCCTATTTTTGGATTTGAGGCATTGCAGAGGATGCGATAAGGAAATGAAAAGCTGTCTGTTAGATCAGGAATCAGCAGCCTAATGTTTAAGATGCATAACCCTTAATCATGGTTGAGCTTTACTGTCTCACTACACTCAAAAGCAGAACAAACACACAACAAAATACTTTTGGAAATCATGAAAAAACTAAATAGAAAAAAACTTTGGAACTGAAATGTTTTTATTTCATTATGCTCAAAATGAACCAAACTTACATCAGTAGAAAAAATATTAATATAAATTCTTAAAAATTGAAAGCTGAAATAAATAACTTAATAAATAAATGAATAAATAAATATTATAAACGCAATACATATCAAGTAGATTTCCCAGCAGGTATTGAGTCTTGAGTTCACAGATGTTCAAATAAAACTGTGTTAGATGTTTGGCAGGAGGTCTGCCTGTGCGGGTGCCTATATAAATGTATGCATCTATATCTGCATGTCTGCATGATGTCTGCCCTTGTTAAAATAAATATCTTTATACTGTTTGTGCACGTGTGTGTGTGTCTAGGTGTAGGTGTGTGTGTGTGTGTGTTTAATGCATCAGTGCGTTTCTGGCAGCAGTCACAGTGTTCTTCATCAGCATGGCGACCGTCATTGGACCCACCCCTCCGGGGACAGGTGTGATGAAACCTGCTCTCTCCTTCACTCCTACAACATGCCACAACAATTGACTTGGAGACAGTTTCCCAAGAAAAATAAAGTCGACAGACAGGTATACATTGTTTTCAGAATGTCAGCAGTATAGAAGAAACTGTGACACAGTTAACTTCTTTTTCATTTACCCTCAAAGTCCACATCACCAATGAGCCGAAGTTTTCCTGTGTTTGGATCCTTGATGCGATTTATACCCACATCAATGACTGCTGCACCTTCTTTCACCATATCTGCTGTGATCAGCTCAGGAACACCTACGTAAAGAAACCAAGGTTATGGTGACAAACGAGAACTACTTTGAAACGTTTTCTTTAAATGCTTTAAAATGTTTTTTTAAATCCTATTCTTGTGTTAGGGGAAGTACTGAACTCAATAACAGATCAATTATTCATGAAATCTAAAAAAAATCTTTGGAATCACAGTTGATTGTTCTTTTGTCGGGTGGACCATGGACATTAAAACTGAATTAAAACACAAATATTCAAATAATCATCACATCATATTTGATAACAATCAATTTGATCTCCTCACACATTTATTATTGTTAATTAATAATGGGCCCCAAATTCAGTTGGATAATTAAATAATTAAATAACAGGTTTGTCTAGCTAAACTAGAACTGCTCATATAAAGCCAGCATAAAACTTCCAAGACAGGGTATAACAAAACTAAATGCCAAGCCTATTAACTGCAATTACTACAGATTACACAACCAGTTAATCCCTCAGCATACGTTTTGCTTTTAACACAACCAAAACACGTGCCGTTTCCCAAAAGACACAAAGACAGCTGAAAGAGATGATGTACATGCAGTTAGTACTTCAAAATCAAAACCAAGCATTTGCAGCATGAAAAGAAATTGAGGTGTGACTCATCAGGAAAAAGCCCATTTATGACAAACAGAGTAAGACATGGCACCCATCGCTGCATTGCGTTAATAAAGAATCTTTCATCTAATATTACAGCCCTGTATTGATTAATGGCTGCACGTTCCAGCACGCAAAAAACAAACAAAGCACTACTGTTCTTCCAGAAAGTTTTAATCAATGCCTACAGATGGGGTAGAGTAACAGGCGGAAATGTCGCCTTTTATTATTTTGATTCCAAGAAGCTCGCTTCAAGTAAGGGCTGGTGAGCACTTTTCACAACATCTCCTCCTTTTTGCATAATCAGCCAACATAAATCTACGTACACCTGTTCCAACACAGGAAAAGTAATCTGAAACTGACGGAAAGGAATGCACACTGGAGGGTAGAACCTCTTTAGTAATGCCATATAACTGGCACTGCTTTTCTTAATGTAGGGTTTTCTATCCAAAAAACTAGGGTTAACAAGAAAATTCACAAAATATGGATGTTTGCTCTCAATATATTTTAAACTCTTCTTTTAAAATGGGTTAATCCAGTTTCTCTAAAGCAAAAACAAATGATACCCTAGTTCAGTATAATAATGACTGCATACAAACAAGTAGCCTATTACAGATTAGGTAAGTAAGTAAAAGCCGACGTACAGTATGTGAAAAGGAAAGTTTTCATAGAACTCTCTGCAGTTCTGTGAGTACACCTCATGATTCAGTAGCTCGTAGAACTACAATCAGTAGCAGTAACTTGAAGTCATTATTTCTGAATGACTCTCAGTCTCTCACATTGTTGTGTCAGAATTTTGTCCCACTCTTATGTACAACATTGCTTTAGTTGATAAATGGACTGATTCTTATATAGCACTTTTCTATTCTCCCTGATTACTCAAAGCACTCTTTACGACAAGCCACATTCACCCATTCATAAAGGCAATGTCTTCTATGCTTTGAAGTGCTTTCTAACTACCATTCACACACAACACCTTGATTATTTTCATTTTCAGTCAGTTGTAGATATGCTGCTGTGCTTGGGATCACTGTCTTATTGTAATACCCAGTTTGGGCAAAGCTTTAGCGGTCAGCCAGATGGTTTCATACACCCTAGAATACTTTGGTATAGAAAGTTCACGGTCATCTCAAGGACTATAATGTGCCCAGGTCATTTTGCTGCAAAACAAACCAAAATCATCAGACCTCTACCTGATATGAGGTGTTGTGCTAATTAGGTTTTCTTTAAATTTTCTGCTGTGGATTATGTCCAAACATCTCCAGTTTAGTCTCATCTGTCCAAAGGACATTGTTCCAGAAACCTTTTGGTTTGTTCAGATTCAGATTTGCAAACCTAAGCTGTGCAGCCATGTTCATTTCAGGGAGAAGAGCCTTCCTACTGGCAACCCTTCCAAACAAACCATGCTTGTTCAGTCTTTTTCTAATTGTACAACAATGACATTTGACATGCTAACTGAGACCTGCAGAGTCTGAGGTGTAGCTCTGTAGTGTTTTGCAGTTTCTTTTGTGCATGGTCTGAACTTGGGGTGAATTTACTGGGACATGGACTCCTGTGACGATTGCGGCACTGTTATTACACCCATCAATTCTGCTTTTACAGAGCTGATCACACTTGATGATGAGCAAGTGATTAGTACTAATTCCTGTGGAAGCACTATGGGCATACTTAGTTTCTCACAGGATTGCAAATCCTATAAATCTTTAATTTTCACATGACTGTAGATACATTTCTTTGCAGTACACGCTGAACATTTTTTAATAATAATAATAATAATGGATTGGATTTATATAGCACTTTTCAAGGCACCCAAAGCGCTTTACAATGCCACTATTCATTCACTCTCACATTCACACACTGGTGGAGGCAAGCTACGGTTGTAGCCACAGCTGCCCTGGGGCAGACTGACCGAAGCGAGGCTGCCATATCGCGCCATCGGCCCCTCTGGCCAACACCAGTAGGCAAGTAGGGTAAAGTGTCTTTCCCAAGGACACAACGACCAGGACAGAGAGCCCCGGGATCGAACCGGCGACCTTCCGGTTACAGATACGCTTCCCAACCCCTGAGCCACGGTCGCAAAATAACGAATAGCACAACTTGAATAATGAGTGAAAATGTACTAATTGTTTGAGGAAAATCAGGTGATCCCAAGTTCCTAGTTTTGACTCTTGTTTGGACAAAAATGACATCACTGATGTCAATTTTTCAAAAACAGTGACATTATTCAACCAAAACACTGACTGAGAAATGCCTTGGCAGATTAGCAAATTATGACAGTGATGGTTGGTTGTAACCGTACAGCCAGTTGATGTGATGTTAAATCCTATGAATCGTTTTGCAATACTTAATACAGTTAGTATGACAACTGACACCAGAAACTGTTGATTTATTACAGCAGCAGCTCATAAACATTACATTGGAGCCTACAGCTAGACGCTGGTGATGAAATAACAGCCAGTGATGCATGGCAGCAGTGTCAGTGACACAACCAGAGATGGGCAGTAACGCGTTACTTGTAACGCGTTACTGTAATCTGATTACTTTTTTCAAGTAACGAGTAAAGTAAGGGATTACTATTGCAAAATCGGTAATTAGATTACCGTTACTTTCCCGTAGGAACGCTGCGTTACTGCGTTACTAAAACCGTGATATTTTTTTTGCGAGAATGTCTCATGACAGTGACGTAAGCAAGTGCGACGTTGGTGACAGCAGCTGTGTGCAGATCAACAATGGATAATATATCGAGTGCGGGAGAGAGTATGAGCGTGCAGCGTTTAAAGTGTGGAAGTACTGACCTTACTTTGAGTTTGATTCCATAAAAAGTGACAAAAACATTAGCGTCCATCGTGCGTGGGAAGAAAACTTCTTTTTACAGCGAAAAAAACCCCTAAACTTCCGAGCAAGCACCGAGTAGCTACGACGTGATGGGAAACTCACAGAGACACTCGCGCGGATTCTTCAACTGACCGCAGCACACCTACACCAGGGTAACCCTCCGCCTACCCTGCTCCTGCTTTACAGGTGAAAATAGAGCAAAAGGACCGCTGAGTCTTTGACTTTATTTATTTTCTGCTGTGTTTTACTTGCATCTGTTTGAAAGAGTGAGTGAAAACACAAAAAATATTTTATTTTATGTGCTGGAATGTGTAGAAAATAGGTTTAAATGTTAAACTAATTTATTCAAGTCAGAGAATGTTGCATATAATTAAATGTTTTGCTTGATGCATAAAGTTAAAAGATTAAAACTGATAAAAACAAGTTAAAAAAAGAGACTTTTCCATTTGATTACATTTTGTATGATGATTATGCAGAAAAAGTAGAATTGGGCTGAAAGATCTATCACTTTATCACCTCTTCAGGTTGTAAATCGTGTTTTTAAAAAGTAAGTAACTAAGTAACTAAGTAATTAATTACTTTTGAAAATAAGTAATCAGTAAAGTAACGGGATTACTTTTTGGGGGGAGTAATCAGTAATTAGTTACTGATTACTTTTTTCAAGTAACTTGACCAACACTGGACACAACACAGGGTAACACTGGAAATTTTTCAGCTTAAATTGAATGAAGTAAATGGCGACGAATTACGTGACGAAAGTGAGGGTTGTCATGAATGCAAGATGCAGGACAACCCAAACCGCCTGCCTGAACTAGTTTGCATGTGTCACTCCATTCATTTGAAAGACGTTTTGTTGGGTATGACATATGTCACTTCGGTAGTTCTTTAGTTGTGGAAAAAACTGACAGATATGTTTTACTGTGGTCCTGATACGTTTACCTGCTGCTGCAATAATGATGTCAGCCAGGCGGGTTAGCTCTTTAAGCCTTTCCTTTGGAGTACATCTGTGGGTAATGGTCACTGTGGCATCACCTAAGAGGAAAAAGGACATGTTGTGGTTAATCCACCACTTCTTGGTTTACACTTCTTGGTCTCGGAGATATCTATCACCTACATCACCTGCTACATTCAATGTATATGAATAAAATGCCACATCAGGGTTTTAAAAATATGTATAAAAACTTACAGTGGGGCAAAAAAGTATTTAGTTAGCCACCGATTGTGCAAGTTCCCCCACTTAAAATGATGACAGAGGTCAGTAATTTGCACCAGAGGTACACTTCAACTGTGAGAGACAGAATGTGAAAAAAAAAATCCATGAATCCACATGGTAGGATTTGTAAAGAATTTATTCGTAAATCAGGGTGGAAAATAAGTATTTGGTCAATAACAAAAATACAACTCAGTACTTTGTAACATAACCTTTGTTGGCAATAACAGAGGTCAAACGTTTACTATAGGTCTTTACCAGGTTTGCACACACAGTAGCTGGTATTTTGGCCCATTCCTCCATGCAGATCTTCTCGAGAGCAGTGATGTTTTGGGGCTGTCGCCGAGCAACACGGACTTTCAACTCCCGCCACAGATTTTCTATGGGGTTGAGGTCTGGAGACTGGCTAGGCCACTCCAGGACTTTCAAATGCTTCTTACGGAGCCACTCCTTTGTTGCCCGGGCGGTGTGTTTTGGATCATTGTCATGTTGGAAGACCCAGCCTCGTTTCATCTTCAAAGTTCTCACTGATGGAAGGAGGTTTTGGCTCAAAATCTCACGATACATGGCCCCATTCATTCTGTCCTTAACACGGATCAGTCGTCCTGTCCCCTTGGCAGAAAAACAGCCCCATAGCATGATGTTTCCACCCCCATGCTTCACAGTAGGTATGGTGTTCTTGGGATGCAACTCAGTATTCTTCGTCCTCCAAACACGACGAGTTGAGTTTATACCAAAACGTTCTACTTTGGTTTCATCTGACCACATGACATTCTCCCAATCCTCTGCTGTATCATCCATGTGCTCTCTGGCAAACTTCAGACGGGCCTGGACATGCACTGGCTTCAGCAGCGGGACACGTCTGGCACTGCGGGATTTGATTCCCTGCCGTTGTAGTGTGTTACTGATGGTGACCTTTGTTACTTTGGTCCCAGCTCTCTGCAGGTCATTCACCAGGTCCCCCCGTGTGGTTCTGGGATCTTTGCTCACCGTTCTCATGGTCATTTTGACCCCACGGGATGAGCTCTTGCGTGGAGCCCCAGATCGTGGGAGATTATCAGTGGTCTTGTATGTCTTCCATTTTCTGATGATTGCTCCCACAGTTGATTTTTTCACACCAAGCTGCTTGCCTATTGTAGATTCACTCTTCCCAGTCTGGTGAAGGTCTACAATACTTTTCCTGGTGTCCTTCGAAAGCTCTTTGATCTTGGCCATGGCGGAGTTTGGAGTCTGACTGTTTGAGGCTGTGGACAGGTGTCTTTTATACAGATGATGAGTTCAAACAGGTGCCATTCATACAGGTAACGAGTGGGGGACAGAAAAGCGTCTTACAGGAGACGTTACAGGTCTGTGAGAGCCAGAGATTTTCCTTGTTTGAGGTGACCAAATACTTATTTTCCACCCTAATTTACGAATAAATTCTTTACAAATCCTACCATGTGAATTCATGGATTTTTTTTTCACATTCTGTCTCTCACAGTTGAAGTGTACCTCTGGTGCAAATTACTGACCTCTGTCATCATTTTAAGTGGGGGAACTTGCACAATCGGTGGCTGACTAAATACTTTTTTGCCCCACTGTACTTAGCCAAAACATGGCAAATTAACCATGAAAGGACATCTTTCAATACTTCTAAAAATGCTGATAGTGAAGGTTATCCTGTCAATGACGTTCCTTTAAACTGTTCTAAAGCTGGTGTCTCTACATGCTCAAAGTGCCAGAAGCAAGATTTCTTTTACTCAATATGAATATTTCAAGTTATTACCCAGTCTATCATTCTTCAGGTACTGACAGGTGGTGCATTTTGGGGGGTATTAGTGCTAATGTTAATAATCAGCAAACAGTTAATGTGGCCAAAACCTAACCTTCAATTAATTAATTCAATTAAGGTTCTCCTGTGGGAATGAAGAATATTGATTCTGCTAAGCAGTGTTTTTATACATTTAAAGTGTAAATATTCTCTTCTTTCTGCTTCATTACTGTGAGACCTGTTGTTCTCTTACAGCTTTACAAAAAAAATGAGACAGTGGTGGGGGAAGGACACCCTAAGTCAGACATTACACAATGAGGAAATGCAGCATGCGTGATAGTAACTTTAATCTCCGTTTAGGTGTGTCAGAGCAACTTGCAAAGTCATAACTGTATTAGGACCAGTATTGTTGCTGTAATCCACGGAGGTATTCTGCGAAGATAAGAACGAGAGGGAAGAAAAGGCAAGTCACAGCACAGCAAACCTGCATATCGCATACCAGAAGAAATGTGTGTGAAGCTGTACAACTCGTGTTGTGGGAAATAAACCTATGAACTATGTCGTTATTCAACTTCCCTTTGGAATAAAAAAAAAAACACTTACTGGGGACTGAAGATTTTTAAAATAGGAAAGTTTGTTTTTAGCCTTATTGTATATTTGCAGTTTAATATCCAGTTACAAAGCACACATTCAGTTGCCATTCTTTGCAAACTTAGTTTTCAAGAACTAGGTAGTCCACCTTAGTGTCACGTTCTGATAAAATCCATACACCTGAAATAACAAGTACAAGAGGAGCGTAAAACTCATCTTACATCGTGGGCCACATATAGCCGACTTTGATCTTAAGTGTTTCAGGCCAGTGAAACTCCCCTTTCTGACAGTGTAAAGAAATTACATATTTAACTGTATTTCTACATGGTAAACAAAAAGCTGCTGAAAGAAATCTGACTTAAATTGTAAGAAATACATTTTTAAAGTTACAGAAAAAGTTCTGGTAGATCATTGACCAGATTTAGTCTTTTTGAAGTCTTGTAATTTGATTCAGAAATTTTTTTTTCTCATTTATCAGATATTCATTACTTCGAAAGTGAAATATATTAATCTGTTTTTGTTATAATTTTATTGACTATGGCTTATAGCTCTTCAACATCAAAAATCCAGTATCTGGCATTATCAGAATAGTTAGAACATTAAAATAAGATCATTAAAAAAACATTTTCAATACAAAAATGTCCAACCTCTGAAAAATCTGTACATTTATGCACTCAATATTTGGTTGGGAGTGTTTTACCACAACTTAAGGCATCCGTGTGGTATCTTTCAGTTTCTTTTTGCGCCGGATGTGTCTCTTCCTCCTTGTGACAATGCTTTAAAAGATTCTTTGTGTTTCAGGTAAGACAGGGAAACTCAAGTCATCCCACACTGTGCAAACGTTCCAATGGAACTCAAATACCTTAGATTCTGAGCCTCTCCACGCTTCTTTTTGACTCTTTGAAATGATTTATAAATTCCTGACGTTACCTGAAGGTATGTGCATGTACATTTTTGCACATTTATGCTTCTAGACACTGATTTTGAAGGACAACTTTGGGGTCTCTGCTCTAATTCAGCCCAAAGGTCTTCTATCAGGTTAAGGTCTGGACTTTCTGAAGGCCATTCAAGTTCTTCCACATCGAACTCGCTCATCTATGTCTTTCTGGGCCTTGATTTGTGCACTGGTGCGCAGTTATGCTGGAACAGGAAAGAGCCATCCGGAAACTGTTCCCACAAAACGATAAAGCGTTTCACTGAAACTAAGTGGCCAAGCCCAACTCCTGAAAAACAATCCCACACCACAAAGCAGTCAGACAAGTACCGTTCTCCTCGCAACCGCAAAACCCAGACTCATTGATCGGATTGACAAACAGAAACACAAGCGTAACTCATAGAGACAGACAACCGTTCACATTCACACCTACGAGCAATTTAGATTCACCAGTTAACCAAACCCCACTGACCAATTGTCTTTGAACCATGGGAGGAAGCTGGAGTTTATGACATATGAATAGTTATTGATACATTGATATTTGCTCTCCTCTCCTCTCCTTAATATCGTCTTATGACCAAGAACTTTCTATTTCTTCTGTCCATGTCACGTGCCTCACAAATATGTGTTAATCTTGATCTGGGTGTAAGGCTCAGAAGACCTGGAACTGGCTGCACCAGTTCATAAGTTCAATCTTAAAGATTGCCAAGTATCTGTAAGAACAAGTTCTTATAGATTATAAGTTCTCATTAACTATTTATACCATCCATCATCCAGGAATCACTGATGATTAATAAACTGACAAAACTTGGTAATAGATGACGCAGCTACCAATAGAATAAACAATACAGTTTTCTGTTATGGGCTTTACAATAATAATATAATGTAAAACTAAAAGATTTTTTACATAAGGATGGCACAACATACCTGAAATTAATTAGGATTATGCTTATGTTTAACTAAATAAACAAATAGCATTGGTGCAGTTCCAAGTGATTCTAAAGGTAAAAGGTAAAGTTAAACAAATATGTACAGTTTCAAAAGATAACACCTGCCTTTAAGTTTGTTTTTGCATACTGCATTACTAAAACCCTGGCATAGATGTTTCCAAGCAACTCATTACAACTCATATGTTTTAACAGTGCAACCAATTTCAGCTACAAAGTCAGTAGTAGCCATTAAGAGCTTTTAAAAGACTCAAATTTCAAAATAGCGTGTTCTTTTACTGATTTCAAAAACTTAAAAATGGTTCTCAATTTGCAATATGTACACACGACATAGTTTGGAAGAACATGGACTGGGTCTCAATCATTTACTTTCAGAAATTGTATAGCATATTTCAGTCCCCTGACCTAATTTGATGTGGATGAATAAAGAACGTTTTATCCTTTTAGCGATGACTTTAGGGACAACTGCAGTGTTTTGATCTCCTAATTTTTCTTTGGTATGCAGCTTTGAGTGAGTTATGTTCCCATTTGTGTTGTTCTGACCTGCAATAACACTTTACTTTGAAATGTTAAGCACATCTTGTTGCTTCATCTGAACATGCAATACCTTTCCAAATCCAATCCCTTCTTCCTGCACCCTGATGGGCTGATCTGTCTTCCAGTGCCAAAAGTCTCACCCTGTGATTTTCCTTCACACTCCCAGATTTTTTTCTTTGTTCCTCAGCAGGACATTCATCAGCAGTTTTTTGTTTGATTAAAAAGGTGAGGAAACAATAAAGCTTTAATTTATTGCTCACATCCTGGCAAAAGCTCAAACATCAAACATCCCTCAGGGAAAGCCACAATGGTGAAACACCAATCCTACAAAGAGCAGCACGCCAATCTTATTACAATGCTGACTCAGATTGCAGATAAGCCACACAGACATCCAAATGCATTTTCTTACCTCCAGGACGCTCATGATGGCGATCAGTATGCAGCAACATTGCAATGGGCATTCCAACATTTTTGGAGCGACCAGCAACAAGGACATTCTTCCCCACAGTCTCAATACCTGCACAGAGAAATGATAAAATATGCTAGATTCACTGTACTGCTCAAGTAGAGAGAAACTGACTCTCCCTGAAGCTAAATTGTCAAGCAAAAACTATTAAGACGTTAACATAGGTGTCATCAATTAGGCCAATATCACAATTTGCTGATGAAATTTGTATTAAATACCAATTATGCTGCTAAACCTGATCTAAACCCTTCTTGTTTTCTATTTGTTTTTTATGTCATACCAAATTCTGTCCAATTTTTAAAAAGTCAACCTGAGCATGCTTGTTGTGTAGTGATAGTTTGAAATAACAAATCTAAGTATCGAAGCAGAAAGAGTGTTTAATATTACAAAGTATATGTGAGAAAAAAAGATTTTTGCCCTTGTAGTCCAAAAAAAAGCTGATAACCGGCTGCAGCTGGACTGGACACACCCAGGCCTGAAACCATGGCATATAAGCAATTTTCAGAAGTGTGAAGTTGCCTAAAAGGAATTACCAGCAGCACAATATGTGGTAACGACCAGAAATTTCAGAAGTGATAAGGAAGAAGAATATTAAGCCAGATAAGTCTATAAAGTTTGAAATCCTTCCAGAGTTTCAAAATATCCCAAAGAGTACAACAATGAATCATCCTATGATGTCAAAAAAGTTACAAGAAAAAGATTCATGGGATTTTTTCCTTCCTTCCTTGGTCTTTGTGTCATCTAGTATCTCTTTTGGTAACTCCACAATCCAACAGATACTGGGCATAAATGACGTGCACAGAAGGCTGGCAAGTAAAAACACTACTAACTCCAGAGGAACCTCAAGGCTTCTCCAAATTTTGCGATAATGTATCTTGAAATCCCTAAAACCTTTCAGAAGAATATAAAAACTCAAGCTTTACATCTCTGATATTGTATGACTTGTTTCTGAAGGACTCTATGCAGTCCTGTGATAAACTAAATGCATCCCCACTGGTTTAATAGGAATTAAGAAGGTAAATAGCAAACAGGTACCTAATCAAATGCACTTCATCAACAAGTGTGATGACCTCTATAAAAGCAGAATTGAGGTGTATAATACCACATTATTCACAGGAGTGGATATCCCAGTAAATTCACCCCATAGTCAGACCATGCAGTGCTCAGAGAAACTGTAAAAACTCAAGACCTGCATTTCAGGCTCTACAGACTTTAGTTACTGTGCTGCCCTGTCAGTGCGCCCCAGGGCAGCTGTGGCTACAATGTAGCTTGCTATCGCCAGTGTGTGAATGTGTGTGTGAATGGGTGAATGACTGAATGTAGTGTAAAGCGCTTTGGGGTCCTATGGACTAGAAAAGCGCTATACAAATGCAGGCCATTTACCATTTATTTAAATGTTAAAGTTCATGACCTTTCAGTTAACAAAAGAGTGAACATACCTGGCTTGTCTGGAATGTTTATCAAGAGAAAGCCTCTTACTTGTCAACAAACCACAAGATTTCTGGAATAATGGCAAATGCACAATGCCACATTTAATGACAGCATAGAGTCCTGTGAAAACCTTATTTTTTTATGACTCTATGGATAACTATTTAACAGGAGCCATTACTTTTTAAACCGGTGATTTGGGGTACTGGATAATATTTTAGCTTCTATGAATACAGTAATTATTAAAAACTTGCATCTGTTTTCACTTGCATTGCCTTAGCTAGGTCGATAGAGCCAGCAGAAAGGTTTGTTACAAGGCTTAAAGAATTCAGTCACACTTCTCTCGGACCATTTTTACCTTTGAAACCAAAACCAAGCTCAAATAATTATATACACATAGTGTATAGTGTTCAAGTTCATCAGAATTGTGTATTTCCATAACTTAGAGTTTGAAACATTCCAGTCATTCAGACAGACAAGTGAGTTACGCCAAACCCTTCATCCTTCAGCTCTCAATGTAATCTATAAAGAGATATCTGCTTCAGCACTATGTGGGATGGAGGATTCCAAAAGTTCTGTCACAGCCGATAAGCTGATTTCATGATGATATAAAACCCTTAAGCATTCCTACGACAACTGAACTAACCTCAAAGGCAGCCAAGGCTTAGCCGCACCTCAATCCTCCACTCCTTTGGTATGATAACCAAGGGGTTTCTTGCCATTCTAGACACTGTTCTCACATCACAGTAAGAATAGTTTTATTTTAAGAACTAACGTCCTACTATTTTATTCAAATAATGTTTTAATAACAACATCTGTTAAATATAAAGTTTTACACACATTACTTCAAATAACTTTCACACTTTTTCAGAAAACTGAAACATTATACTTTTATTTCATGTTAAAACTAATGAAAGTCAAAGAACAGATGAAATTTAGATTTAGATGGAAGAAAGGATATTAGGCGCCACCTAGTGGATCTGAGATGCATAGAAATGGACATGTAATACCTACTTCTGCTATTGCTTCTAGAGTTAACTTTACATTCTTTGGAACTGAACATTCAGTTCAAATTTAGGGATCATGCCATCGTAGGTTCAAAAAACAGAGCGAATGGCAAGGCTAAAAATAGCCATGACAAACATTTATAGATATTAAGTTGAGTAAATGCTTTGGAGAATACTGGGAGGCATACCTGCTCTTTTGATGATCTCCCAGACAGCTGCAGGAGTGGCTGGCACCATGGATCTCTGGTCCAGGCACAGCTTACCGATGTTCACAATATGGAAGCCATCCACATCCTTCTCTGGAGCGATGGCGTTGCATACTGCTCTCTCATTTATGTGCTCTAAAATCAGAGGGAGCAGAACATAAGCTCAGGTACTGTATATCATGTGAAGAACTGTACAAAGAACTGAAACATAATAGACTCACAAGTGACTTTGTTAGGTACGCCTGTTCAGCATTCAGATGATAAGGTCAGAACTCGACATGAGCCCCTTAGTATCAGCAGAGCATTGTTTAAACACTATATAGCCTACCTGAGTAGTCTGACCATCCCTTTATGACTACAGTGAACCCCTCTTCTGATTGCTGCTTCCAAGCAGGATTACGTGTCACATCACAAAGTTCAAATAATCTCAAACTGGTTTCTTAAAAATGATAATGAGTTCACTGCAGTCATGTGGGCCCCACAGTCACCAGAAATCACTCCAATACATATTCTGTACGCATAAAATTTTATGCACACAATATCCATCGACTATAGAAGCAGAATCACCACAACTGTAAAGACCAGTTAACATGATGTCATGGAGGACACCTCTGGAGCAGTGGTGCCTTTGTTCACCTGGAAGTGGGAGCTGCACCAATAAGCCACTGACCCTCCAGTCACGGTTCATCTTGTCAATCAGCTCCAGCAGCTCCTCCTGAGACACTGTGCTGGGCCGCACCACTGTATCACTGGAAATACCTGGAGAACACATAAACACATATACCTAAACCATGAAGATGTAGTTGTGTACTTTTGCATGATTATTTTAAATACACATTGTTTTATTTTTGATTATTTTAAATGTATGTTACTTTTGCTTAAGCAAGTGCGTCTGAACATATGTATCTGTGTATGCATAAAATATGTGCTACTTTAGTTATTTTTATTGTTTTTAGATATGCATGAAATACTTTATGAATACACGTTTAAGAATGCATGTGCTGCTCATATCTGACCCAGGATGCTGGCTGCGCGGGTCTTGTTCTTAACGTAGGTGTGACTGGCTGGGTCGTCACCCACTAAGACCACACCTAGGTGTGGTCTCATGTTGCCCTGAGCTACCAGCTCTTCCACATCACGCTGGATTTCTCTGTGCAGCTGACGAGCTAACTCTGTTCCGGAAATCACCACAGCGGCATGCCTGGAAAGATAAAGAGAAAACACATGAATTAATGCACTAATACACTGCGGGAAAGATGAAAGATGAATTTAACAGTGACAAATTCACTTTTCAAGCTGACCTGCAGTCAGCTGAGACTGAAGAACTCACTTGGATGAGTGACGAAATGTTTCTCCCACTGAAAACGCTACATCCAGATGACCAGAATCTACTTTTGGATATTCTTGGTTTTAAATTTGTATTACTGACAGCTATTACCCATGACCTGCCATTTTATACCCTTGTCGCCACAAAAGTGATAGGGACACCGGAATTCAGTGATTTGGCTAAGTGAGTGAATACTTCCAGTAACAAAGCTTATAAGACCACAGCCGGTTTCTCTCCTGTAGCTAAGATGAGGAAACTGAGGCTGAAATTCACACAGGCTCACCAAAATTGGACAACTGTAGACTGAAAACAGTCGATGGTAGGGTCAGAACCTGGCATAAACAACACTAAAGCATGCATCCATCCTGCCTCGTCTCAACAGTTCAGAATGCTTCCGGTGATGTAACGGTGTGAGGAATATTTCCTTGACAAACTTTGCCCTCTTAACACCAACTGAATATTCTTTAAACACCACAGCCAACCAGAGCATTGTTGCTGACTATGTACATCCGTAACTACCCTTTAATCATCTCAAACTGGTTTCTTGAACATGACAGCGAGTCAGTGCTCAGATAGCCAGATAGCCTCCACAGTCACTGCTTTCAGTCCAATAATGCAACTTTGAGATGAGGAGTGTTGCATCATGGATGTGCAGCAACTCTGTGATGCTCTCTGGTCAATATGAAGCAAAATCTCTACTTATTGTTTTGACACTTTTTTGAATCTGTGCCAGGAAGAATTAGAGTAGATGGCTCATATTCACTAATAGCAAGATGTTCTCAAGTGTCCAGTGAGGATTTTATTAAGGCGTCTGATTTAGGGACCACAATTTTATGTGTTCTTAAATGTGCTATAAATATACTAAATATGGTATAACCATAGGTGACAGCCCTCTCCATCAGCTACAGTCCACATTACATAGAGCGCGTTGTGTTCAGCCGGCGAGGCTGTGAGCCGGTTATGTAACTCTGTCATGTCTTTTGAAAAAATAGTCCCTTTAAATATGGTTGCAATTTGTACTGTAATCTACACTCGCAGGTTTCGTGAACGGCGAAACAGGCTGTCAATCACCACCCACCGACACGTGACGCTGCGCACGCCTTCGCCGGACCTGAAGCGTCGTTCAGCCCTGCGCAAAGTGATGCCGTATAATAAAAGAAAAACCAGCATTGTTTTAGACGTGCTGCGTTTTACCTCGTCGCCGACTCGTGTAGATGTCTCTTTTGACTCTCGCATTTTCTGTGCATCCGCAGTTTGGCCCGGCAGCAGTGATGGTGTAACGTTAAAGGGCTACAAATCCTGAAGGAGGAGCGTAGCGGTGAAACAGAGGCCGCCATGTTTGTGTGTGTGTGTGTGCGTGTGTGTGTGTTTGTGTGTGTGAGAGAGAGGGGGCAGGGAAGCGTGTAGACGATGATGAATGATACTCTGCATTACACACTACACATCTTTTGGCTTATGAGGAAGAGCTGGCCTCCTTTGTTGTGTGCACTGCCTGGGAGTGCATTCATGAAATGAGCTGCAACTGTAATGGCAAACACAGCCCATATGTGAGCAGGGAGGCCAGAGCCCAATAAACAAGATGAGGGTCAAAGAGTGTGGTTGTGCCATAATGGAGTGGTGTGTGTAGTCTGAAATTTTGATAAATGTTTGGCTAAAATCTCACAAAAGTTATACAGGTTAGAGTTTAAGTATAGGGAAAACGAATATGCTGTAATTTATCTGATTGCAATAAGCACATATGAGCTAAAGTATGTATAGTCTCAAGTCTTTGTACACTCCTATATTCCATCCATCCATTATCTTCCACTTATACAGTTCAGGGTCACAGGGACCTGAAGCCTATCCCAGCTGTCCTGGAGCCCAGTCTGCCACAGGCTTAACACACAGACAGATGTTTTAGAATCAGCAATTAACTTAGCCCCACTAACTGAATGTTTTTGGACTGTGGGAGGAGGCTGGAGTGAACCCATGCTGCTAGGGGGAGAACTTGTAAACTCCACACAGAGAGGCCCCTTCCACATGGCAGATTTGAACCGAGGACCTCGTTCCTGTGAGGCAGCAGTGATAGCAACAGTGCTAACCACTGTTAGCACTGATCCCTTTATGTAGAGCTTTGACAGATCAAACTCTGGTAATCATCTTCCACACTATCAATCAGCACATCTCGTTTTCGACCACATGCTTCTAGAGAGAGTCAGGTGTTCACAATTGTTCAGTTAAAGTGAATCACAATGTGGGACATTGTCTCAACATGTAGGACAGGGATAAAAGGATTTTCTGCATGGACATTCAAAGCATGAAACAATATGAGTAAAAGGACACCCTTTTTTTGTTTTGGGTTTTTTTTTCCCATCTTGGCTGTTAGGTGAAGTGATCCATACCAAGTTCATGTCTGTATTGTAAATATTAAGCTACCATCAACACCTGAGTAGCTTAACTTAACACAAAGACTGGAAATGATGGAAAAGCTGGTCTTTTGTCTGTCCTGAACCTGCACAGGCACAGAGAAAGCATGAAAACTCCACATAGAAAGACCTCAGCCATCAAGTGGATACGAACATACGACTTTCTTGCTGTGAGGCATCATTTAATTGTGGGTGGCTATAGCTCAGGCGGCAGAGCAGGTCATCTATTGATCGGTGGTTCGATTCCTGGCTTCCCCTAGTCTGCATGCCAAATATCCTTGGGTAAGATACTAACCCCAAATTGCTCTCCAATGCATCCATCGGAGTATGAATGTGTGTGTGAATGTTAGTTAGAAAGCACTAAGAAAATGTGCTTGGGTGAATGCACAAGTTGTGTAAAGTGCTTTGAGTGCTCAGAAGAGTAGAAAAGCACTATCTAAGAATCAGTCCATTTACCATAATTATAAAATCATTGTAGTGCCTCTACATTCCCAGAATAGATCAAATCTCTATTTCGTACATCCTTGTCAAAAGAAAGGTGTGTGGTTCCACGGGTACTGTACACATACAGCTATGAAGATAGTGCAATAAAGGAAATGATGACCAAAAAAGAAAAGCAACCATTGTTAGTCTTGATGCATGCTGAATCATCCCAGGGAAGGAAATCCCAAAAAGCTAATTCTGTTTATTTGGACACAACATAGCCAACTGAATCAACTTTTTGTAATAGCCATCGTCAGTGAAATATGTCCTGTTTTTCCACTAGATGGCAGCAAATATCTGCTATATTAATCTATCTCTTTGTTAAATTATGGCTATGTCAGTTTGGGCTCATACTTCTGTCATAGATCCATAAGCATAGAGGGATCCAAACTTCAAGTACTGGTGTTTATTCAAACACATCAAAACAAACACAAGTGTTCATTTCCAAGTATAGGATTATTTGCAATCGCCATAATGACTATATGGGTTACTTGGTCTGCAGTGAACATGCTTCCTCTGCCCCCAGCATCTGGTCATCTAGCAATTCTGTAAAGTAACAATTTCAGTATTTTTACATCAATGGTATTGGTGTGTTTCTCATTGGCATATGGCAGTGCTACAAATCTTTGTGCGAAGTGACTGTACTAACCGATTCTCATTTCAAGATGTCCTTATGGTACTTGCTACAGTGTAGCGGCTCGAGTTAGGCTGGACCCGTTGGCCAGCTACCCTCAGGGTCATTCCACGGTTGTAGCTCTGATGTCATCAGCAATTCTATTTCTTACTCTTCCTACCCTTCCTCTCCCCCCTCCTCATCTTCCTCTCCCCCCTCCTCGTCTTCCTCTTGCTCCTCCTTGTCGTCCTCTTCATCCTACTTCTTCACCTCCACGTCCTCTTCCTCGGCCTCCTCTACTTCTCACTCTTTCTGCTCCCTCCATTGTACTCCGCACACACAGCTTACCTGTATTATAGTGCTTAGGCTGATTGCAAAGTGAACTAATTATCTAAAAAAGTTTTCACATGTGAAAGTGTGCCAGACAGTTGGAAAATTAGTGTTAATGATAGCCATACATAAGATAAGATAAGATAAGATAAGATAAGATAAGATAAGATAAGATAAGATAAGATAAGATAAGATAAGATAAGATAAGATAAGATAAGATAAGATAAGACTTTATTGATCCCACAACGGGGAAATTTTTGCGTCACCTCAGCTCAGGTACAGATATATGAAGGAAATACAAAAATACAATTAAGTACAATCAATGAAAAAAAGTAAGATAATACACTATATACAATGGTAGCATACACAGTATGTGATTATGGATATGGTTGGAAATATGGAAGACATAAACTATATAGCTTGGAAGGTCATGGAAGGTCCATTATGCATGAAGTGGTGACCGTGGATGTTCACAGTGTCCAGTGACTTATGACATCGTGATTGAGGAGTTATAGAGTCTAACTGCTGTTGGGATGAATGATCTGCGAAAGCGCTCCTTCCTGCAGCGAGGGTGTTTCAGTCTCTGACTAAAGGAGCTGCTCAGACCACTCACATACTCATGCAGTGGGTGATGTGGTTGTTCATGATGGATGTCAGCTTTACTAACATCCTCCCCTCACCAACCACCTCCACAGACTCCAGGGGACATCCCAGCACGGAGCTAGACCTCTGCACCAGTTTGTCAATCCTGCTCCTGTCCCTGTCCGTGCATCCACTCCCCCAGCAGGCCACTGCATAGAAAAGGGCAGATGCTACCACAGTGTCATAGAATGTCCTTAGCAGAGTCCTGCAGACTCCGAAGGACCTCAGTCTCCTCAGCAGGTGGAGTCGACTCTGGCCCTTCTTATACAGGACGTCTGTATTTGTTGTCCAGTCCAGTTTCTTGTTGAGGTGAACACCCAGGTACTTATAAGAGTCATGTGTATACTTTTGCTAGGAGTGTGTTGGAAATTTGGTAATTGAGTGTTGTGCAGTGAATTGTGCCTACAGTTTTGCAAAGTGTGTGTTACAAAATTGCAAACTGAGGGCAAAGCAGTTTTTGTGCTTTTAGTTTTGCAAACTCAGTGAGTGGTTTTGCTATAAGTCTGAATAGTTTTAGAGATTGTGCTACAGGAATCACAGTTAGGGTTTAAGCATTCAGAAAAAACTGTAAAATAGCTAAAAATGTAAGAATTAAATTGTCCAATCTGTGTGCAGTACCTGACAGTATGAACATCTAGAACTGATGATAGGTGTCTAGAGTCCATAGTAGTCAAGAAGAAAGCCTCACTGTCTGCTCTTAATCATACATGTTTCCTGGAGAGGACGCTAAGATAAAGGTGCTCATTGTACAGTGTTTGCACATAACTTCAGCACTAAGGGTTTCCCCCCCCCATGCTTTATGCTCCTGTTTACTTTTTTGCAGTATTTATTCAAGACCGTAATTGTCAGCTGTCCTAAAGCACATGTTGGTTTTGCAACATAAACAGCAGAGAAGTGGACGTTTAGCATATGTCAGCGTTTCACATCCATCCATTTTCTTGCGCTTATTCAAGTCAGGGTCATGGTGGGGCTGGAGCCTATCCCAGCTGTCCAGCTGTCATATGTGGGGGAGGGGAATACACCCTGGACGGCACAGCCACTTACATTTTAATTAAGCCAACATGTAACCTGTTGGGTTAGAGTTGGGAATTCGCCTTGTAATCAGAAGGTTGCCGGTTCGAGCCCTGGCTTGGACAGTCTTGGTCATCATTTCCTTGGGCAAGACACTTCACCTGTTGTGTCAGAGGGCCCGGTGGCGCCAGTGTTCGGCAGCCACGCCTGTCAGTGCGCCCCAGGGTGGCTGTGGCTACAACGTAGCTTGCTATCACCAGTGTGTGAATGGGTGGATGACTGGATGTGTAAAGCGCTATACAAATACAGGCCATTTACATATGTGGGGGAAAGATGGAGTATACAGGGACAATGTAAACAAGAGAGGCAGATTAAAACCTAGGGCCTCCTTGCTGTGATGTGACAGTACTAATTTCCATGACATTTTGCCTTGCTGGAAAAAAAATTACAAATACAATTACATATAAAAATATATATTCAGTGTAACTTTTGACCTTAAATGACCAAATTGGAGTATGGTGGTGGTCTCATGTCAGTTATCCTCATCAAACACACCACAGTAAGAGCAGCTACATTATATACCTTCCTTGCTGCAGGATTGAGACACCACTTCAGCGTTACCAGGACCACAAATGCATAAAACTTCCTGCATACAAAAATACAACACAAAGAATAAATATTTACATACATGTATGATGGATGTGTGCAAATATTTAACATATAATATTCCAGTGATTTTTCACTCAGAACTGTGCTCTTTAGACCAACATTAGGTGACCAATTTTCCAGTCTATAGTCTTGATGCTACTCTTATTTAACATCTTTATATTGGTATCATGTCAGAGGTAACTTTATTATTGTGTTGTTACTCAGACACAAAAAAAAATTATAATCTTTCCAGTGTGTGACCTGACAACACTATGGTAACCATTCAAATAAATGTAGTTCACTTTAGTGCGCATACTACAAATGGATTCAAGCATGTTGGTACTATCATTTATTATTTTTTTTAAGTAACCAAAAGATAGCTTATAACAGTGGTTCCCAAACTTTGCGGTATATTTCACACCTCAAACATTAAGTAAACAATTACGCAAATACAAGTAACCTGCAATAAATTACAGGTAGTAAGAAATAACTGTTTTACGCCATGTCCACACCTACACGGGTATTTTTGAAAACGCAGCTGTTTCGTCCTCCCGTAAACGGCGTTTCGAATCACCGAAAAGGGAGATTTGTTTAAAACTCCTTTTTTGGTTTATGTGTGGACGAGGAATACAGAGTTAATCATGCAAAGTCAAATTTATGTGCCTTTTTTCACGTCAGCTGTGCGCCACGTTATTGTTTACGTGAGATGAATTGCAGAATGGCAGATAGAGACAAAATACTGTTAATCTGACTATCTTCAGGTTTTACATGCTTACATATACACACGCAGTTACAGTTTTTTCTGATTGCTTAAGCACATTTTTTGTAACTATTGGCTAATTTTGCAAAACTCTTCACACAAATAAGAAAACCTGTCACCCAATCATCAAAACATTGTAGTTCTCTTGCAAAAGCAAACACAGCTAGATTAACCCTTCACACCTTCGTAAAAATGGTGTTTCCGTATCAAACAGTACACACAAGCCATCATCTACTAAGCACACAATGCGCCAACTGCACACTGATGGTATGAATACAAAACACATCTGGCCTTTGCTTTCTCTGTGCACAAGGTAGGCTATGTCAGTTTGAGCTCATACTTCTGTCATAGATCCATAAGCATAGAGGGATCCAAACTTCAAGTACTGGTGTTTATTCAAACACATCAAAACAAACACAAGTGTTTATTTCCAAGTATAGGATTATTTGCAATCACCATAATGACTATATGGGTTACTTGGTCTGCAGTGAACATGCTTCCTCTGCCCCCAGCATCTGGTCATCTAGCAATTCTGTAAAGTAACAATTTCAGTATTTTTACATCAATGGTATTGGTGTGTTTCTCATTGGCATATGGCAGTGCTACAAATCTTTGTGCGAAGTGACTGTACTAACCGATTCTCATTTCAAGATGTCCTTATGGTACTTGCTACAGTGTAGCGGCTCGAGTTAGGCTGGACCCGTTGGCCAGCTTCCCTCAGGGTCATTCCACGGTTGATTACATGGTCCACTATTGTAGCTCTGATGTCATCAGCAATTCTATTTCTTACTCTTCCTACCCTTCCTCTCCCCCCTCCTCATCTTCCTCTCCCCCCTCCTCGTCTTCCTCTTGCTCCTCCTTGTCCTTGTCGTCCTCTTCATCCTACTTCTTCACCTCCACGTCCTCTTCCTCGGCCTCCTCTACTTCTCACTCTTTCTGCTCCCTCCATTGTACTCCGCACACACAGTTTACCTGTATTATAGTGCTTAGGCTGATTGCAAAGTGAACTAATTATCTAAAGAAGTTTTCACATGTGAAAGTGTGCCAGACAGTTGGCAAATTAGTGTTAATGATAGCCATACATGTGTATGCTTTTGCTAGGATTGTGTTGGAAATTTGGTAATTGAGTGTTGTGCAGTGAATTGTGCCTACAGTTTTGCAAAGTGTGTGTTACAAAATTGCAAACTGAGTGCAAAGCAGTTTTTGTGCTTTTAGTTTTGCAAACTCAGTGAGTGGTTTTGCTATAAGTCTGAATAGTTTTAGAGATTGTGCTACAGGAATCACAGTTAGGGTTTAAGCATTCAGAAAAAACTGTAATGTCCCTCTATTTACAAAGGCAGAGGCCTCACGGTGTGATTATTTTACATGTAGTTTTTTTTCCCTGTGTAATAATATTCAACATTGCTCATTCAAAAAATGCCTCTCTGTGCAAAATGGGTTTAAAAACATAAACAGCTGTGGGATGCTGTTTGTCTGTGATTTAGACAGAGGGAACAAATCGTGGCAGTATCAGCCTGATCAGGGACGTGCAGAGAGGTTTAAAGGGGCGGGTGCTCAAAGTTAAAAAGGGGCACATTGAACCATGCTGAATAACAACAACACACATTCATCAAGAATCTAATATGGGAAGGGCAGGGCTGTGTTGATCTGAGACTGTAGACATTAAAAAGTCCACAGGAGAGATGGTAGCTGATTAAACAAGTGTCATGAGATAATAACAAAATGCAAAGATTGGTGACAGCGCTTGGAACCATAAGGCAACGAAAAACTGTGACATAAACTCGGCTCTGCCTATGAATCACTCTTTGCTTCTCTTCTTCCTTCCTTCCCATCATTTCATATATCACTCTCCACTTGCTGTCTATCTGAGAACAAGGCACAACTTGCTATTGCAATAAACTATAATCTAATTATCCACACCTAACAACTCTTGCACTTAATCTATAATAAAATGATGACAGAAAAATGTTATAGCACTGCCTTTAGTAGCCTCACACAGCTCCTACTGTTTCCTCCTCATGTCCTTACCAGCCATGTCTGCACAATGTTATATCATGAGTAATATTTTTTTAAATCCAGCTAAATAAAACACACACATGCACACACAGTGACATTTTAGACCTTCTTCAGAATACTGTATATACTATGGGCATCCTTACATTATTATTTATTACTAGAGCTAGAATAATAAAGCAATGAGGAGGGGGAAGTAATAAATATGAAATAATGTATTTATGATGATTCCATTTGTTTCACTATCCACTCTGTGCAGGGGCAAAGCTTATTACATTTTTAAACTGTAGAGATACAATCATTTTACTGCTGTAAAATCCAACTTTTGTCTTATTTAAAATATAAATCTAATATAATCTGCTTCTTAATGTATGTTCTTTAAAATACAGCGTGTGTTTTTTAATATATTATAATTATAATAATTATTATGTGGACATGCATATTAGATCGTTTTTTAGTGAAATATAATCCCTCCAGAAAGGCAGGAAATGCCCAGAAACTTACTTTAAAACTAAATATGTTCCCTAAAACGGTGACAGAGCTACAGACCCATGACAGCCTTACACAGGTAGCCAGCAGCTATGACCAGCACTACTTGTGCAGTTAATAAAAGGACAGGTAATGTTTGTCGCGCTGTTGCACACACAGCACGCTCGTTTGTTTCAGTTCGTCAGTTGCAACAAGACAGCTTACCAACGTGTACGTAATAAGCTAATACTCCTGTGTGCTACACACTACAGTGTGCGCTGTACACCTACTTACTGGTTTTGTCGCATCAGTCTGTGTCTCTGAGTTAACTTGTGTTTCTCCTACAGCTCCGGACCGCAAAAAATGCGCGTGCTCTTTGTGAGCTCGTTCCCGGCTCGTAACCAGCGCGTTCTGCCGTCGAGGGCGACCATTGGTTAAATGTGATCATGTGACTGATGCAAGCCAGATCCTTTTATTTAGCAAAACTATGATTAATAGTTAAATATTATTGTTGAGGGGCACAGACAGGACTCCGCACGCACACACACATTAAATAAATAAATAAATAAATAAATAAAAATTTAAAAGTTGCCTCAACAAAAGGGCACTTTGGACACTCATCAGGAAAGGGGCGGGTACTCAAGCCCCTCTAGCCCCCCCCTCTGCACGTCCCTGAGCCTGATATTATTTGTATCCCACTGTAACTTTACTGTATAAAGAGCTAACATCTCCAAAATGTCAGGAGTAATTAGTCATTACAACAAGTGTTTGTGAACTAAAAATCAAGAATGTCGGACACTGTTTGTCCGTGACTTGAAGAGCCCAGCGCTGCTCCCAACAAAGGGAAAACCAATTATGCAGGGGAGACCTACCTTGGCACTTGTGCAGGTGAAGCCAAAGGGAAGATATGCTTCACCATATTTTCTAGTCTTTGGCTTAGAATGAAGTTGGTTTGGAAACATATTCAGCTATGCTTTATCTCCTGCTTTGCGTTTGTGTGGCCTTCCCGTGCTAGCAGTGTCCAAGCGTTGTTTTTTTTCCCTTTTCACCCCCGCAATGGTTCTGCGCCCCCCCAGGGGGCGGGCCCCACACTTTGGGAAGTCCTGGCTTATAACAAAAGATAGCTGTATGTATGACGTGCAGTCTTGAGTCACACTGATCAGTATGACTGTTAATATTACGAAAACAGGTTGTTTATTTGGAGAAAACATGAATATTACACAACGCATGACGCATTTTTAGCACAAAGGTTTATGCGAGTGGTGGGAATGAATTCAGACAATGTGGTAAACACCACACCCAACCAAGCCTGCCTGGACATGAGACTTGTGAGAATGTGCACAATATCCAGTGTGACAAACGCTAAGCTGTGGTTTCATCGCTGGCTTTTACGTACATGATCTGTTTGCGAATCCTGAAGTTTGCTATTATATTCTTTTTACTGCAATAACTGAGACTGTTTGGTTGTTAACCAAATATAACTTAAACAAAAAGGTTCAATTATCATATTACTCTGATGTAGACATTATATTTGATATGTGACTGTTAAAAAAAATAGACAGCACAGCTGACGCACAAGAGGATGACTGCTTTTTATTAGGATGACAAGTTGTGACGTGAACCCAAATGAAGAAAATAACCCCAACATTAAAGTTGCTTTGTTCAAAGGCTCAAGACATGGGTATCATTCACTGGGATGACTCATGTTAAACACAACTTAATCCAATGCATAAAAGAAGTACGAACTCCATTTTAAAAGATAAAATATATTTTAATTGCCCCTAAACTGGGAAATTGCTGTGATTAGATAAAATAAAATAGAATAACTCACTAAAATAAAATATGGTAAAAGAAAGTGGCTTATTAAGAAGAAAAAAGATGGTGTTCCACAAGTTTAAAAAATCTAACTAGAATGTCATAGAATGTTAAAAGAAAAAAAATATATAATATAATATAATATAATATAATATAATATAATATAATATAATATAATATAATATATAAATTAATCCATTAATTTCTTTGTCTTCTGTTCAAGGTCATGGTGGGAACACCCTGAGCAGGTCACCAGTCTGTTGCAGGGGTAATGGAGAGAGACAGACATTCATGCCTACAACCAATTTAGAATAGTCAGCTAACCAATCATACGTGTCTTTGGATGGTGGGAGGTAGCTAGAGTATCCAGAAGAAGCCCACTCAGACACAACGAGAGCATGCAGACTCCATACATAAAGGCCCCTGTCTGGAGTCAAACACAGGAGCTTTTTGCTGTAAGGTGACACTGCAAACCACAGTACCACCATATAATAGGGATGCTAGGGATAATAACAAAAATGTTTAAAATTTTACAGTAAAATGTTGGTGAGACATGAGATAACTTGCTTTATCCTATAAAGCACCATCCAGTGCTATGACCTTTTCATCACATTGACCACAATGTTTCATTTATGACAACTGTAATCTGTCTAATCTGATCTAATCTCTATCTTGTGTTGAGTATTATAGTCTATATTGGCAGTAATAAATGGGTGTATGCTAATGTTTAATAGGCATTAAAAAAAAGTGTTATCATTTCCGTGAAGCTGCCCTGAGACCTTATATAATTCAAAGGATGAAAACAGGAAAAGCCCATTTTGTGTGTCCTTAGGAGTATCTATGGGAGGATCTGGCCAGTAAGCTTTGGTTTTGTCTGTCAGGCTGTGGTGTTGTGTAGGTTGTCATAGTTAATATGGGGTTAAGATGAGATGGGTGGAATAATAACGCTGACATAACAAGGTGTGGGTGAAAATGAAGAGAAGGTAGAGTCAGTTGTCCCTTCCCAACAGAGGTTGAATGAAGCAGAAGCATGTTTCAGCAAGAGCCAGCATTTGTATAAATGAAAAGAGAAATTATTTCTCAGATTATGCACACCGCTACTCAGACATCATGGCTACAGGGATTTTGGAAATTCAGAGTGTGATTTTATAAAACCTTGAAGGCACTCTTCAAAGGTATAAACTGGGAAGGTGTGGTGCAAGAGATCAAATTGGGAGGAGTTTCTTTTTTCAATTTTCTAAATATTCAATATATCCATGTGTCTAAGAAATCCCTGAATTGAGGTTTAATTACCCTCCAAACGACCCCCCCCTCTCTTCCACCCACTGTTGTTGACTGGCTCGGCCGGTTATGTAACACATTTATGCCTTGCGCACGTGGCTACAGTCATTATAAATGACAATATGTGGACGGATTAAACATTACCATCCACCCCTGAAACCAAACAGCCCGCATTTCACCTCTAAGGCACAGGATAAGAGTGAGGTCAATGAACGCTGTGGCCAATTAATCGATTTTCTACCGAGGAGCTCGCACTCATCCGTTCAGTCCCGACCATAAAAACGAATCCAGGGATTGAACAGGACAGTGTGTTTGCTCTTAACTCGATCTGAGGGTACACTCAGTTCAGCGTGACCGGTTGTTGGTTGTGTCATCCTTACCAGGAAAAATGCATTGAACGGGTATTATTCGATGGGCCTCCTGGCATTTATCTCAAGAGGGCAATGAGCAAACACTGATTTAAAGCAAAGTTCATACACTCGTTGAAAATGTTAATTAAAAAAATAAAATAAAAAATGAATGCGATTGGATGATCACTCGGATATCTTCTGAATAAAAAAAATTAAACCACATTTAGAGATGCAAATTATGCGCATATTAATCGTATTGTTGTAATTCCCCCTCTCACCCCTCATATGGTACCACCACTAGACTGACCACCACTCTCTCTCTCTCCCTTTCCTTCCCTGTCTCACGTTATTCCCCCTCCTTCATCTAAAAGCTGTCATCCTGAGCGGTACTGAGTCGACGGCTCAATCCCTAAACGCCCGGATGAGAGCGGCAGGCGACATTCAGGGCAACACAGTCGCATGAGTCGACCGACTGGAAGGCAACCAGTCCAGTGGGGGACGACAGCGAGTGCAGGAATCTGAAAATTTTCGACGCAACCCACGAAGATCGCTGTGGGAAAAATTCAGACAGAGACAGAGGCGTGGAGGCGAAGAGGAGCGGCGCGTTCCCCCCTCCTCTTGCGGTGTCCTATTTCGTTGGTAAGTACATTTTGCCCATTAAAAAAAACCGCTGCACATGTGCCTTTTCCTCTTCCACGGGACTCGTGTCTCGTTTCGCCACTTTCCCTGCGCGTTTGTTGTGGTCTGCGTCCCCGCGGGCTGCGTTTAAGGAAGAAGAGGCCTGGTAAGTAGCAATATAGCGGCAAAGAGGCATGTGTGTACATTAAAATGGGCTGCAGCAGCTCACGGGCACGCTACGGTGATTCCGAATTGTACTCCTGTTACGTTGACGGACAGCGCCGTGAACGTCACATTTTACCGTGAGTGGCAACATTTTTGTTTTATTTCTGTGCGCTCGTTCCTGTTGTTGCTGCTGATCGCACGCGACAAAACCAGTGAATGAAGCTACACGTGTGTGTGACTCCACATCTGAGAGTCACCAGCTCTTATTCACTGTCCGCTCTGAACCACCGTAGCCGGCCATGGCTTGAATTTGAGAGCTGCTTTCAGTGCCTAATAAATCATTTAGTTGTTAATCACACGCGCGCATTTCTCCCAGGGCTTTTCGTGAGCAGACCAAACGCTGAGGACAACGGTGGTCTCCACTGGGCATGCGCACTACCGCCCCCTTTGACCTATAATATTAATCAGTTGAGAGTAGTAGTAGTCTGTCCTGCACCTCTCAAAAGTGCATCGGGTCGCTTCTCCGGTTTGTTGACAGAACGATTATTGAGTGGAACTTCAGGCGAGTGAGTCGGGCAGCACAAGCAAATAAAGCAGATCCTGTTATTCACGAGCAGAAATGAATCTGTGATGGCAAGCTCTGTAGCTCAAGGCAAGCCTCATTGTCACCATGATGACTATTTTCCAAAGAGAAATATCACAGGGCTGTGGGAAGAACAACAGAATGAACTGGGCAAAACGCTACAGACTGCTTACTCAGAACAAAAATATCACAGTGTAAAAATACGCCATCACAAAATTACTGAAATGTCACGCAAGTGAAAGTAAGATAGTAAGCAAACATTATGCAAATACTCAGAGGTAGGAGTGCCAAATAAAAAGTCCCTGGTAATATATTTTGGCTAGGCTCGTTTTTTTTTTTTTTTTTACGTGAACTATTTTAAGTGTATGTGAAAACAAATACAAGTAAATTTCAAGTACCTTAAGTTGGGCACCAAAGTGTATGCACTTAGCTATTTTCATAGTTAATAAAAAGTGCTGATTGTCATATTCTAGGCAAATCCAGTTGTCCTCTTGTCTTCTTTAACAATATTTCACTACGTTAATGATATCTGTTGCTACTGCTTGCATAGGAAGTGGAAGTCACATATTACTTATGGACCCATGATGCAGTTTTCTAGTTAATCATTAGTCTGCGTGCTATGATAAGCAGTGGTGAGAAAGGGGCAAAAATATCAGGGTCTGTCACTACCTTACGTGTTTTCCATTCTCTGCTTTTTCTCCTATATGGTTTTGGTAATAAAATATTAGAGCAGTGCTTCGCACAGCAGGGGTTATAACCTGGGAGAATAAAATGCTCTGATTGCTGTGTCTATTCTAGCTTTATCGGCATTAAGACAGATATGGAAGTGCAGAATGATAAGATACGCAGATTAATGACCTCCCTGTCTTTCTACACTTTTATCCTGTTTGTAAACAAAAGCACAACCAACCTAAATGTCCCTGGAGTGAGCTAAAGTTATTTATTTATTTATTTATTTATTTATTTATATGTTTTTCTTAACTACAGGGTGGAGAATGCTAACAAATATGGTACAGAGCAGGGAAGGGTGTTAGGTAACGGTTTGGCTTGGTACTTGCTGTTCAGGGCGTTTGCACCCATGTGGTAATAATGAAATGGTAGTAGAATTTGTTTGCTTCTCTTTACACCATCCGGCCATTTTTGTGTCTTGGATTAACTTTTTTAATAACATGAACAGTAGCCAGTCTACCTAAGCTGGACTCACTGGCTTTCACGCAGTTATGCAGGGATTTTAAAACGTAAAGTCCTTACACCTTCGGCTGTGGGTAATCTGCTGCTTTAAAGCAGTCTGATTTACTGACACAGGGAACATTTCAGTTCAACTTCTGTGTTTGAGCGTCAGCTTCTTTTTTTTGTTGTACTTATTTACTTGACAGCTTTGGAGAGAAGAAAACATGTTAGTGTGGTTGGACTTCTTTTGACAAAGCTTTTATTAAAGAGTTCCACCACTATCTAGTCGAGTTAAGGTGCGTTCACGGAAACATTACGGTCCACTGTGTTTATGGTTGACTGTACTTTGACCTGCCTTTTGTGAGTGTAATCTTTTTTGAGAGAAAAAAAAACAATCAAACCAAAATGATTCACACTAAATTGCCAGTTCCGTGGCGACAGGGTGCAACCACAGCCTAGACCACATGCTCAATAGTCTCTCTTCTAATGGTTAACCAAATGCTCCATGACAGACACCGAGCACCTCATATTTAAGCTTTGCAGCTAAACCTTGTTTAGTAGAACTTTTGTGTGGAAATTAGCCATCAGTGGAGGAGGGCGGGGGGTGAGCCGAGTTTTTATGCATGGAAGAGGTATGTGTACATTGCGTAATGTTTTCATGTTCAACAGTACACTGAGTGAGCAGACTGGTTTTCGTGGCTGTACTTTTAAAGTACAGTTTGTCGTTTCTAAGAACTTTTTGCCCTCTGCGACTTTGCTTTTAGTTCCGGTTCAATGTTATTTTCCCCTGAGGCCTCTCGCGATTACACAAAAATATTTTCTGTCAGCAGGCAGGCTACAGCACTTCATATTATAGTCTCTCTTCATGGAGGAGACCTTCATGTGTTTTGATTGAAGGTGTGATAAAACTCTGAGATTTTTTTGTTAGATTGTTTTTTGTTTTGTTTTTTAAAGTAAAAACCAAACCTGATTTAAATTTGGCTGGTTTTCCCTTCAAGGTTCCTTCCATGTCGTAGAAATGCACGTTCAGATTGCTCCTGTTTTGTTAGGATCGCTCACTTGAAGTCCCACTCTGCCCACTTGCAGGGATATTCACAGGATGTGAGTAAACTGTGTCAAAACAACATTTCTAATCATTTCATTTCATTGGGGAAGCTAGGTGCCGTCAAAGGAAGCCAAAGCAGAGGAATTGTGCCAAAAAAAGCCTAATGGTATGTGATAAAGTTAAGGCTGTTTGGACTGAATGTTCTCTGTCCGATGCCTCAGTGCGTCACAGGTTAATCGGTACTGACAGTCCAACCCTGGTGGATACATTCGCAGTAGAAAAAGACTTGTGTGTTCTTTTACCTTGGATACTTTGAGTATCCTTCTACTAATGTTTGGCCACCAACTGGTGACCCAATTCTTGTCACTAATGATGACATTTTATATTAAATTTGGGTCAGAGTGACACAACATTTGAGATTTTGTTTTATGTACATATTTGAGGTCAACAGTGACCCTACAGGGAATGATTTAAGTGTCGTGGCAGCTCTGGTAGTTATGCAGGGCTGCACAAGGAGGCATTGTTGAAGGGGATAAGCACTAAATTTGAATCAAGTGGGGTTTTTAAAAATTTTTAGGTGAAGTCTTATCTTGTTGAAATAGTGACTGCTTTTCAGATGCACAATGATCTTGGTTAATATACAAATTGCTGCAGAGTTGTCACTGTTGTGCTGACAGCTTGTTTCAGCTCCAACAGTTACTTTTAAGTGTTCAGAATAGCAAAATCCTCATATTTTACATGTCATTAACAATTACTTTGTGGAAAAACATCTACTAAATAACAATAAATGTCTTAACTGGGACATTTTAAGACTCGTCAGTGTCCTCTGGTTGACAAAATGTCATAAGGAGTGTTTCCAAGAACCTCACCCTATGATTAGCAATATTACAGCTGGAGTACAACTAAAGCAAAATATTTTTTTTGAATTATTAATTAATCTACAGATTATTTTCCCAAGAAATGTTTTTGCTCATATGTATTGCAGAGGATAGTGAATCAGAATTTTGCAGGGCCTCCAGTGGCACATTGTTAATAGCAGCCTGAAACCAAGCAGTTTTTATTATTTTATGATGATGTCAAAGAAGACAAAGGAAACAACTTTAAATTAAAATTCTTAAACAAATAATCTAACCCCAATTTTTGGGAATTATAATTTCTTATTACTAGAATAAAATAAAGCTGTACCGTGTTAATATTGTATACATTGATGGCAGTTACACACAGCTATCAGAATTCTGAATTATCTCAGATTTAATTTGGATTTTCTTACATAAAAAGACTAAATTAGTTTGACCTTGTCTGTCAACATGACCTGGAATAAAAGACAATGATAGGAAAAGGTGCTCGCCTCCTTTCAGTTATGGCTGCCCACCGTGCAGTCCGGCCCTTCTGCCAGTGGGTGTGTCTGCGTCGCTGTGGGCAGAAGGGCAGTTGGCACCGGGGCTGGCAGCTTCACAGTCAGAGAACAGTCTGTCTTTCTGATCAGCCCACCTCGCCCTCCGAGCACAATCACCCTGTTATGTCTGAACCCTCCTTCGCCATGGCAACATCACATGATACCACTGAAAGAGCGAGAATCTTCATGCTGTGTGTGTGTGTGTGTGTGTGTGTGTATGCGTGTGCTACATGCCTGCTTATGCCAGTATTGCTTAATCCATGTTATTGCTGAAAACCTGGTTAAGCATATCATCAATCACGTGTCTTCTTATTTTGTTAGCTAAGGTCACAACATGCATAGGACAGAAGATGACGGAAAGGTTTGCATGCAAGTGTTTTAAGAGGACACAGAGCAAAACACACTTAGGGGAATCTGCTAGCTATCAGTGATAGAGAAAGAAGACAAAAACAGATCGAGCAAACTTCAAATTTGCCTTTTTTTAATTGTTTAATTTAAGCTGTGCCTTAGGGTCAGGGGGCCATTAAAGCTTGGGATAATAACCCAAACCATTTCAGCTCTTGGACTATTTTACAACCATCAGTTCGGTTTTACCTCAGTACTTAACCAGATTTTAACTATCAGGACGCAAAATACTTGAGGCTGCAATTATACGTTTAAATATTTGTGGCTAGTACACATGTATATGTATGCAGCTGGTTTCAGGGAACTTCTGTCTCCTGCCAAGTTTAGAGCCATAATGCTCATCTATCCGCCTTTACTGCTGTCATGTAGACCTTCATTCTTAGAAACCATAAGTTAACCTTAATAGCTCTTAATGCTGAAATTTTTTTTCCGAGAACTCGTAACACGACGATTGTGGTATTTTTGAAGGTTTCCTCGGTCTTCTTCACAAATATCAGCATTTACTGACTCACTTCTTTAATCGTGCTGCCAGCCGTAGGTTTCCTGTTAGTTTTCCTGTTTTGGTTTCTTTAAAGCTGGAATCTCTCGTTTAAATTGTTAAGGCTGGTGCTTACAAGAAGTTATTGCCTCCTGAACCTTTAGATTCTTCCCATGAGAAATGTAAGCCATTCCATCAAACAACAAAACAATTAGCCATATATTACACTCTGGTATTTTACGATAGCTGTATCATCGATAGCTGGTCGAATTTCCCAGAGGAACCCACCCGAGGGATTAATAAAGTTCTATCTTATCTTATCTTATTTTCTCAGTCCTGTTGTGTGCTTTTTTGGCCCTGTTTGTGCACTCCACTCTGCCCATAAGAGCGGTTTTGTAGTCTTTCTGGTGGCCTTCTGTAAGCGGCAGGGTCTGTATCAAAGCGGCGTCACACAGAGCTTCTCTTGTTCGGATGTTGGCCTTGTGTTAACTATGCTAATGGCATAGCATGACAGGCTTACTGCTAAACTGTGAGGCCTTGCGGTTCTATTTATGGAAAGTATGCATTTTTCTCTTCTTTTCGCTCATGTATGTTTCTCAGGAGCACAGTGGGGCTTGCTTGACATTAATGTGAAATCATTTCGCCACTAAGCCCAGAGGCCAGTTTGAAATTTTGGAAAATGTTTGTTGGCACAGCGCTTAGGGAAATCAATTTTTGTTATTTTGGGGTAATGTGTCTGTGACAAATTGGGTAAAATTATTGAGAATTGGCAGATTTATGTTGGTTGCACAATTTTATTTTAAATAATTTATATTTTATTGCAGATTGTATTTGATTTAAACAGGTCACCTCTTATGGTAGCGTATCGCAGTTTTCTCCATTTTACTCTGCTGTGTGGCGAAATGTGTAAGAGGTCTCAGATATGAATGAGAAACGTGTACATGTCCTGGTTATTGCTGTTGTGTCTATAATGTTGCCACTTATTTGTATTTGACTGTACGAATGAGGCAGGGCTCCATGTAAGGTTGAGCAGCTGGCAGACTGGTTACTGCATACGCTCATGTGACACGGCTATTTCTAGCCAAATCATTCCTTCTCCCTGCTGCCTCCAGCAAGTGCAAGAGCAAGTGGTGGATACGTGACACCTCAGGAAGCCGTGAGGTTAGAAGGTGGGGGCAGTCGTCATAGTCCAGTGGTATCTATCCAGAGGCCACTTTGTGGGATGGGGATAAGCTAGGTAGGACATGACTTGATGGCCAATTGAATGTCTTCAGTAGAAGACTGAAGTAAAGGTATGTGGTCGGAACAGGTTGAGACTGTTGCCACAAAGTTGTAATTTGTCAGACAGTGTTTGCACATGTCACTGGGCACGCTGGAAATAAACACATGAATTGTTGGTTGACACACATCCAACGTTCTTGTTGGGAAGATGTAAAGATATAAGGTGATTGATCAGTTCTGCTGCTTACTTAAAAAACCTTTCAGAATCTAAGTCTGTTTGTTGTTCAGTGTCATTTCTCAACTTCAGTGCCACTTGGATAGGTTGTGGTATTGAATGTGATGTCTTAATAGATGCTTCATCATTTCTTTCTTTCTGTGCTAACATTGCTGTCTTTCACAGACAGCAATATTAGATTCAATATTTACATTTAATAGCTGGATTCTCATAAGCTTAGAACTAATCCATTAACAATACATGGGGCATTGGTTTGGAAGCCACCATGTTGCTATCTTGAATACAGTAGCCATGGTAAAGCGCCAAATGAGGCTTTATGTACGTGGCTAGAGACCGGCCACATAAGTAGTACCTTATGAGTTACTATAAATTTAAATCTCAAAAATCAATCTTTCAAACTATATATGACTGTAACATTTGTACAAAAGATTTGTGTTTCTCATTATGTCATTCTCCTCCTCCACTGCTCTCTCTTTTACCTCATGTCCACTTCATTCTATTCTTTCTCACCTCTAGCCTCATTTCCTGAACTGAAGCCAAGGCTCTAATACATGAAAACATGCATAAACATGCTTATTTATTCCCGATATTTTTGTAATTACTTATTGTCAGCAGATAAGATGTGACCCTCCTCTCTCTCGATAGCTGACAGCCAGCTAAACACAAACAGCTGGTTATAAACTAACATCATGCCAGCTAAGGTTAGGGTCAAGTGTCCTAACAATCACACTTTCCCTCTGATAAACAGTTTGATTAGATTCCCAATGAAGATGAAATCAAACGATGTTGAATCAACTTCAAAGAAAGTTTCACTAATGCCAGCTAACAGTAGCTAACAATAGCTAACAGTAGCTAACAATAGCTAACAGTAGCTTAAAGGGGCAAAAAAAGGCAGCTCTTATGGACACAAAAGTTCAGGATAACTTCCACAGTTCACCTTGGTATCATTGTCATCGGACAGAAGTAAACTTCATTGACTCGTATTGGGCTCCTTTCATAAGGTTTTGCAGCCTCCTCCAGCATAAATAGACCTGTACGCCTAGCATATTTACAGCTGAGGTAAACAGCAGACTGACGGTCACACTGAGATGAATGGTGGCCAGAGTTGTTTATTCTAATTATGCACTTGAATTGTAAGATGTTAGAAAATAGAACTCAGTTGATTCCGATCAGTCAACTGACATCTATTAATGATATTTTGCACATTGTACCATTAAGATTTGCTGTCATCTTGTGATTCCCGTTTATGTTTTGCATTTAATTCACGTGATGGTAAATGCAAAATTTCCTGTGTTTGCTCATGCCAAGAACTGGTACAGTATAGAAAACAATGAGAATTTGTGTGAGTTAACTGGAATCTCAAGCTGAATGTTGCAACTCTAGTATTGACAAAAATTATCAACAAATCCCAAATTTTAATCATATTTTTATCCAGTCATTTTACTCAATGATTTGTTCCACGGTAAGCACCAATTTACTGCCATATGCATAATTTTTAAGTCTAAAATAGTACCGAGGGAGTACTGTTGTGATCACATATAATTTCACTGAATCATACCATTAAGCTCTCACAAGCTGAGACTACCTATTACAATGTTAGGTGGCATTTTGTACACTTTACGGACGAATTAATCAGAGTATTCAAACGGAGTGGAGGATATGATTGTTGGTCTAATACAAGTCTGTTATTTTTAATAATGGTTAGTTGTATAATTGGGTCTTCTTTAGATGTGTGACAGAAACAAGAGATAATTTTGGAACAGAGTGTGGGCACAGAATACACTCCTATTGTGAAGTAAACCTGATATCAGTCCAGTAAACCAGCGGTCTCCAACCTTTTTTGCGCCACGGACCGGTTTATGCCCGACAATATTTTCACGGACCGGCCTTTAAGGTGTCGCGGATAAATACAACAAAATAAAACTAGTACCGGTACCGAAAAAAAGAAAAAAGAAGAAACCGAGTTAACAATAAACGATAACAAAATAACGCTGAAAACCGATAAAAACCGTGAAAACCATACATTTCACACCCGAGCCTCAACTCTCGCGGCCCGGTACCAAACGACTCAAGGACCGGTACTGGTCCGAGGCCCGGGGGTTGGGGACTGCTGCAGTAAACTACAGGAGGTTAGGATTAAATGTGATTGAACAACTCGGAGGGTTCCCTATACTGAACAGGTGATGACATCTTCATAATGTTTATCACATTCCAGCCCTGCCCTCGGTATACAGCAAGTAACCGTTATGGCCAGCAGCCTACTAATACTTAGAAGGCTTACCCAGCTCCAGTCTGAACTGTAGTCAACAAACCTGTCTACATAATCTTTACACATAAACACGGCATCTTTCAGAATACTGTATATGATATTAGAAAATGTTTACTAGGTGTCTAGGGCCGTGTATAATCTGTAAAACCTGTAAAACAGAGAGTTTTCACATCTTTAGCTCTAATATAATTTGAACTTGCGCAATAGAATCGTGTCTTATTGAGCTTAAGTTCAGGAGTTTTAAAGTACATTTTGAGCTTAAGAATATTTGATTTTGATAAAAGACAGGGTTATATTTTTTTTCCTAAAAGCTGGTAGGCAACTTTTTAAGGAATAGACCACTGATACAAATGTCTGAATGTCAGAGTTAAACTTGCAAACACATCAAAGCATGGCTGTGAGATCAGCTCCGTTAAAGCCCTCTTTTTGAGTCCTGCTGGCTTTTGGGAGATGTTTGCTTAAACAGTTAATGGGAAATGGGACTTATCAGCACTTTGGCGTTCTTACTTGGACAATTTTATAACCTAATTATATTTGTTCAGTCAAGTGTATAGTCAAGAGGACTTTTGTTTAACTGAAATCCCTGATTCAGAAGCATGGTAAGTTGCCATTGAAGCTAGTAGTTGAAAAACTTACTCAAAGTATTTAAAATTCTCCTACTCAAGAAAACTGAGAGTAGAGGGGGGATGGGGGGGGGGTTGGGGATTTCAGCTTCATTGCACCCCCTACTGGTTGGGCAAGATGATGTTCTGATCTGGAGCCATGGATGGAAAAGTCTTGAAGAAATGAGTTATACCAACAAGATTAGAGGTGACCCAGGCAGAGCTGCCCTCCTCCCCATCCTACCCTCCATCACCGAAACACCAGCAGACCACTTGTCACAACGGCTTTCCTTCAGCACCAGGCATGCTGTGACAGCATTCACACACAGAGAAAGTAGCGCATGTCACACACAGCCTCCAAGGATGCTGCCCCCAAAAATATCACTCCCAGGAGTGTGCACGGCAGCTGTATCAAAATATTGTGTGAAATATTCTGACAAGGCTGCGCATATCAGGACAGATAAATAATTTGCACATTTGTGTAGAGAATTGTTATCAGTTTTGATTGCAGGTTCTTCATTTAGTCCGAACGCTAGGACACTTGTATTGAGCACCTGGGTGTGACCTTAGCTTGCCCCACAAATGCAAAATTGAACACACCTCCTTAAAGTTGAAAAGTGCATTGTGTCTGTGTGTGGACGCCATGTGCCATGAATGTGCGGTGCAGCTTGAATATGTGATAACACTGGCCACACTGTGTTTACTGTGTAATTTTCAGATTAAGCCATTTGTTCTTTCACAGACGTAGCAACGTAGACCAACATCTCCTGCCATGCAGTGCTCTGTTGACAGTAGGGCTGAACGATATATCGCATTTGCGATAATATCGCGACATGATCAAGTGCAATTTTCTAACCGCAAAGGCTGCGATTATACTGCGATTATATTATACAATTCATGGGCTGCATCCTCCTGAGGCCGCATTTGTAGACCGATTACGTCACAGCGACGCGCCGAAGGCTGTCCAAATTACTACCATATCCCAGAATTCATAGCGCGGCCCAGCCAAACTCCAGTTTCCAGCAATGGCGGCCGCTACTAAGTTTTAAAATTACTCATACTAATCTTTCTGGGTCACAAAATAAACTTTTAACATATTTTCAGGCGAGAAAGTAGTTGTGTAAACATCAAATATCTGCTCGGTTTATCAAGATATCGCATATTTGCAAAAGTGCTTCGACGTTTTCAGAGGCGTCTGCTACCCACCAGCTCGACAGCTAGCCGGGAGCTCGAGGGTTACTGATGCGGCCGAGAACGGCACAACTCCCGGCACATCATTTTCAGATCACCGCGGAGTTTCGCTGCTCGGGTTAAACGTAATATATACGTCACTTAGACAACCTAAAAATGTTATTGTTGGGCTTTTTTCAGTGTTTTGTTTGTTCGTGAGTAAATCGGTTTGGCTGAGATTAAAGTTATTAGATTAGATAAAATAAAACTTTATTAATCCCCCGGGTGGGTTCCTCCTTGGTTTTCACACAGCTGACTAAACGTCAAACAGAAAACTTATTAAACAGAAGTATGAGACAGTCGAGAATTTACACCAGTGTCTGGTTATATTTTAGATAGCAAGAAGCAGACGGCCGAGTTTATTAAACTCCACCGAGACAGCGGTGACGCTAATCAGAACTAGCCTTCTGATTAGCTAATCAGAAGGCTAGACCGTCCAATTTCACGCCTTTAAATTTTAAAGGCGTGTTTGTGTGTGTGTTTATACAATTGCTATTATGTTTGCACTTTATGTGTAATGTTACTGACTGCAGAGATCAGTAAGATGTGTGTATTTTTTATTTATTAGTTTTATTTATTTAATATTATTTTTTAATTGAATGACTGTCTAGTAGTTCACAGATGTCGAAAAACTGAGTGTGGTAAAGCCACTGATTTTTTTTATGTATATTTCTGCAATCTGCACATTGTACTGACTTTCATTTTAATGTTTACACCAGGGTTCCTTGTCAGCACTTTATGCTCAGATGTTTGTAAGCTAAAAATAAACTATTGTGTATGTTCAAATATACTGTTGTGATTGAAGAAGTTAAATAAAAATGTCAGTCATCAATTCATGCATCACCTCATGTCATCATAACAGAGGTCTGTCTTCCAGGAAAGAACAGTTTAAAATTAATGTAATATAGTATTGGCCATACTATATGATGTATTGCTTGTCTTTGTTTAATAATACAGAAGACAAATACCTTAAAAAATAATCGCATATCGCATCGCAATCGCAATATTGGGGCAAAAAATCGCAATTAGATTATTTTCCATAATCGTTCAGCCCTAGTTGACAGTCCTGGATTCGTGATTGTGATTTTGTTTATGCACGCATTTGTTCACTGGCAGCGGCCTGCCTGTGGACTGTTCCGTCTCTGTTGTCATCAATCATTCCAGGAGATAAACAGAGTATTTGTAGTTCAGAAACGTCTGAGTCTGGAGCTGCTGTGTCCTCAGCTCCCCTTAACTAAGACAATTGAGATTCAGTGCAGTCACTAATATATCGCCATGGTTTTAGTGAGGATACACTTAATTTATGTATTTTAAAAACAGAAAACGAAAAATTCAGACATAAATAAAGAAAGCTGATTTTGATAAATCTGACTGCAAATTCACGACTGATGATGGACTGACCTTTTTTCTCTAATTTAGCATTTGTTTTCCTGTCTGCAAACTTAAGTTACGTCCTCAGTTAGCTTTTTTCCTCTTAGTTTATAAAAATACAGTTTTTTGTTTGTTTTTTTAAACCCCTTGATGCGATTAAAGCCTGCTGCTGAAGTTGTCATGTGAAAATCCCCTCCCTGTTGTAAACAGTCTAAGTACCATTACTGCAACTCATTCTTAGGACAAAGACATTACCCATGGCTAATGCTAACTACACATTGTTGAGCATTACTCTCAGTTTTCAGAATAACAGCAATGGGGTAATACACCAATTCACTGACTTGCAGATGTAATCTGTCAGGCCTCGTGCCTTTTCTTCGATTGTGTGTAAGCCGTGTACGCTTGGGTCGACATGTAGTTAATTACACTGTGTGGCTGTACATGCATCTATGCAGAGGCCTGGCATTCCTGTAAAGTGGTGCCAAAGTACAGGACCCCACGTACCCCTGCCACCGCTACGTCTGTCACTACGTGCGCGCAGCAGCAGGCCTAATCAAAGCACTTCTGTAATAGTGTTAGCTGTGTCATGTGCTGGAAGCCAGGATTAAGAGCAAGAGGGCACGGCCACTAGATGCAGCTTAGGAGGAGCCATTCTCTTTCATTCTCTTTTTGCTCTGTCTCTCTCTCTCTGGCTTTGTCTTATACTTACGTTTAACCTCACATGCGGTGGCTGCAGCCATCCAAGGTCACTGAAGTGTGTTATACTACAAATACTATAGATTTAATGTGAAACAAAACAAAGCGCTTTCATAATCCTTTTGCTAAAAAAAAAAGTACCCACAGCTTAAAGTATCTGCACATACACGTACTGTTTATGTATCCAATAGTGTCCTCCTTTAACCTTTCTACCACACACTGTTCCACTGGCGGGACACTAGCACCACATAGAACGTTCCCGAACAGCTAGCACTACCAAAAACATCACAAATAGGAGCATGTTAGGTGAATCATTTTGTTGTGCTTGTGTTCTACACATATGTTCTCATACTTTTTATTAGGATACAGAGAAAGTAAGAGAAATTCAAACATAAACGGTAAACAAAATTGGAGGGAAAAATCATTCTCCCCTCCCAAGCAAAGAGCTTTATAGTGAATATTGTTCTGGATCCTGTGGCACTCAGGACCACGAAATCCTATGTCAGCATTTGCTTAAAAGGCCTCATATTTGTCTTTTCGCATTACATAACAATCCCAGAGGTTTTAGATCTCCACTTTGGAGACCATTTGAAGTTTCATGGGTCACTTGGCAGCTTTAGTGTAGACAAAATACTGAGGCGACAACATGCTTTATTCCCACTGGTGTAAACATGGACCAAAACATAATTTAATCATGTTGGTATGTCTCATTTTTCACTGGACTCTTTCGCCATTTTTGCCCTACATTTCCAGCACTCACTTATACCGGCACCCACTTTGTCCCAGTAACACAGTTTAATACCACAGAACATGCCAGCAGTAGATTACCAGTCTCAGCGGTCAAGAAAAAAGTAGGTAGGCTGGAGGTCCTGGCAGTGCTATGTGAGTACAGAGCCAGATCAAAATTGTTCTGCTTCCACATCTAAAAAGAGGAGAGGGTGGCAGGGGGTCGGCACAGGAGTGAAGAAGGAAGCAAGGACAGGGCTGAAGGGGATTTGTTTTTTTGCTTTTGGGTACCTATGCTGATTCGTGGAAAAGAACTGGAGCTGTTCGGGCAAAACTAAGTACGGAAGGGAGGGAGCAAGGAGGGGAAAACGGAGAAAGGGTCAGGGGTAAGATGACTCCTACACTGAGGAACATGGACACAGATGGCAGAAAGTGAAAAAAGCCAGACTGCAGCCTCAAAAAAGGCCCCAAATAGTTGGTAGGTACCAAGCCTAATTGTGTCAGTCACATGATATGAGGGCTTGCCTGAATAACTGGCCCTCTTATTGTTAGTAATAAATTGTTGGCTCTTTTTTTTCCTTCTTTGTGGCACTGTTTGATTGGTCTACTAAGATCCCACTTGTGTGCATGGGTTATTCTCAGAGGTGACTAATAGTTTCTGCTTGCCTAAAAGCATTATTCTGAGCACTCCATCCTTTGTGAGCTGCTATTTTAGCCTTGGTGGTTTTTGTGCATTGGGTACATGGGTTATTGTGTGTGTCCTTGGCTTTAAAGTCCCAAATTTATGAACTTCAAGTATAGAAAGTATAATTATTGAAGTTATTGTGACGTTTTCTAGTTTTTTTTTATGCATTCAGTCAGTATTTCCTTTAAATACACTGATTTTATTGATCTAAGTTAATTTCCTTATTTGGATGCCTTAGAAACCTCAACAAGGGCGAGCAGTGTTAGGTTCTGTGCAGTGTGTCTGGCTGTTATTTAAAACAGTCATACAGACGCTTAAATAGGGATGAGTCACTTTACTTGGTTTGCCATTTCTCAGTAAGGGTGTCAAACCCATGCATAGTCTCCACTGAAACCAGAGAGAGCTGACCTTAAGAGTATTTAAACCTAAGCCTTACACAACATTGAAAGCCACAGGGGGGCTCAATTGTTTGCTCTTGCACCAGAGCTCGGTTTAGCATTGATAAAGGCTTGGATATTTGTTAGGTGCATGAGAATGTCATTTTAAAACTGTTTCGAAGATAATTGCTGTCTGAGGGTTAGCCAGAGGTAATTAAGCGGCAAAAGCTTTCATAACACAGATGCAAATCCAACGGTAACAGGGGCCTTATTAGAGACTGTGATGAAAATTTTGTTTCTTTCTCCTCTGATAGTCCAGGAAATGTATTCGATACTTTTGGGGTAATTGGTCTGAGAGTCTCAGTACTACCACACTGAGTAATAGTTGTCCAGGCTTTTGTTGTGTCCATACATAGCAGACAACTTGGCAAAGAACGCAAATTGTATCTTTAGGTACTCTGTTACTACCAGTCAGTCACAAAAACACAAAATTTGTTCCAATTTCTTTAGACGAATCTATGAAAAATGCAAAAGATAGCAAAGACTTGACACAGGACCTGGCAGGTGTATCTGACTCTTCAGTTGCTCCATCTGGTGTTCACTGAAGCCTCTTCAGAAAATGGTCTTGGTGGAAGGGTCGCTATCAAGAAGGCATCCCTAAAGAAGGGAGAGAAAAGGTTGAGGTATCCCAAATTATGCAAGAACAAGACTGAAAATCAGTGGTGACAGGTCTTTCCAATGCGGCTCCAACAACATTCTCAAACAATGTTGTTGGAGATCTTGTCAAAATTTATGTTATGTACACATGAAAGTACCGTCAGATTTCGATCCAACATGCAATAGCATGTGAAAAGCATCTGATTGACAGCAGCTTTATTTTCCAGCATGACAATGATCCCAAACACCCTTCCTTTGCAGTAAAGCACACCTGGATAGAAAAACACACAATGGTGCACTTTTAGCCATGGACTGGCCTCACCAGAGCTTGAACCTCTACATTTTTGAAGCACTGTGGGATCTTTTAAAGTCCTTCAAGAAGACTGGAGAACTATTAATGAAGACTAGTTTAACCCTTTAAAACCGGTCCGAGCGGGCACGCTCCGTTTTGCGTAACTATTTTTAAATCTCTGTAGAACTGGAACCACTTAAGGTAGCGCAATATTTTTTTTTTGCATATGAAACCGGAGGAGTTGTACTTACATGTTATGCCATTAGCTTGTCCTAAGTCATGGTTTCCTTCCACATATAGCTTTGCAAAAATTGCATATAAAGCACTGGCAGCAACAAAAACATAATATATTCCACGCTTTGCCGATCCGATCAGCTGTTCATAACACTTCCTAGGTTGGAATAGACACCAGCGCGAACTACTGTATGTCCGCCATTACCTGCCCGAAACCGAAGTGACGTCATCTTCGTGGAAAAAGTAGTTTTTTACCTTCAGGGCCTTATAAGCCTTTGCTGGTGTTTTTAAAAGTCATGTTTGACTTTTCTGAATAGTTTCTGGGATGCTTAGGACTCAAATTGCACTGCTGGAAATAGTTTATTGTGATGCACATGCAGTTTTTTTTTGCAAATTTGCATTACAATATTTATTTTAGTTTTTCCTGCAGTATATAAAAATTGGTGTTTCTCAAAAATGAATTTTGTATTTACAGTTTTTAGGAATAAACCTCTTAAATTTCTCTAAATATATATATATATATATATATATATATATATAAAAAAACGATTTTCAATTTTTTTTTTTTTGCAGTTTATTGCACTTTTTTGCAATTTATGTAGTTTCTATTGATTTAATGCATACATATTATTAAAATTTGGGCTATAATGGTTGTATTGATGTATAGCAACTTGAAATGCTCCCAAAAATGGCACTACAGCATGTAAAAATATAAAGATAAGCTCTTGCGGACTTGGTTCTATGGTAGGTCTTAAAGGGTTAAGAAAGCCTGCCTTGGAAAGTTCAGACAGTGTCAAGGGATAATGTTAGTCATACTTAATATTAACTTTCAAGGTTGATAGAATTGTAGAAACTCTGTTTTTGTCTTATTTATTGTATTTCTATGTATGTTTGGACATGTTTCAATAATTCACTGCACCTGTTTCCAATTTTCCTGGCAAAATATAGAGGAACGAAGGGGGACTAAAGACCTTTGCACAGAACTGTATGTTCCTATTTACACCTGGTATTAAAATACACCTTGAGATATCAGATTACAGTGGAAAGTGCTAAATAAGTGTAAATGACCACCCTGACTCATTTCAGCGCATGAAGTCCAAACACTTGCTGAAGTTGTCGCATATGACTACCTGGTGTATAAACTACAAATGCATCGTCAACATGGACATAAGAAGAAAAGATGTCCCGAGAAAGGACATGGTGGTCCTTCATCTTGTCCTCTACCCTTTTTGCAACCTGTGAATGACTTTGCCCTGTCATTCTCCTCATACATGTATATTGGTCCTTGAAACATTGTGCTAGCACTCGCTAAAATATAATCTGTTTCTTCACTGGTGACAGATGCATGTAACAATGGTGCACTGGACCCTTTGACATTAATGAGATCCAAACACAAGTGGCACAGGTTTAAATGACGATGTGCCTCTGCTGTCCACTTGTGATCCAGTCACCCCGTACATATTTTAAAACCAAGTGCAAAAAGAGGTCTGTCAGACCTCTTTAGCATGCACCTCATCTCTGCTCGATGGTTGTGGGTTGAGACTACAGCCATTAGCTAGAGGATAGGCCGCCCAATGTTCAGAAAATGTTCCTGGTTGCATTGCGGGAAACCTAAATACCAAAGTTTGACATTGAAGAAATGTGTGGAGAATCTTTGGTTCTGCTGTAAGAATTTTGGCACTTTAAAAAAAAGGCTTATCAGCATTTAAAATGGCTCTATGTGCTAAATCGTTGGAGTAATCTTTTTGTGGTACATTTTGCAGCGGATATCCACATTCAATTGAGGTTAAAGGTTAACTCTGAGGGATTTATTACTATTGACTTTTTGTTGTTCGTGTCAATGCTGTGTTAATGTCACAAAATCCATTCATGAGTCATCTTTGCTGTGTGTTGAATGCCCCATAAAAGCAGTCCCCCTTTCAACAAAATACTTTACTGTAACCGAGTTTTAACCAACGCAGCTGCATTAATGCATCTTTAACTTATATTTGAAACGATGATAGGAACTCGATGCTGTCAGGTTTTATGTAATAGTGAAATAAAGAGAAAATGAACATATTTTTAGAAACAAAGTTAAGAGGGGATTTTATTTCAAAGCAGTCTATCTTGAGACTTTAGTCATTGTGCAGAGATAGCAGAATCTCTACAAAAGTAAATCTAGCAAAAATCTCTACTGGAGACTAGAGCTGGGCGATATATCGAGTTTTTAAAACATATCGATATATTTTTATACGAGATATAAGATGTGACAATATCCTTTATATCGATATAGTCTATGTTACGTTATAATTATAGTTGTGGAGCCGCAAGTTTGCCTCTCTTTCGTCCACTTTTGTCTCTACGCAACGTTACTCCGCCTCGCCTTCACTGAAGACAACTCCCCCTCCTACCCCATCGCTTCACGTGCAGGCAGCGACAAGACGGACACGGCAAATCTCCGTTAATGAGTTACTGCGCATCGCCCCATGCGTGGGGCTGGACGGCGTCAACGTGCTAACGAGCTAACCGCGCTAACGAGCTAACAGCGCTAACCCTAAAATCCTTTCATTCTCTCAAAAGTTGATAGCGCGCCTTATGTATGAATTCTGGTTGTGCTTGGTGGCCGCGAACCGATTTTATGTGGTACACGGCGTTCAGCAATCTGTCAAAAATGTTTGAGTACGACTTTGGTAAGCTACGGAGCTGCACCGCTTGATAGATTGTCGGCGCATTACGGCTACCGAGGAGCTTCGCGGAGTGATACGTACTGTGCATCAACGTAATATTACCGTATTGTGTGTGTATAAGGACCATAAATGGCACCTGTAAGAGAGGTGGTTATGAAGCGGATTTCAAACTCCAGGCTATCAGTCACACAGTAAAACTTGGGAACAGAGCAGCTGTAAAATCTGTCTGTCTTTGTTATTACGCTCAGCGTCTTTTAGTTTACATTTTGACTGCACAATTGTGAGCTCTTTGTTTAGCACAAAAACAACCTTGTTTTCTTTTATTTATGGAGCATTATTATTTAATGAATGCTCATAATTTAATTTTGAGTAATTTTTCATGTACATCTGTGCTGTATGTTAATAAAAGTGCCTGTGTGACATCTGGGACACAGCTTTGACTAAGAACTATTTTTGTTCTTACTTTATGGCTTAAAAAAAATATCGAGATATATATCTTATATCGCCATCCAGCTAAAAAATATCGAGATATGAATTTTGGGTCATATCGCCCAGCCCTACTGGAGACTATTTATTTAGCTGTGTGCTCGCATAAATTTTTGACAGATTGCCTGTGTGTTTCCATCAGAAGCAATCTGAAGAGTTATTCACTTCTTAACAACCGGACTTAGTGCTGCAATGCGGGGAGAAAATAAATAGACTTAGTGAGAGGATTTATGAAAGTGTGTGTGTGTGTGTGTGTCTGGTGAACCTTTTGAAGATGGTGCTGAGAGCGACATGCGCTGTTGTTGTCATTCTTAAGCGACCCCCCTCCTGCCCATCGACGCTGACTGATCATAGGACTGTAGCATGTGTGTGTGTATGTGTGCGTGTTTGGGTTCTAAGAGACAGCGCCTCCCTGCTGCGAAGTACAGAGTCAGAGGCAGCAGGTGCAGCTGACGCAGATTGGCTTTTAGCAGGCAGGGCCAGTTTGGGGGACAGAAAGGGAGAGAATGAGCTGAGAGGCGATAGAAGAGAAAGCTCAAACAAATACAACATCAGACCTTTGAACAGAACTGGATAGATGAGGTCACCGTGTTTTTAGCCCTTGGACAGTATGTGAGGAGGAAGGGAACAGGACCCAGAGTGTGCTGTGGAGGCATCTGACTTATTCTTGGCTTCAATGGCGCATGTGAGTAATGATTTAAAAAAACAAAGAAAAAAATCCACACAAAAGATTTTGTGAAGGTTAAAAGAGAAACTTTTTAGGAAGCAGGTAGTTTATTGTCGAGCCAAATCTCCAATAAGTTTAGAACAAAAACCTTGCTGGTCGTAGCCAATTAGAGTTTGTTTCCCTGTAAAGTCATCTCAAGTATAGGATTTTTCTTGCCATTCTTCTTGTTTAATTATCAGTGACGTGTTGAGGAACTGCTGAAGAGATGCGAACTCTGCGGCTTTGCATTTAGTCGCCTACATCAGCTCTGGCCTGGGCTCTTCATTGTGTCGACGAGAGCCCCTATCTCTGCCCGCACAAGTCAAGTGACATAAAGACGCACTGTTCGGCGTGTCTTTGAAAGGAACAATTGTGGCAGAGAGAGAAAGGCAGAGAAAGTGATGGGTGGGCTCCAGCCAAATAATGGTGCTGAAATGCTGTGCGCTCTTGTGTGATAGGCTTCTGTATTACAAAGAAAAGTAGTCCTGTCTTAGTTCATTTCATTATACTGATTATTCTGCAATAACAACCGCTAGAGATGACAGTGTGCGTTCATCTGTGCATCGTTTTCTAGTATGTGTGCATAATAATATTATTATTATTATTATTATATGAATCGGTCTGCTACTTGCGTTGGGATCAGAGTGATGAAGGAGAGGGAAGTGCTCTGAATGCCCTTCATCTGTCTGAATGCTTTTCCCTGGCTGTAAAACACATCGCAGGTTCAGCTCCTCTTCTTCTCCCCCCCCATTGCTGGCTGTCCTCCTCCACAGACATTGGCCGCCTCCCCCCTGTCTGTCCATCCTCTCTGCACTCAGATAACCAGTCAGTGGTACACCTCTTCTTCTACGACATTTGTCATTGGTTGATGTGTGCTGTGAATGCAGATAAATTCCTTTAAGAGGCAGTCTAGACTCAGCTGGCTATGCTGCTCGCTCTCTCTCTCTCTTTATCTCCCTCGCTCTTGGTGGTTAGCTCGCGCCGTCCTCTCTCCTGCAACACCACCACAACCTGCCGATTCCTCAGTAAACCTCTTCTGCTCCTTCTCTTCCCCTCTCCTCGTTCATCATCAGTTTTCTTCCCGTCTCTCTGCGTAATTTTATTTCTGATCAATCACTCGCCACTCTATTTCCCAGTCTGTTTTCTTTTCCATACTGCCATTTCCCTCTGTCCCCCTCTACCTCCCCTCAAAAAATACATTTCGTCTTTGACGTTTATTCATTTCCACCACTGTCCCATCTCCTCTTGATGTGAAGTGTCATGAAGGTGAGTGGTGCTGTTTTAAAGGATTTGATCTTTCTGTACTTGGCTTCCTGTTTCTCATAGTTTTGTGTTATTAAATATAATCTCTCTCCGTCTCTTAACTTACTGAGCCATCTGGTAGATGCGAGCAGCCGGTGTCCTTGAAGGCACTGCAGTTGCGTATGCTTCAGGTATAACAATTAGCCGGCTAGTAGGATGCTGCTGTGAGTCATCATCTTGACACTAGATGTATGTTCTAGTTCTGTTTCTTTCAGCATGTGCCTAGACAGGATGAGAGGAAGGGGAGGGGGCTGAATCAGTGTGAGGATAGAGGAGCCGCGTGTCAATGCAGACTGTAGCTCGTGACACAGTGTTTTGCACCAGCTGTGGCTGTGGTGCAGTGGCATCTCCGGCGGATTAATGATCACTGTTCAGCAGTGATAACAAACAGTTAAACTAATCACTGGAAGTAGTTTGCACAGAGGCTTCGTGTTACAGTCCATGGCACACAACACGTGCGGCTAGGGGCCGATGCTGTAACAGGTGAAACGCTCTAGTAGTGTTACAGGTTAGCTGGCAGTCTCTGCATTTTTTGGGGTCAATAAAAAGTCTAAAAATCAATATTTTATTAAACAGCTATCATCCATATGTTTATAAGAATGTATCAGATGTGTGAAGGAGTACAGTTTCGGCTACAGATGGCAGCTATTGAATAGAAACCCACTGTACACCTGCAAATGTAAGATTAGGTGTCAAGAATTGATAGAGGCCAAGAAGTGGAGCGAAGCGAGAGTGAATTGGCATCTAGCCTCCCCAAGAATGATGCTGCTGCTCTGTAATTGCTGGACTGGTTTAAAAAAAACATTCCAGAAAAAAACATTTTCAGGTTTAAATGTTTCTACTTTGCTTAATTTCTTCTGCACAGACAACACGAAGACCCACTTTAGCCTTGTTTGCCCATGTTGTGTCATTTCTGAGTTTGTGCATGTGTGTCTGTGTCAGTGCTCTCATTATGGATACTGTTTGGCAACCCACATCCACAGGAAGAAAATGAGTCTGCCAGAAATAATCCTCAAGAGCAGGTTGCTTTACGGAGTCACTTTCCAGTGTTTTTATTTAGGGTTGCTTTCTTAGGTACTCTTGGCGCACCGTTGCTGTGCAAGGCCGTGGTTTGCTCTTTGGGAACAATTACACAGTCGCTCAAAGATAAAACCTCAAACTGTTAGCGGACAAACAAGGAAGGCCCACAATTTACAAGCAGATTGTGGAAATAAAGGTTAAACAGACGATTGAAATGCAGAACTGGTGGTGTTTATAATAAGATGTGGAGTGTGGGGTTTATTTTTTTAAAGAACATTTTACCTTGATATTTAAAAATTCTATTAATTTCCAATTTTCCATGTTCAGGAGGAACTGCCGGTTCATCTCCTTGGACTGACCCTGGATCCAGAAAAATATCTGAGCTCTTATTAGTTTGTGATGTATTTTTGAAAATTAAGGCAGTGTCTCCAAATGTACCAATGTCCTTGTTATTTCAGTTTCATTTATTCTTCAAGCGTATGAAAGTGTTGCAGGGGTTAGCACTGTAGCTAACTGTTCAGTTCATTTCCACCATCAGGGCAGGGTCTTTGTGTGGGGAGTTTTTCTGTGTTTGTGTGGGTTCTCTGGCTTTAGTTAGTGGAGTTAGGTTAATTGGTAATTCTAAATTGCCCTTAGGTAAATGTGAGTGTGGGTGACCATAAACTAGGCTTAAGTATGGCCATGTACCAACTGGAAACATTTTGATGCAAAAAATTATAAAATTTCAACAGACAAAACAAACAAAATGAAGGTATTATACATATGATATAGGGCTGTGCGATATGACCAAAATCTCATATCCCGATATAAGAATTCTATCGTCCGATAACGATATAAATCACAAAAATGTAACATTTTCTGTAAATTCTGTGAATCTCGGGCAGCTCGACTTGCGGGAAGTGTTTCCAGCTGCGCGTCATGTAGCTGCAGTCGAGTGTTTTAACCGATGCATGAAACGATACACTTTTAGACATAAGTTGTAAAGGCCGCCGTTTTCTTTGCGTATTTATTACACGGCGTGCTGCGGGGAAAAGCCTGTTCTAACGTTTGAGTCTAAGGTTTCTTTTTTAGCACCTGGCGGCTCTTTTTTACTTCTCATCCTTAAATAATCTGCTCTTTCACGTGATTCAGTTTATTTTGAAAAGTCTCAACAGGATCTTGAGCTTTATTGTGAAAGGTTTATGTGGAACATAAACAAGCAGACACGCGATGCTGTTACCGTAGTTGTTGCTAATCACAACCATAAAAACAGGGCTTGTCAAATAAAATATAAGAGAAAGAGAGAACTTTAAGAAATTAATATAGCCACTACAGTGACCATCAAAACCATGAAAAAATATTGCCGTAAACAGTTTATTTTGCGACACCACGAAACAAACGATAGCGTAAAATGAAACGATAGACTGTTTTATATCGTCATCCGATATATATCGTTATATCGAACAGCCCTAATATGATACAACATCCTTTGTGGAAATGGTGCCTGTTAATCGACTCTTCATACTCATCTGAAACTATTCAGGGCCACTGTATCCAGAATTTTCCCTTATAATTCCAGCATTTCTCAGGCACATTAATCGTGACCTGAATATTGCTCTTGCTCTTAAAAAGTCTATCAAAGTCACCTCAGTCATCCCTGGTGGTCTCAGGATCAGCACCTTGGAGAGTGGCAGCGGCACAGTTTTTAAAGGTTGTAAATGATTCACCTGAGCTGTGTTGGAAACGGGATGCTTCATTTCGGCAGATAAAATCACATCATATAAATATGAGCTGGACTTCCAAGTTTTTTTTGTTTTTTTTTAACTGACTCAGTGTTTTTACCGAAATGGCACCTATGCATTAGTTTCCTTAACAAAGCGGGTCAGACTCCTTCCTGTGTGCACCTTATCTCAAACATTTCTTCTAAGTTGTTTGAACAGTTACGTGATTTCCTCTCTCTGCTGCCAATTTTCAAATTAAATTTTGTATGCTACTGTTTCATCACCTGATTACTTCCCTGCATCCCAACGACCTGCAAAATAGAAACATCACGGAGTTCATTCTTATCCAGGTAGCAAAAAGCAATTGCAATTACATTTGCAGTGCATCAATTTGCATTGTGGTTCTGCTCCGTCCTTGCTTCTATTTTATTCTGCTAACACTGAGCGCATCTTTTACATGAATTATTCATTGATTGTTACAAGTGAATTACAGAAGGGCCGCTCTTGGTAAATGGCAATAAAATGGAAAGATAATAGGTTGTATGACACACCATGCAACGGTTCTTATTTTGCTTTCAGGCAAAAACTGTAAAGATTCATTCTGAAGGTCATGTAGCCAGACAGTCCATTTAGCTTGAATCACACACATGAATATGAAACTGAATCTCTTTGCTAAATGGCTGGATCCAAATCAGTGCATACTCCAGGTCGTGGTAGGATTATTGAGTTGTGTTCAAGGACGTACTCAATAAAATTATGACCAGCTGACCTAGAGATCACACCCGCGCTCAAATCACTTTCTTATCTTTCTTCCATGTCACCCTAAGGCACAGGACGTTCAGTCTGCTTTTGCTGCAGATGTGTTTGGCTGCACATCTCTTCTGAGCATTGCCTGGTTCTGTGTGTTGCTGGACGCTCGTGTTTGACTGTGGTGTGTGATGTGGTCGTCTTGTGGCAGCAGTGCTCCCCGGAATAAACATTTACACAGTCTCTTGTTAGTCCTTCAGACTTTGCCAGAGTCAATACATTGACTGCAGAAAACATTTTTAGAGAGCGCTACTCAATGGCATGAAACAAGCCGCCACACATGGATTCTTTAACTTATTCAATAAAGATTCGGTGAGAAATCAGTTTAGGGTAGCTTTTCATATTGGTGCGGCCTTTATTAAACTGCCTTTTATTATGAATTGACATAATTACAAGCAGCAGATATGAGTCGGGAAGCAATTAAGTAATCAGAGATAAAATCATGCCCCGCCTTATATTGTCTTTTTTATCGTTCATCATTAATTTTCATTCGTTATGGCGATGGACACAAGTTCACGAGCTTGGTTTCTTTAACTTTTTAATTCATTCAATTCAGTTTTATTTATACAGCGCCAAATCACAACAACAGTCACTTCAAGGCACTTTATATTGTAAGGTAGATCCTACAATAATACATAAAAATTTGGCCAAGAGGCACTGAACTTGTGCTCAGATGTGTTTCTCTCACTGGAGAGGATTTCACCTCGGGGGTCAGTACATCATCAAGTCATTGTTTACTCATTCTGTTTGAGATTTGGCAGCGTCTGAGCTCTCCTCACCTTCACTTCTGTGATTTTACTGTGAGAAAACCAAGAAATGCGTCCACTTATTTTTCAAATCAGCAGCAACGTAATCATTTTTAGTGTCACTAATGGATCCCTATTCCAGGAGGTCTTGATCAAAAGACAAATTATCATGTTTTTATGTGTTTGTTGTGGTTCTGCAAAGGATAAAGGCTAAGAGTGCGTGACACCGACTGTTCCAGATGGAGTTCTCGGTCGGGAGGAGGGAGCCATAACTGGCCACAGGCTATTTAGAAAGGAGCTGCTTGCCCCCCACGCGAGGAGAATGCAGTCGGTTTATGCCAAGAGCTGTTTACATTTAATGCTTCCCCATAAAAGAACCCCCCCCCCCCCCCCCTTCCCACTGGTTTAACCATAGAAGGAAGTAGGCTGTCATTGGTCCCCATGAAGATACAAACTTAAAAACCCAAGCAAAGTCATTTGCGGCATAGAGGCCTCTTAAAGACCACTGGAGGCTTCGTAGTAGGTGGCCTCATCATCTGATTTTAAAGCATGTCACTGTTGTTGTTGTGTTGTGTGTAAGCCTTGGGGAACAGTGGTGAGGTTTTAGTGGATGCGATCGGCTTTTAAACAGGTAAACATGGTAAATGGCCTGTATTTGTATAGCGCTTTTCTAGTCCCTAAGGACCCCAAAGCGCTTTACACAACCTGTCATCCACCCATTCACACACTGGTGATGGCAAGCTACATTGTAGCCACAGCCACCCTGGGGCGCACTGACAGAGGCGAGGCTGCCGGACACTGGCGCCACCGGGCCCTCTGACCACCACCAGTAGGCAACGGGTGAAGTGTCTTGCCCAAGGACACAATGACCGAGACTGTGCAAGCCGGGGCTCGAACCGCCAACCTTCCGATTACAAGGCGAACTCCCAACTCTTGAGCCACGATCGCCCCTTCTTCAGCACCTGATCATCCACAAACAAAAATTATTTTTAAATGACTTTAGTAGTGTAACGAATCCAATTATTGAAATACAGCAAAAAAAAAAAAACAGAAGAGAGAAAAAATGAAACCATTCCAGACTGTTTGAGGTTAACTGTGAAACACCCCCCCCCCCCCAAGAACAATACTTTTTAAATTTAGAGAGAAATTAGGAAATAGGGGCTTAATAGTTTTATTTTATAGTTATTCACATCAGAAACGAAGAGTCTTGTAAGTCCCCTCAAGAAATGTATCCCACCTCGAGCAGCAGTAGAACATCAGCGCAGATGCTGTTGCTGCATTGCAGTCTTAACTTAAACACACCACGTTTTTCTTTTTTGCACTGCACCAGAGCATTTGGTTCTCTTTGAAGTCATTCACAGGTTGCAAAAAGGGTAGAGGACAAGATGAAGGACCACCATGTCCTTTCTCGGGACATCTTTTCTTCTTATGTCCATGTTGACGATGCATTTGTAGTTTATACACCAGGTAGTCATATGCGACAACTTCAGCAAGTGTTTGGACTTCATGCGCTGAAATGAGTCAGGGTGGTCATTTACACTTATTTAGCACTTTCCACTGTAATCTGATATCTCAAGGTGTATTTTAATACCAGGTGTAAATAGGAACATACAGTTCTGTGCAAAGGTCTTTAGTCCCCCTTCGTTCCTCTATATTTTGCCAGGAAAATTGGAAACAGGTGCAGTGAATTATTGAAACATGTCCAAACATACATAGAAATACAATAAATAAGACAAAAACAGAGTTTCTACAATTCTATCAACCTTGAAAGTTAATATTAAGTATGACTAACATTATCCCTTGACACTGTCTGAACTTTCCAAGGCAGGCTTTCTTAACCCTTTAAGACCTACCATAGAACCAAGTCCGCCAGAGCTTATCTTTATATTTTTACATGCTGTAGTGCCATTTTTGGGAGCATTTCAAGTTGCTATACATCAATACAACCATTATAGCCCAAATTTTAATAATATGTATGCATTAAATCAATAGAAACTACATAAATTGCAAAAAAGTGCAATAAACTGCAAAAAAAAAATTGAAAATCGTTTTTTGTTTTTGTTTTTTATATATATATCTCTATTTAGAGAAATTTAAGAGGTTTATTCCTAAAAACTGTAAATACAAAATTCATTTTTGAGAAACACCAATTTTTATATACTGCAGGAAAAACTAAAATAAATATTGTAATGCAAATTTGCAAAAAAAAACTGCATGTGCATCACAATAAACTATTTCCAGCAGTGCAATTTGAGTCCTAAGCATCCCAGAAACTATTCAGAAAAGTCAAACATGACTTTTAAAAACACCAGCAAAGGCTTATAAGGCCCTGAAGGTAAAAAACTACTTTTTCCACGAAGATGACGTCACTTCGGTTTCGGGCAGGTAATGGCGGACATACAGTAGTTCGCGCTGGTGTCTATTCCAACCTAGGAAGTGTTATGAACAGCTGATCGGATCGGCAAAGCGTGGAATATATTATGTTTTTGTTGCTGCCAGTGCTTTATATGCAATTTTTGCAAAGCTATATGTGGAAGGAAACCATGACTTAGGACAAGCTAATGGCATAACATGTAAGTACAACTCCTCCGGTTTCATATGCAAAAAAAAATATTGCGCTACCTTAATAGTTTTATTTTATAGTTATTCACATCAGAAACGAAGAGTCTTGTAAGTCCCCTCAAGAAATGTATCCCACCTCGAGCAGCAGTAGAACATCAGCGCAGATGCTGTTGCTGCATTGCAGTCTTAACTTAAACGCACCACGTTTTTCTTTTTTGCACTGCACCAGAGCATTTGGTTCTGTTTGAACTTGTACTCCAAAGCTGGTTACAAAACTCGTGTACCTTTCAGTGTCGCCCGGCAAGCACAATTATAGTGACGCTGAGGCTAAAGGAGCACAGATTGGAAACCAGCTATAATGTAAATCTGGCAAGAAAACATCTACGGGACTGCCACTGAAGCAACTTTATGACTAACATTTCTGTTTTAACATTTCATAGAATACTTAAAAATTCTCTGTTATCACTGTTGGCATCACTGGGTCGGATTAAAATAATAACAGATGGTGTGATTTTTCTTTTTTTGTGTGGTTGAACATTAAAACTAAGTAAATTATAAACTCCTATCTGAGATTGTCTGAATGTGTGGCAAAGGTTGTCAGCTGCCCTGGTGCGCGGGGATAAAATGATACTAGCCTTTCTAATGTTCGGAGCATTGCTCATGTCTCATTCTGGAAACGGTGATCTTTTTATAGTGTCAGTGCTGACAGCAAACCCTCTGCACGATCTGATTTGATTCCTTTGAAGTGCAGACTGTGATTTCCTATTGTAGATATCTGAGATGTCCTCAGCTTTTCTCACTGGAGTGCTATCATTGTTTCATCAAAGCCAGTTCTGCTTCATCATCATCTATCCCGAATCTTTCATTTATGTGTGTCTCCCCTCCCCTCTCTCCTAGTCCCACCCAGACTTCTTTGTTTTTGGTTTTCTGAGGAAGTCACGGGGAGGTGTTGTCAGGAGGTGTTGAAAAAGAGTAATCATAGCTTATGACACTAATCTGTTTCTGTCTCTCCTCTCTCTCTTTTCTCCGGCAGGTGAAAGAACGTGCAGACCGACTGTCTCACACTAAGCTATGGAATGCTCTCTGCTCCCACCATCACTAACCTCCAATCTTTGGACTGAGCTCCAAACGCTTAGTTAGCGGCTGTGCTTCTCCCCTCAGACTCTTTATAACCAGGGGACGAAGAGAAGGTGTGGGCTTACCAAGTCCTCCGCTAAAAACGCACAGAGCACTTCATCTTTTTTTTTCTTCTTCGTCTTTTTTTGTAGATATTTTAAGCAGGATTTTTGTTTCTTTGCATATTTTTCTCACCTGAAATCATATCAAGATGGATCTGGAGTCGTATCTGTGGATGGTGGTTATTGGCTTCATCATTGCCTTCGTCCTGGCATTTTCAGTCGGAGCTAATGATGTGGCCAATTCATTTGGCACAGCAGTGGGATCCGGCGTGGTCACTCTGAAGCAGGCCTGCATCCTGGCATCCATCTTCGAGACGCTGGGTTCAATGTTGCTCGGGGCCAAAGTGGGAGAGACGATTCGGAAGGGCATCATAGATGTCAGCCTCTACAATGACACGGTGCCCGTGCTCATGGCAGGCGAGGTCAGCGCCATGGTTGGTAAGTTGAATTTGCTCTTACATCCACTGAGTGACGCAGTTGCCGCTAATGTCTTAAGCCTCATTTTAGACATGCAAATCCTTATGTTTATCTGATGGACAGTTTTAGGCCATGCTGGAATAAGCACCAGAGTCAATTTGATGTAAAAGCCACAACAGCACTTCTACTAAATAGACCCAGTGATTGTTTGTTTTTGTTTTTTTTAAATTTGCAACCTGTCGCATGTCTGAATGAAGTTTGAAGTAACTTGAATGTGCAAAAAAAACTTGGATGTCGATGAAATTTAGGATTCATTATTTTATTTTATCCTTTACAAATCACATCAGACTTCATCAAAACTTGTAACAAACACGATTAGTGGAGAACATGCTTGACTTTTTGATGTTATAGCTGCTAAACAACTGTTAACAAACAGGAAACAACCATGAGACTGGAAATAAGAATAATAGTTGTCAGTAGCTCTGAAAACAGTCTGTAAATGCTTTTTATTAGAGATGCTTAAGTGTATTTTTCTTTTCTGTCTTCTAAGACTGTTAAAAGGCTTTTGAATGAGCCGCGATGGAAGAGAGACATTTGACTTTGTTGCCTCGGCGATTTTTTTTTTCCTGAAATTTTTTGACTCTTTAAAAGTTGATTCATTTGCTAATATTAGTTGTGATGCTAGTTGCAGCCAAGAGAAACTCCTGCGACTTCCACTCCATAGATGAAAAATGTGTTACCAAAGGTGCCCCCCTCCCCCCATCACTCCAGTGTTACTACTACAAGTTTCGATCCTTATCCAGCAAAGGGTCACACAGAGCCAAAGATCTATTTTCAGCCATTCGGCCACACGATCAAGTATTCCTACAGCAGTTTTCCTGATGTCAACATCATCCTGTCCGTCTAGGATTACAACAACACATGCTTTTTCCTAGTAAAATAATAAATAAAAACTCTTTACATTAGAAATCTTTCTCACATGCCTAAAAGATTTGCACATTGCAGTAATATATGGTATATATTAAAGAGGAAATGCTTCAGTTTTTTTTTTGTCCCCATCACCTGTAAAGTTGTAAAATAAGAGAAAAATTAAAAAATTACTTTCCAACAGCCCAAAAGACAATTTTTTAAAACTTCAACAATGTCTTATTTATTACCTCATATAAACTACTTTGATATGTATTGTTCAATATTTACCATGTCACAAATTAGGCCCTGCTAATCCTCCCGAAATCTGCTAAATCCATAGCTTAATGCAGACATAGACCTTTATAAAAGGCTTAGAAATGAATTTGAATTTAACAATAATGTTATATATATTATCCTGGGCTCAGCTGGTACTTGTGACATGCACCAATCCTCATGTATGTATCATAATTACTGTTATTAAGCAGTGCACCTCACTCACTTTCTTACTGTACATGAAAGGCACTGCACGAAGTGTTTTTTTTTTTTTGTTTTTTTTAATGTATTTTCAGATCAAACTTTATTGGGGCTTTGCAAATGTTAGCTAACCTTGCAGCATTGTAAGTATTTCCTAAGAGCCGCAGGAAAACAAAACTCCTGAAGTGAAACATAAAGAGGAATTGTTGAGTATCAACTGGAGACTCGCACACCACCATTTCAGTAAAAGCAGAAAACAATGGGTCTCCCATTAGGACAATACCATTTTGATGACAGACTGCTGGCAAACGTTGATTTAAAAAGGGCAGCATTATGCACAGGGGATTCCCAAGGAGATGAAAATTCAGGTGTGGCTGGCTGCCACAGGTCACTGTTGGAGAAACGTTTTAACTGGCATATTGTTCATGCATAATTAAAGAAGTTTTAACCTATTGTTAAAACTTCCTCCAGTGCTTCTTGTGTACTGGAGGCTTTGGTGTTTTGCTGGAGTTTAAAGTCTAATTTAGGGCTGACAATGATTTGTCCTATTATCTGCTTCTCTAGGATAATGAAAACAACCGCATGTATAAAATCTCCAGCCAAAATAAGCTTTTAAAAGGTTGCCTCCCCCCCCTGCAGGTTATAAGTGTACTATGTACACCCAAAACAGTACTTAACAGCTAACTCGATGAGTGTTTCTAGCTCTACTTACCGGAGCACTGAACAGACACCATGCTAACTCAATTTATGGAAATGTAAGCCGAGAGAAATGGTACACATTTTTCTACACATACACATTCCCTAGCGCCACTCGGCTGAAACTGTTGTGAACCTCAGCTGTGTGCATGAGTCAGTGCAGTTTCCTGGTTCAGCTGTTGATTGGCTCTTTGGAGGCAGGTTGTGTCATCCCTCATAGAATACCTCTGCTGTAAAACTGTTTCGGCCCCTCTTAATTCCTGTCCTCAGCCCCCTTCAGGTCATGCCACAGCATCTCAATTAGATTAAGGTTAAGGCTCTGGCTTAGCCTCCGCAACAAATTTTCTTTTTTCAGCAGCTCTGTTGTTATTGTTTCACTGTGTGCGCTTTGGGTCATTGTCTGCTTACATCACCCAAAATCTCCAGAGCTGCAGGTCATGATCCGCTGCCCCTAAAGTTATCTTGTAATTTTCAAATTCACTGTTTCCTCAGTGATTTGACAGGGTGCTCTTTCACTACACACATTTTATGACTTTATTTATAGAGAGAGGTACCTCTCTAAACCCACACTTCCAGTTTTTCCTGATTTTAATGAGCTTTTTAAAGTCTTAGTCTCAGATGTTCTTTTCAATTTTCCAGCTTGGGCCATGAAACTACTCTCTGTGTTGAACTTTGTCTGTGTTATTGGTTTAGTTAAAATATTTGTCTCTAATGAATGTAGTGATTTAGAAGACATATTTGAGTGATTATTTCGAAACTTTTTCTCACGACTGGATCTTAAAATATTCCTCTTTTTAAATATATATAATCTTCTATGTCAAAAACACTGCAATTACTCACATCATTGAGCAATTTTTGAATAGCAGTCTTTGTTAAAGGAGGGATAAACAAAGCCTAGTGTAGTTTTCAGATTATACTTTTGTCTCAGCTTCTATAAACACTGCAAACTTAAGGCAGTCATTTGGAATTTCAAATGGCACTCTCAGGCCCTCATTTAAGATGTTACATGATGTCACACAAACTGCAGATGGGAATTAACTGCTAATTTTCCCAAGAGATTGTTTTTGTGCATGGAGGCGGACAAATAAATAAACCAAGCTAAACGTTAGATTTTTGTCTCTGTTTTGGTCACAGGGTCAGCCGTCTGGCAGCTAATCGCCTCCTTCCTCAAGCTCCCCATCTCTGGGACTCACTGCATCGTTGGCGCCACCATCGGCTTCTCTATGGTAGCCATCGGCACAAAGGGAGTACAGTGGATGCAGCTTGTCAAGATTGGTAATGGCAGAAGATTGTATCATAGTGTGTGTGTGTGTGTGTGTGTGTGTGTGTGTGTGTGTGTGTGCCTATAATAACTGCCCCATTTTCCAGTGAAACCTGATGGAATAGAAACCACTCTGAGATATGCCCAGTGGAGTTTGATTTTTAGAAAGGTTTCTAGGTTTTTAGTAAACAACAATCTTCAGATTGTGTTTCCAAGTACATGACTCACTTTATACCCAGTACTTTATTGAGTTTAGTTTAGACAGATAAACCTATTTCTTCCTTGTTAAGAGCCTCTGTCATACATCATACAGCATCCAATAATAATGCATACTTTAAAGAATAAACTCTCACGTCACCATTAGGGCTGCCACAAACGATTATTTTGATAGTCGACTAGTCACCGATTATTTATGCGATTAGTCGACTAATCAGATCATCATCCACTGGACGTAAAACTACAGCTTATTGCACCAGCAGCATCTGCTCTTATATAACTATCATTAGCTTACAGCTTTAAGCTTTTAAGGTGCTAACTAAAAATAAAGACAAGATGATAGTTTATTCAATTTTAATGAAATTTGCAGATTGTTTCGGTGAAGTTTAATAAACTCCTTGCTATCTATAACAGGACAACGGAGTATATTCTCCAGCATCTCACACTTCTGATAATCAGCTGTCTGCTTGACGTTTATTCAGCTGTGTAAAAACTATAACTTTAATCTCAGACAAACCGATTTACTCAGGAACAAATAAAATACTAAAAAAAAAAAAAGCCGCCCAACAACATTTTTAAGTTATCTAAGTGACTCATATATATTTAACCTGAGTAGCGAAAGAGGCGGTGGGTTTGAAAACAATTTGCCGGGAGTCCGGTGTTCTTACCGCGCTAGTGACCTAGCCCCCGGCTAGCTATCGAGCTAGTGGGTAACAGACGTCTCCGAAAACGTCGGAGCGCTTTTGAAAATATGCGGTGTCCTGATAAACTGAGCCGATATTTGAGGTTTACACAGCTACATTCTCGGCTGAAAATATGTTAAACGTTTATTTTGTGACCCAGAAAGAATAATAAGAGTAATATTAAAACTAACTAGCTGCCGCCATTGTTGGAAACTGAGCTGGGCCGCGCTATGAATTCTGGGACACAGCTGCTTCTTCTTCTTCTTCTTCGGGGTTTAACGGCAGCTGGCATCCTTGTACATGCAGTGCTGCCATCTTCTGTTTCAGTCCGTTATTACACTCTTAAATCCTGCTACTTATTCTTGCGTCTTTTGGGATCTTACAAAGCTTCAAACGACGCGTCGACTATTAAATCAGTCGTCGACGATTTTGATAGTCGACGTAATCGTGACTAGTCGACAAATCGTGGCAGCCCTAGTCACCATAAAACTGGTTATTGGGATTTATTCTCATACTTAAATACATAACGCATAAATGAAATGACTTGGAATTCATTTTAGGAAGAGAACTGATGGCTAAAAACACAAAAAACTATTAAAACACAAAATTTCTAGTTGTAGAGAGTTGGCAAGGCTCTCCTGTCGTTTCCTCATTAACATTTTTCAATTCTTCTTCAGTGGCGTCTTGGTTCATCTCCCCCTTGCTCTCTGGACTCATGTCTGGACTTCTCTTTATGCTCATCAGACACTTCATCCTCAACAAGGTAGGCGCACATCACTTTCAACTAATGCTGTGTTCAGTTTTGTGACACTGCCCTTGCATTTGCAGCCGTTGCACTCTCCGCACTCACACTTAGCTGCCAATCTGGTCATTTTAATATAAGAAATCGGAGACAGACTTGCACGTGTACGCCCAACTTGTCTGAAAGAACTTGAGCACAGATAAAAACCCATTTGATATGGCAACACCCGCGTATTTGTTATGTAATGGGAAAGCTCTGGCAGACTAGGAAGTGCTGCAGATCATCCGAGGGTCACGACTGCAGGATTATATATGAGTGAGTCACGGGAAGATTTGCCGTTTGGGCCGGTGTTACTGCATAGATGGGTCAAATTAGGAATGAGTTCATTTTTGCGTCTGCGGGCTATTTGCATCAGAATATTCGATCTTTCTGTTTTGTGTTTGCAGGGTTGAGATTTGTTACTTCTGTAAAATCCACATCCCATTTAGTGTCATTTTACATTTCACCTGCCTCATTAGTCATATTAATTATTAACCTTCTGATAAAAGCAAGCCATGGTTGTGCAAGATGGAATAATTGTATTACTCCACACCTTTAAATTGACCTGAGCTAAACTTTTAGCCAGAAGATGTTCTCATTTTCGCTAATATGTTATTGTGTTGTACATGTTTTGTTTTATGATTTATTATCATTATTGTTGCATTTCCTTTTTTACTTCACAGGATGACTCTGTTCCAAACGGATTGCGAGCATTGCCCCTCTTCTACGCCTCCACCATTGGTATCAACACATTCTCCATCATGTATACTGGAGCTCCATGTAAGTGCTTATTCCCAGTATATCTCTGATTATTTAACCTGACACCAGTGTATGATCAAATTATCACCTCAGGGATGGAAGCGCTTGTTAGTTTGCTCAAAATTCCTCTTGAATGTGTGATGCCAGTACATGATTTTGTATTTTTTTTTTTTTTTAATGTGTGTTTATTAACTGCAGTGCTCGGGTTGGAGATGCTACCGGTGTGGGCCATCTTTCTCATCACTTTAGCTGGCTCGCTGGTCTGCGCAGCTCTGGTCTGGATATTGGTCTGTCCCTGGATGAGGAGAAAGATTGCAAGTAAGTATCTGTTAAATTTGGTTTAGGGTTAGGGTAAGTGTTGTGTTTAGGTATTTGGTTTTATGTAAACGAATGTCCTCACAAGGATATCCATACAAGTGTGTGTGTGTGTGTGTGTGTCCAGTCTGTCTCTCTCACGCCATGTGAAAACGCTCTGACACCAAACAACGGAAGCCAGGGCATGTGCTTTCTTGTTGGCCTCTGCCAGAGGCACTAAAGCCACCAGAAAAATCCCTGTGAACTCTCCAGTGCTCCACTTAGATTTTTGGGCGTAGAGCTACTTGGTCAGATGAAAGAGGCTAAGATCGTGGCCTGCAGTGTAGAAAGCTTTCAGGATCAGGGCTGGGAATTGTTTCCCTAATGGGAAAACCAGCCCACAGCAAAGCAGGCAGTGCTGTAAAACTCATGACACAGAAAATTAAAACATTGGAAAAAGTAGACAGTGGTGGATAAAGACAAGGCACAGCTCTGTTTATTTTAACTTTGTGCTGGATAAATAAAAGGTTCTTTGTGTAAGAGCTCAAACACTTGATCCAAAAAATCTGATCAATGCCAGAAATGCTTTGCACTATAAAGAAATATAAATAAAATTTAATAAGAAGCTGAGTGGTATTTATAGGCCATGAAAAATAATATCTATGTTTAGGCCAAAAAAATGAATGTTTTTTTCCATTGACTCGTGGTTTGTGTGACCGTGTCATGAACCCCCTAATGCCTGCGAGGATTACAGGTAAAATTATTGGTGCTAATCTGGATATTACTGCATCCACTTAAATAAAACAGGTCATAACTCTGATTGGGTTTTTTTTTCTCTACTGGGGTATTCAAAGAGTCGGGTAGGCACTGGGATAATTTAGATAATCTGTTTCTTGTCAGAAGTTTTGTCTCCCGAACCTGAAAGCAGAAGCAACAGCTTTTTTTAAGCGTGAAAAGTTGCAAATAAATTCTAATCTTTTTTTTTTCTTTCCCTTTTTTTGTCTAACTATTGTTTTGCTTTCTTAACTGGCTGCCATCCAGATTGGTTTCCTTGAAATCCTTTAATAATAAAAGGCTGCCACAATACAGTTGTGGCTTTCCTTTCATGATGGATTTAAAGCAACCTGCAAAAATGTCCTAACTCGGTGCTCTTTCAACTGCTGCTTGATCTCCTCCAGGTCGTTTAAAGAAAGAGCAGGCTCTGTCGAGGATTTCTGATGAGAGCCTGGATAAGATCCCTGAAGAGGAGGAGGAGAGCCCCGTCTTCAAAGAGTTACCAGGGGCGAAGGGCACAGATGAGGCTGTGATGCCGCTCACAGGCGGCAGCAGTGACCGGGGCACCCGCGAATCCAGCAGCGAGCTCACCAACCTGGCGAATGGAGGCACTATCCTGCCAAACGGCAGGGTGTATGGTACAACTGGACATTTATAATAATATTTGATAAGAGGAGAGTAACTATAGCTTTATTTATGCGTTAATACTTATTAGCATAAATAAATTTGCCATTAATGGAGATCAAACTCGTCGGTCATCATCATTAATATCCTGCTCCCACGCAGACTTTTCATTAATCGTCTGTCTTCCAGGTCGGACACACTCAATGACGAACGGCAGCCTCAAATCCCCCATCTCTAACGGCAGCTTCAGCTTCGATGGCCACATGCGTAGCGATGGCCAGGTGTACCACACGGTGCACAAAGACTCGGGTCTGTACAAAGACCTGCTTCACAAAATCCACCTGGGCCGCATGGATGACAACGAGCGCTCCAACGCCGGCCCGTCTGACAACAATTACCGCCTGCTGCGCCGCAACAACAGCTACACCTGCTACACAGCGGCAATATGCGGCATGCCCGTCCAGCCGATGCGCTCCGAATCACGCGAGGACAGTGAAAAGCTGGTTGGTGAGGGAGGCGGCAGGAGCAACAGCGTGTCTTACTCCAAAAAGCGGATACGCTACGACAGCTACTCATCGTACTGTAACGCCGTGGCCGAGGCTGAGATCGAGGCCGAGGAGGGCGGAGTGGAGATGAAGCTTGCCACAGACCTGGAAGGGGTGGAGGAAGAAGGGGCTGCACCTCCAGGGCCGGACGACTTGGAGGATCAGGAGGAGAAGGACAAACCTGAGGTGTTTCTGCTTTTCCACTTCTTGCAGATCCTCACCGCCTGCTTCGGTTCTTTCGCCCACGGAGGCAACGATGTCAGGTGCTGCCCCCTACGTGTTGCATGACAGATAGCGACCTTTATGGTCCAGAGTACATTTCTCTGTCAACTAAATATAAAAAATCATCTTCACGCTGCTCTTTGGACTTGAGTATATAATGCCTGAATAAGGTTTTTATCTACTTTCTTGTTTGTAGTAATGCCATTGGGCCTTTGGTGGCACTGTGGATGATCTATGAACAGGGCGGTGTGATGCAGGATGCTGCCACTCCTATCTGGCTGCTGTTTTACGGTGGTATAGGCATCTGTGCCGGCCTGTGGGTATGGGGCCGCCGCGTCATCCAGACCATGGGGAAGGACCTCACTCCCATTACCCCCTCAAGGTGAGAAAGTCGCCTCACAGGAGAGTGAGTGCACATGTGCATGTCTGTGGATGCGGTTGGGTGCGTTTGAAGGAGAGTTGTGCTGCAGAGGTGAACTATCCACCATGCTTTGGTTTTACGCGCTCCATAGAGCCTCAACACGCTGACACAAACAAGTTCATAGAGGGCTCCCAGCCTCCATGGTGAGTACTTACTTTCCCACAGCCGTATTAGAATGCTTATGCACAATGTCTTAAGGGCAGTAAAGTGCAAATGAACAATCAGAAGGTACTTAGTAATCTATGTGCAGACAGCAAAATGCATAAAGCAGTTTGTCTGTTGTGTAACTAATGAATGTTCTGATTTTCCCTCACTCTCTGCCAGGGAGTGACCTGCACACACAGTGTTGATGTGCACTCATGTTTATCATCAGAGGTCAGACAGATCGTTTAAGTGAAAAGATCTGTGTGTTCAAATCCATTACATTTGAGTTTATTAGGTAAAATACAAAGACTGAATGGATTTTTTTTATTACTTTTTCCTGCTATAAACGTATAAATAAAAATTTGGTGATAAATAAATCTTGATCTCAGCATTAAGCACACTATTTATGATTTTGGGAATCATCCCAGACTTTTCTAGAAATAATTCTTACTACTTTTTTACAGAAATCTGCTTTAATAATAGTATCTTAGTGGTGCCTAGGGAGTGAAATAGTAGCGCTTTTTTTTTTCTCAGATTTTTTTGACCTATTACATAAAAAATTCTGAATAAACAAGTAGACTTTCGGACCACAACAAACAAAGCCTGAGGACACTGGCTGTCTGATAACCTGAGCAGTAGACGTCTCACATCCACAAACCCGTGCTGTTGCTCTGTCCTTGACTTCAGTCTCCTCCTTCCTCTCTCTCTTCTCTTCCCACGCATAAGATGAAGAGTTTGCGCGTGTGTGTGTGTGTGTGTGTGCGCGTGCGTGCGTGCGTGCGTGCGTGCCCGCGTGTGTCTGTGCATACCACCGAGTTGTTTGTGTGCTGAGGAAACCGAACTCTGCAAGTCACTGTGCATTGAATGTACTGTATGTGTCCGAGCATGCATGCACGTTAGGGTCTAATTGTTCCAGCAAGGCGTTTTGAGGTTTGCGTGTGTGCGTGCGTGCATGTGTGTGTTTGAGTGGCTGTGTTTTGTTGCCTGGCAGGAACATCACACAGGGTTGCAGGAAGCTGTTTGGCATTCTGGGTGAAGAGAAGTAGAGCAGGAGGGGTGAGGGAGGGCCACAGTGGGAACCGTAGCCTCTCTTCTCCAACCGCAGGGAGGGACGCCAGTCTGACTCTTGCACTTTTCTTTCCCCCCCCCGTCCTCCTTTCTCCTTCCTACCCACTCCTGTAAATCACTATTTTTGTGGTTAACCCTCTTCTTCTTCTCAGCGCCCTGCTTTTTTCTTTTTCTTCATTCCTTTACATCTTGTTTTTTTTTTTTTTTACGTCTCACCTAAAGAGCTTTCTCTCTGTCTCTCCCCTTTTCCCTAAAGTCTCTTTCTCACGCTCACGCCCACGCCATCTCATTATTTTCCCTTCCCTCATTTCTCCTCTTTTTGTTTGGGCTCTCTCTTTTTTGTCTGTCTCCTTTCTCTCTTAATCTCCCTCCTTCCATCACCAGCTTAGACTTTTTGCCAGGACCCAAAGACAAATTTGCACTGGTTCACCGTTCTAAAGACTTGATTTCCTCCAGTGTCTGTTTCCATGCATCACTCTGAAAAGAAGTTTGTTTGGGGCAAGGACACAGAAGTGTTTATATGTGTGTCTGCGGTCTATGTGCCCGGGAATATATTTTAGCAGCCGCAGCGAACACCTAAAAAGTGCAATGTATCACAGCAGTAAAAAGACTTTTGAAACTTGAAGTATGGATTTTCATCCTTCTGCCCAGCTCTGCTGTTGAAGCACCACAGGGACAGATTGCTGCAGATCTACCAGGCTCTGCAAAGCATAACCAGCAGAACTCAGAGAAACACAAACAATCATATCTCTTTGTGATGAGTCGATATGGCACACTTGTCCAGTTGTGTATAGTTTATTGTTGCTGTTGAGAGGTGGAGCGAATGGTGTGAGTTTTTTCTGTAGCTTTCTTGCAAGACCCTCTACTCCTACATTCTGACATGAGCTGGGGGAAAGCACAGGTCTAAGTAATACAGTTAACATTTGCCTAATGGCTATCAATTTCTGTAGGCCATGAGTTGGGGCCAAGTGGCCATTTACAAATGGGTTCAAAATTAATCAGGTGACATCGCTGGTGCTCTGCTGTCTTAGAGATTGGCTCCTGCTGCTCGACCACTCCACACTCCGCCTGCAGTGACATTTAAATTTCAGTCGTATCTTCATCTGGAACCTTAGCTCAGTGTTTCTGACGAATGTTATTGGCTGCCATCTAGTAAGAAAAAAGCCACATTTTTCTCCTTTTAAGTTGCATTTTCATGCATTTAGTTTAATTTTTTTCCCCTCTTTTATGATTTGGAAGTTTATTCTAATGTCTAATGTCTTCTCTGTGTGTGTCCTGAAAGCAGCTGGTGGCTTTAGAGAAACTGTCTTCTAGTAAGCACAAGGCAGCACAGAAACACACCAACACAAAGGCCTGTTTGTATATCACATACTGAAACTGTGTCCATTATGAATAACACACTAGTGTGTAATACCTGGTAGAAATGCTGTGTTTATTGTGTGTGTGTGTGTGTGTGTGTGTGTGTGTGTGTGTGTGTGTGTGTGTGTGTGTGTGTGTGTGTGTGTGTGTGTGTGTGTGTGTGTGTGTCAGATATTTAATATTATTTCTGTTTTTCAAATGTGTGTTGGGTATACTTTAAAGAACTGCTGAATGCTCTGCAATGGTTTTATATGTGGATGCCAGTGAGATCGTGCCATCATGAGCATCATCCAAGACATCACAATGAAGAATGTCTCTTTGCTCCCTCCCCCCTTCCCTTCCTCTCCCTTCCCTTCCTTCCACAGTGGATTCACTATTGAACTGGCTTCTGCAGTCACAGTCGTGTTCGCTTCCAATATCGGAATCCCTGTCAGTACCACACACTGCAAGGTATGACTGAGTGGCCTTCCAGCTGGCCTCTCAACTCCCTTTCAGGCATTTCCAGGGGACAGGGAGCTCACACTGCCTCCCAGGCCGCCGTGCTGGACTGAGCTAGAATCGCGCACACACACCGCTTTAGCTATAATTAGTGCTTAGTCATGTCGTGAGATAATTAGCTAAAATCTGTTTTAGTTTACTATAATTTTATGCCTACCTCCCTACAAGTGCTCTGCTTCTTAGTTAAATTTCTCCACAGAAATCAAAGCTCAGATTATTGTGGCAGAGAAAAAAAAGGATAATTGCAGTTTATGAAAACGTGGGTCTTATTTATTAGTTTTGACCTTCTTTTCTGTCTGTTGTGATCACTTGTACAAGCTAGGCCGAAAGCCGTGAGCACGACATCATTAGTCCAACAAAGTCAGTAACACGGGCCCTACTGTCGGGTGTGTTGTGGGGGGGAAAAAAAAAGCAAGAAAGTATTTTCCTGTGGAAATCAGCAGGGAGCCTGACTCGGTTAAATTTCCTAATACCAGTTTTACAGTTACATTTTAATTTTATCATTAAAATCTCTTTAAACATTATCCTCTAGCTGATTTACTGAAATCCAGGCGATAAAAATTCTCGTAAGTCTGAGTTGCCTTTAATTATTACAGGGCGCTCCAGGCGGCTTTTCAAATAGCAGAAGAAGCTCTGCTCAATTGTTTTTGGTCCGATTTGCCATTTCTATCATTTCCATCCTCATGAGTATGAAAAATGAACCCTAATATTTCCAGTTTGGTAAAGTGTTTCCCACAGTGATCACAGTAACAGCATCGTTAGTAGAAATCGTTGTCAAAACGATGTAAATACCACTCATTTTCTCATAAACGAGACTTATCCTCCGCAGGAACTGATAATCCTAACCAATCTTTGAGGTGCATGAGAAGATCAAAACGAATCCATGTCCAGCCCGCTACAACCAGCCCCAGGCAGCAGTGTGCAGCCCCTCTCCCCTGTTCTTTTCAGGAACAGCAGATCGAGGCTGGAATTCGAGACGGACCCCACCAGTCCCAGTCCTCCCCTGCCCGCCCCCATCAACACGGTGTCTCATTCTCTGTTTCATTTCCACCAAGTCTCTTCCATTTTGCCCTCTTAGCACTGGCATGGTTTGGTGTGTGGGTTTTCGACCCTGCCGTGCTTGTCCGCAAGCAGACCTCAACCTCCCAAATACCTATCACCCCCCCCCCCCGAAACCCACCTGTCACACTTGTTTTCCACTTTTTTTTACCTCTCCATCTTTCTCTGTCTGTCTCTCTACTCATCTATCTTCACAGCGGATTTTGCATTGAAGTAATGAGTGCGCTAACAGTGCTTGTTGCATCAAATGTGGGCATCCCAATAAGCTCCACCCACTGCAAGGTATTGGTAGTGAAGTCATCCTAGAGAGCCCTCCGGGAGCTCGCCTTCATCGCTTCACCTGTAGCTGTCAATCGCCAAAGCCAATCACAACTCCCGAAGTTGACGTTTTGATTTCTCGTGCAGTTTTCCTTCAGCAACACAACCCCAAGTTTGACTGAAAGGTAGCTTTGTAAGATTAAAGAATGTTATCAGGCAGTTACGTGCATGTTTATTAGACATACAGCAAATACATAGATATCATCTTTATTTATTTATTGTTTTTTGTTTATTAAATTAGTAGTAAAAGTTTTTTTTAATAGATGAAAAACTAGGAATATTTGCTAAACAAATACACAAGTAGAGAGTTTGATGATAATATTGATATCACTAAATATCAAGCTATTGCCGTTAGCCTCTTAGCTACTTGTAAAGCTGAAGCTGGATGAAACACCCGAAATGTTTGTTTTTAGCTTATATAAGATCATACGTGCAATAATCAGTGAAAACAGGAATGCAAAAATGTTAGCTCCACTGAAGGGAAACTGCACAAGACTCAAAACTGGGTTTAAGTTACTGGTGATCTATTTGTCTAAACATCAATATCATCGCCATCCATACCTTATCTTCATTTCTCACCTCCAAATGCCTTCGCGTTTCCTTCCTAAAAACCTTGGATAATCAACTGCTCTGCTAAAATGCTAAATCTACTGATGGTTAGAGGTATATAATCGTGGTGGTGATTTGAATGATTTAGTGATTCTTATTTATTTGTTTATTTTAAATGTGGAGATGGTCCACAGATGATGCTGGACTAAAAAAAAAACCACTAGCAAGACTTGCAGCTCTTTGACATTTTAAATTGTTTGGTTTTCAGAAAGTAGCCAGCAACATCTCTCAACATCTTCAGTGTGTGTGTGCGTGTGTGCGTGCGTGCGTGTGTGAGAGAGAGTGTGTCTGTATCTGTGTCACTGGCATCCATTCGGTTTCAGTGAAGTTCTGTTGTGTATGAGTGATAATTTTTCTTTTCAGGTCTTTTGTGTGTGTGGGTGTGGAAGTTAAACCGAATGGATGGGTGTGTGGGTCGGTGTGGTATGGTAATGTGCAGTGACTCGTTTCAAAAACTCAAAAGCAATACGAACACTGAGGTCACACCGAGTTCAGAATTTGTTGCTCCGTGCTTCAGGTACTAAAACCATCAAACAAACAATGTGACCACTGAGTTAAATATTGTTCAACACATGCACACCCTGCTTTGGAAAGAGGAGAATCCAAGAAATGCTACATTAAAGTATCTTGCGTTTAAGTAGAGAGGCTACATGACCTGAATGTCTTTTCTGGGAGATATTTTTGTGAGTCTAGTAGAGCTTAGTCTTATTAAGACTGACTAATAAACCAAAAGAACAGGCTGGACTCTGTTGACCCGACCTTCCACATTTAGTCAGCGTGTGACAGACGGTGTCTCATGTTGCTGCGGCCATATAAGAGCAGGGAAACGCGGTTTAACTCCCGCCCACCTGTAGCGTCACTAAGAGCTGAAACCACTCACTGCACGTTACTCCAACACTCAGGTGTGTCGCTTTGAGTCTTTGAACATGGATTAGAAAACAATCTCTTTTGTATTCTGAAGTTATTTCTATCAAAAGAAAGAAGTGGAAGTCTGAAATTTGCAGACAGATTTGTAAAAGCTAACTAGCTCTAGTTTAGTGCTTTTTGATATTTACAGCCTAATATTAAGTAAATAATAGACTGTTGCTACTCTGGAGCTGCTGATTTCAGGCTTCCACGGATACCAAATTTAATTTATGCTGTGATAACCTCTATAATCTGCTTGCAGTCACTAACGCAGACACTGAAAACTGATCTGATTTTGAAGAGCTGCAGGTTGCACGTGGCCTTTCTGCTGACCTGTTGATATGTTATCACCTTTTGTTCGTGTGTCTTTCTGGCCGCACTCTTTGGTGGAAGTTTTTTTTGTTTTTGCTCAGTACAAGTTTTAGATACAGTTAATATACCAATTACTACCAGTTTCAATATCAATTACATTAAATTCAAAGTATCAAAGTATTTTTTTGTAAGAGTCCATATAGTACGAAAATGGACTTGAGTATGTATGTACATATTTTTCTTATACTGTCCCTCTGTGAAGCATGTTAGCTCACCCCCTGTCTAAAAAGTTGCTGACCACACTCTACTAACTGGCTTCTTCTTGCCTGACTTCCACAAACAGGAATTTGATTCTTTTTAGCCCCATGTTTTCAACCTAGTGCTTCTGTTTGTGCTTAAAATGACCATGTAAGGACATCCATGCCGAGGTGATGTCATCTCGGGGCGAGTAGAAAAAAAACGTAGTCTGAAGCCTGAGCTTTAGCTCATAGAGATTACTTTTACATACGCTGTCCTCATTTTTTGAAACTTTGCTCGTGTTCTAAATAAGCATGCAGTGTTTTATGTGGGAGCAAATTAGGAAAACCATAAAAGGAGCCCTTAAATAGAATATTTAATATTAAACTTATTATTATTGTTGTTGCAGAAGAATTTGAGGACTTCTTCAAGTGCTGACTGATACTGTTAGAGGAGACTAACACATAATTTCCACCAATCACCATCTGCAATTTAATTAATCAGCTGTTGCTGTTATCTTTTCTGTCCAATAGGGTTAATTAGACAATTAACCACTTACTGCACAAGAGAAGAGTTAAGCATTGCAAAACATGCCTTAAGAATAGCTGACGTAATCTGACTGCAAAACAATCTTGGAGAAACTTCCATCAAGAGAAAAGCGTGGACAACCTGTAGCTCTTTATACTGACTTTGGCTTTGCTGCGTTGAACGTTTTGTTCTGTGCTGCTGCTGATTATTTTTCTTTCTTCCCTCCTTGCTGCGGCCTCCAGGTGGGCTCAGTTGTGGCTGTGGGTTGGATCCGCTCCCAGAAAGCAGTGGACTGGCGCCTCTTCAGGAACATCTTCCTGGCGTGGTTTGTCACGGTGCCTGTGGCCGGCCTGTTCAGCGCCGCCGTCATGGCCCTGTTTGTCTACGGCATCCTGCCCTACGTCTGAGGGCGCAGCGCCGGGAGGGAGAGCAGAGGAGGAAAAAGAGAGTCGGGGAGAGAGAGAGAGAGAGGGGGAAACTTGGGTAGATGTCATATCTCGAATGTGTGGGTTGCTGATAGAAGAGAAGGAAGAGAGTCGATGCACAAGGGTGACGAGGAAGAAGGGAGGATGGTTTACAGGTGGACTTGGTTGTACTGTAGATGTGAGGAGGTTTGGTTCACATGCTGCCTGGCTCCGTAGTCCAGAGATCTTTTTGACTCATTTGAGTTCCCAATCGGTTTTTATTTATTCTCTTTCTTTTTGGTGGGATTGATTAAAAAACAAAAGTGTAACTAGTGTACCATTCAATCTGCTGTACATAAGACAATAACAGGGGACTTACTGGTAACTTCTAACAAAACACGTGACAGTCTCCTTAAAAAACAAAACCACGTAAATATAAAAAATACAGAAATAAAAATGATCAAAAAGCAGTTTATTCTGCTAACATAAGCCAGCAGACTCGCCTGCAGTAAATCCATATCCTTCTGCCTGAAATTCTAGGCAGCACAATCGGTCAAGTGCTTACTTTTTATTATCGTTATCATTGTTCCAAAATGCCAGGGGTGAAAAAAACAACAACAAAACAAAACTGTACATATTGTGATATTGGGTCGAGTGTGATTCGTTGTATTGCGGCTTGCTTTCAAACAAAAGAAAAGATGTGCGCGTGGTCAACCAAACCCATCCGTCATCTCACTTTCAACATGCTAGCCGGTACAACTGGGGCCAAACGGAACGGACGCCTCAGAGAGGAGCGGTGAGACTGTCACTCTGCTTTTGTTTTTTTATTATTATTATTATTTTTCACATGATACCATAGGAACCTAATTTACTAAAGAGTTGATTTTTTGTTTTTGTCAAGAGCTCCTGTATGTTTTTAGAGATCTCATATTTTTTAATGATGTATTATACTGTAATTTGTACTGTAAATAATGTCCTTTAAGAGTTTGGATGTGGGGGTCTGGGATGGGGGATTGGGGATGCGTGCGTGCGTGTGAGTGTGAATGGTTTCAGAAAAGTGGGTGGGCGGGGGGGGCCCTCTTCACCTCATAATGATGTCAGAATTCACGGTTAGTTTCAACCCCCGCGGCTCATGGGAAACTCCCACCGATGAACACTTGGCAGGTTTTTCTGAAGTTGGCAGAAGAATATTGATTAGAACAAAGTGTTTTGCTTTACCAAACCCATCCACAGCAGAGGAAGTGAGAGTTGCCGTTGCATTCACTGTTTTATTGCCTGGGTGAATTGAACAGTATTGACAGAAGGTTCTTTTGTTAACGGCTCCCTCCTCGAGGAGATACGCAGATAGCGAGGGACAGTGAGGTTGCTCTTTAGAGAGCAGAACCATGCCAAAGTAAGTTGTTGTCACCATGTCTGTATGCCAGATAAATGAGGTACAGCAGATGCCAAAACTGATCAGATGTACAAAAAATAAAGCACTGATTAAGTTTAGTAAAAATGTTTGCATATCATCATCCATATGCCTTTGACTTTGGATAAAGCAGGAGTCATTTCCTTATATCAAAGGCTCCCTGCCCACTGATGAACCTTTACATTTTTTCATATTCAGATCATCTCAGATCTCGCACCGCGGTTATCCGAGATTATCCGAGTCCAGGTTTCAAATCTAACAGAGTGAGACATGCAAAAAGCTAAGGCCTTGTGATCTGTCATATCGAATACTTAAATTGTAAAGCGTTATGCAGACGTCGAAAGGAAGAGGACTCAATCCAAGCCACACGAGTAGCTCCTCAAAATGGGCAGGTGTTGTTTGGAGCAGAGAAGCATTTAGTCTCTCAATCACATCTGATTCAGTCTAAGCGCCATGTCATGAGGTGTGTGAATCACAGCCCGGTGAGGGTTTCAAGGCTGCTCATGCCACAAAAATATCACAAGACTTTTGTCTTAGGACTTAAGGTTGTATTCGGAGGTAGAACTGATCATCACCAGCTTTTTAAAACGGTCACCTGACCTGTAGATGAACAAAGTCTTTTTTTTTTTTTCTTTTAATTTGAACAAACTCGATGCCAGGTGTCGCAAGTTGTTTTTGTTCTTGTGGTGTGTTTCCTCATTTCTTGTTTTGTTTGTTTGTTTGTTTGTTTTCTCTCTCTCTCATGAACAAATCTATGCTTACGTAGCCACTTGCCTTGTAACTTTGTGTTTTACTTTGTGCAGAAAAAGTAAACTAATTATGTACTGTGGTGTTTACATCGTAACCATATTGTAGAGTTATCTGAAAAACAAAAAACCCACAAAAAAACAACTGTTGCCTAATGATGCCAATGAAAGACAAACTATTAACCGTGAGTTTTTAAGTGCAAGTAAAAAATTTTTTAAAAAAATAACCAGAAGTGTCTAGAGAGAAAGAGAGCGAGAGCAAGTGTGTGCGCAGTGACTCGTTTTTCATTTTGTTTCTTGTAGCGGTAGTGCTGATCCTGACCCCCGTCACCTTACACTGCTACTACAATGCATTAACACTACATGTATGGGTGCAATTCAGTAATAAAGAGGATAACTAGAGAAATTTCATCAGAACTATATTTTTCTACCATATCTGAGTTTTAACCGGGATGAGCTTCCGGACACTTTGGAGGACACTGTGGGGCTGATGGTAAAATCTGGCCAATTGGGATTAGTTGTTGTAAGACTGTAATCACAGCAATACTGAGAAATGGTCTTATTTCAGGGTGCCATGTGCCACACTTCCTCTCAGCCCGGTGGGTTCCTCTAACATATAGACTGATGTGTCGGTTGCCAGTAGATCAGATTTTTAAATTACCATTTTTATTTTTGAATTTTTGATGAAAACACTTTGTAATTTTGTTTCCCTACTGCTTTGGCCACGAGCTTCAAGAGCAGCACAGCACCGTGCCAGAAAACCATTGTGTAGGACTGACCTGATGAAGATGAATGCAATGAGTGGTATCTGGAAACTTGATTGTGAGGAAATTTGTTTCCCTGTTTTTTGGCAGGTTAGCGCTGTTGAAGCTCATGGCCTTCTACTTTTCCACAGGCTGTGTGTTGTTCAATGGGGCTGCACAGAGCCGGTGTGTTCAAATCCTCTTGTGTTTGTTCTCTGATGCCCGGAGGAAGAATATTTAGAAGGAATTTTGTGATGACACAAAACATTTAGCCTCCCCCCCCCCACCCAGGAAAATATGCAGCAGAGATCTGAAGCTTTCATGGATGTTTTTTTCCCCTTTGTCTTTAAAGCAAGCCAGTGTTACGGCCAACTTCTAATTGCTAAACAGCTGAGGCGCTCTGGCCTCAAGCAAATGGCACAAAAATGACAAAAATTAGTAAAAGCAGACGGTAGCCTCAAAATTTTTTAAATCTCTCATGCAGTCGTGAGGATAGCATTTTGTGCTATTTTATTTCTTTGGATTCTATTTTATACTATGGCATTTATAACTGCTGAAATAAAAGCAGTTTAAACCTTAAAAATCTATATTCATAATATGAAGTCAGAAGCTGAAGAAAGACTCTTTCATTTGCCAGCTTTCTACTCTGAGGCTTGTGGAAGTTTGTTGCTCTGGTGCAAGATTTACTAAACAATATAATGAGCCGGAAAAAACTTTATTTCCTTCATGCATTAGGAGGTTTGTTTGTGAATGGACTGAGGTCAGCCGGCATGCATCGCGTGTTTGATTTGTGCAGTGTCACCATCCTCTGCTGCAGCCCCCCTTTGTAACTCACACTGTCATTTTCTATATTGTTTTCCATGCATTCTCAGTCCTGATAGGCCAAAAGGGATGCACTGCTCAAGATGGGGAGGGAAAGTGAAAATCGCCTTCTGCTGGCAGCTTTAAGTATCTGAGAGAAAGGGCTACATCCTGAGCCGGCAACAGGAAATATATACATCTAACGTGGTTCCCTGTAAAATCCGAACACTTTCAAAATTTGATCACAAACGCAAAAAAAGATTGGGCGTAGGGATGACCACGGCCCCTAGAGGGCGCAGTTTGACACGTTCCCTCCCCGTAGAGAGGGACAGCATTTTAGACGGACTGTTTCAACGATTGGTTGAATTGCCATTGAGGGAGCTGCTGTGCTTCTGCCGCATTTCAACTGTTTATCAACCTTTTTGTAGACAAAAAACGAAACAAAAAAAACAGAATGTGCCATTTCTTTCTCCCTGAATGTGCAATACAAGCCGTTTCTCGTGAAGGTGCAACTACATTGCCGTCACTTTAGTGGTCGTGTGTAGCTCCACCTGCCCTGGTGTAATAGCGCCCTCTCCTGTGTGTGTGGGACTAGCACCGCCTCCCAAAGGCGGAGCAGCATCAGCTCAGACTTTCATCTGGATGTGGCGTGCTGTCTCCTAGTTGTCGGGTCTGTTTTGTAATAGAATGTGCTCCTTGGCTGGCCTGCAGGTTTTACAGCTCTGTGATGTCTCTTTACTGTTTACTGCTACTTAACTGTCCGGTCCTTCAGAAATAAGATGCATATATATATGAATACAAATGAATAAATTAAAAAAGAAATAAAAAAAATCTAAAGAAACTGTAGCCTGCTTCTACAAAATCTTAAAGCTCTTCTGATTTGCATATATCGTACTGTAATGTTTTATTTAAGATTTAGTGAGAAAATGTCTGCATTTAAACTAAATTATGGGAATTAAAATTACAAAGAGTACCTAAAATCCACTGAGTTGTGTCTTACTTTTGTAAAGGTGTGTGGTATGTGTTTGTATGCTGCATAAGGAAAGCTGGGAAAGTGTATAATTAAACACTGAGGCTTTATTGCATAGTAGGCACAAGAGACAGATATTTAAGACAAGTTACCACATTGTTTATTTCACATAGTGTTTATTTATTTTTTTTGCATTATGGGTAAGCTAGAGAACATCTGGCAATGGGATCAGACCATCGCTGATGCTAGCGAGTTCTTGAACCACACCATTTTGTTTCCTTTTATACAAGATAAAGATGTCTCATGTTAGGAGTTATGCATGTATTAAAAATCCAACAGTGGAAAGGAGCCACAGGACCTTTGGGCCCCTACTTCCATTTAGTAGTGTTGGACCACACCCAACCTCTCGATCGTGATTACAGGAATGTAGTTAACATTGTAAAGTTTTGACTGGTTTTAGGTCCAGCGTTATTGAGGCATGCTGATAAAATGTAACCACAGAGACAGAAACACCTGATAAAGTATTCAAAAAACACCTCCGTGGCAGTTCCTGTTGCAGTATAAAACTCACAAGGTAAAAACAATAACACCCCACCCCTTATTTAGCTTATTTAAGTCAATAAAGAGACAAAAAAAACCAACTTTTGATATACAGTCCGAGTGTTTTTTTTTGTTTTTTTTTTAAATCCAGTCCAATCTCTGGTATTATGAACCCAACAACGGCAACTTGCTTTATACAGTGTGTAGTTTCCACTGCATCTAATATGAACTTCTGCTCATGCTGCGTCTCTTCTCATTTCCCCCCACTTTGCATGCATTTGGTTTCCTGCAGCAACCGACCTCTTTAAAGACCAAATGAATCTGCCAGATCTTTTCAGGCTGCTCTTATTTAGGGTTTTGAGCTGAAATAATAATTCACTGACTTGGCTCAGATTGCACTTTAAGTTCTCAGCAGCATTGCTGTCTGAGCTGGGTTTCATTTAATACATCTCTACAGTAACGGTGAAAAATGCTGGTTTGATGCTGGCACACAGCAAGTGACACCATTTGCGTTCAGAGGGATAATGGTTTCCATTTCACATCGGTTAAATCAGTAACCAACAAGAAATGGAAACCATAACCTCTCTGCAGTGTTTCAGTAACACACAGCCTGCGTGCTTTGTGAATGGTATTTGTCCACTTATGTGTGGTTCTCGTCCTCATCTTAATTGACAACAGACAACCCTTCAGCTGTGATGAAATGTGGCTCCTGCACTGCAGTAAAAATCTCATCAGGGTTCAGGGTGGAGGTTCACTTCATTTTAAGCCCCTGACCTCCTCCTTTGTCTGCAACCACCGGTTTGCATGCTTAACTTCAAACACCAAGTCTAATTTGTTTGTAGTATGTTGCAGATGTGTCTTTCTGTGAATCAATTTTCTATAAAGACCTTGTTTTCAAGTTGTTCTTGAAACGCGGTATGTCTCCAGATGACGATGATGAAAGTATTTCACAAAAGACCTTGCAGTCTTTTCAGTAAAGCTGTAAAAAATTAGCCTTAATTTTCAACTACATGATTCTTAAAAAGTCCCAGTCCTGCCATTGCCATCGATTGGAATTTGTAGATGCTAAAATTGTCCACTGTTCCATTCTGCAGCAGTGACGTCATTATATTTAGAAACAAAGGTTAAGAATGACACCTATGTGCTTTAAAAACCAAGACGTGTTTATTTTGTGTGTTATTCCAGACATATTGTCCACTGTTCCATTGATGTTTGAGATTCTTTGGCCCTAGATGGTCTGCTCACATGACACATGGCAGACAGGCCGGAGATACGGCTATTTTTGTTCTATATTGGTATTCATGTGGCGTTCGTGTGTTCAGATTTGCATAAGTTCACAGTGAAGCATAACAGATATTCGTCTGGATTTGTGCGTGTTCATGTGAGGAGGAAAGTGCAGCTGCCATAATGTGAGCAAAAAAAACACTGGAGTATTTGTGCCTTTAATAGTTAATGTGTTGTTGTTTTTCCTAACTGTGCACAGAAAAACTGTGGAAATTTTCCCCAGGTAAGTTTCCACTACATTTTAATGACCCAAGTTAGTCCAGTGGTTGTCAAGGAAATCAACTTTTACAAAGATGATTTTTGTAAATTTGAGATTATCATGCTGTTTATTTCTCCCAAACTTAATTTAACTGTGAAAATACAAGAACAGCCGAGCTGGCCTGCAAGTCAAAAACCAGGGCATAAAACCAAAAGTTCATTAGCGCCACTATAATCTCAAGGATAACCGAAGAGACTCATACCCTTGTTCTCATTTCTGTCAGAGAGAGCTCAGTAATAAAAGCCATTCCACACTGACAGATGTGCCTCACTCTTTGTGAGTTACACAATGTCAGAACTCAAGGTGAAATCTTTTTGTTATTGTTATTAAAAAAATAACCCACACTCAGTTTAGTCCAGTGTGTCAATCTGCTGCTGTGAATGAGGACAGGAGAAGACCAACTGAGAATGCCTTGACCTGTAAGATAGGCGTTTATTCTTTTTCTTGTAACCATGTTCTGTACATGCTCGCCAAGAAGTTAGCAACTGAGAGAAAAAAAAAAAAAAGTAAAAAAACCAAACAAACAAACCAGAGAGCAGGATTGAGTTAGTTCATTTCCATCCAAAAACATTTTTTATTGTCCTCCAAACTGAAAGGTTTACCCTGTGATTTGGCTTCTTTGATAAGCCAAAAAACATACATTGCATTTCCTCAGGTAGCAGTGGAGGCATACAAAGATCGTTTTGAGTGAGAGAAATTAATGGAAAGAGCAATACAGGATTCTCTCCTTCAAGTCACATGATGAGTAATCTTTGCATTCATGAGTAATGGAGAGAAGATTAATCTCAGATCACTGGAAGCTTGAGAAAGTAGCATCTGATCTTCATTAAGAGAGAAAGGAGGGAGAAGATGAAAAACAAAAACAAACAAAAAAAAAAAAAAAACAACCACATGAAGAACAGGGTCGCGTTTCTTCCATGTTAGAAAAGGCCTGAAAACGGTCACACTGCTGAGATAGTTTCATCTCTGGTTGCCTCCAAGTTGTGTATCGCTTTTATGTAGAGCATCTGTAGTGTACACAAATGGACACTGGATATGCAATTCAAAACCAAAGTGCCCACAGTTGATAGAAAGCAAGGTCACATGACCCAAAACAGGTAATGTCACACAAAGGGGAGGGAGGAGGGTGAGATTGGACTTGAAGGTAACCAAACGCCGTCATCAGTCTGTGTTCGTGTGTGTGTCTAGTGTGTGCGGTGAAGTGCCGGCGATGCGGCACTCAGCACCATTAATGTACAGTTACTCAGGTGTACGAACAAAAAGAGAAAGACCTCCCCGTCTAGTGACTGTGCAGTTAAAAATGGGCACATGGTGATTTAAGCTCATGCTTAAGTTGTGGTAAACCATCCAAGCACTTCTTTAATTTATAACTATAAATACACAGCAGCGTTTTTACCAGAGAGGCTTCTGTCTGCTCCTCTCCCTTGGTGAGTGGAGTGTGTGACAAGTTTCTCTTAAAATGGCTAACTACGCTTTACTCATCTGCTAAAGGAAACACGGGTTATGTGGATTTGATTATCAACTTTCATATAGATTTTTCTATAATATATTTATATAGTTATTTTTCCTTTCTCTCACGCAGCCACCACTCTTGCTTTCACATTCTCTCGTCTCACTACTTTTATTCAATGGACAACATAAAACATGGGGTGGAGTGGGGAGCAACAGAGCTGAAATGACATGATCACTGACAGATGATCACTGAGAGGAAAAAAAAAAAAAAAAAGCCAAGAAGAACTGCAGTCTTTTTGTCATCCATTGGCAGTTGGACTGACGCCGCAGTCAGCCAGTTACAATGGTGGTTTTGAGGGGAGGGAAGGGCCATGTCATCAAAGAGGCGGCGGAGGAGGCTCTTTCTTCGTTGGTGCCGTTTTAGTTGTCGTCTTCGTCGTCTTGGTAGCTGGGGTCGTCTCCTTCAGGTTGAGGTTCTCCAGCGCCACGTCTAAGGTCATGACCTCAACACAACCCATGGCCTCGAAGTCAGCGAAATTCCGCAACGAACCGTGACAGTCATCCTCGTCCTCGGAGGAGGAGGCTGAGGCGTCCTCGTCTGGTAACAGTGTGGACAGCAGCAGCTCCGTCACGAACAGGCTCCTGTCGGCCCACTGGGCCTCGCACGCCTGGCGCTCTGCCTCAGACAGCCGTGGTTCGTTCAGCCTGCACAGAGAGAGACAGAAGGAGTGATGAGAATAAGAAATTTATTTGTAACATAAAAATCCTGTAACTACTTATTCCGCACTGAAAAATCCAAAACGTCTACTACTGGACACAAGATTTAGAGGTTTTTAAATTTCCACAAAGGGGCCAAACGTAATGCTTGCAGATAACTGCCTTAAACTAAGATTTAAAAGGAGTTTCTGATCACATGTTAAGCTGTGAACCAATGAGTGGATCACACATACATACTCAAACGAGCATGCACGTGGTTGTTGCTAATTTTTCCACTCAATTTCCACGTTCTCTGCACAGAAAGAATTTCTAAACACAGGTAATAAGTAAAATACATTTAAAAAAGAAAAACAAAAGAGACTTGAAAATAAAAACATTTAAAACTGGCACACCTGCTGAGTAGAAACTGGGAGCTATGTGCAGTATGCTGTGTGTTGGGCTCGGGTGGGCCCGGGTTAGGGCTTGGGTTGGTATTATGGTTGGCGCTTGGGTTGGGGTTTGCAGTGGCTGAATTGGTATTTAGAATAGCATTGGCTCGGCCGCCACCTCTGGTGGCATTTCGGGCAGTCTCCAGCTGTTGACGTGCTGCCTGGGCCTGCTGGCGTTCCAGCTGGAGTTGCATCTGAAGCTGCTGGAGCTGGGAGGCAGACGGGCCCGAGCTGAGCTGACCTCCTGCTGAACGCCGTACCCCCGACAACTGAGACAGAAGCTCTGGAGGAACAGAAAACAACAGTGGTCAGTGTAAAGCATTAAAGCTGATCATACTAACTACAGATGATAGCTCAATAATACATTTCTTTAAAAGATAGCAATATTTTATTATTTTCAAAATAATATATCAAGTCGGTCAAGCGTTTTATCCCTCAAAATATGCACTGATTAGTTATACTGTCACCAGCACACCAAATCAAAAGACAAATGTGATTTTCAGGGCTAAAACTCGATGAGCTGGATCAAGGGCTCAGCAGGTATAGTGGGTCATTAGAGAGGCGGCTGGTACCCGTGTGTGAGGCAGACTGAACAGGGTCCCTCATTATGGCACAGCTGGAGCTGACATGGCGAATGCCAAGCACTGAACCAGATTCAAATTGGGAACAGGATAATCAAGGAATTGCTACAGCAACAACTCTACCCACACATTTCTTTACCATCTACACAACACTTAAGTACATGCAGACACAAGTAGCAATGGTTTGTAATACCCAAGCTACAGCAGTTAGCTTACCCTTTTTTGTGAGGAGGAAAATATACTAAAGAAAACCTAATAAACATGCTACACCTGATTTAGTATTGAGCGCACTTTTTCTTTCCCTGTCAGACCTATATGATAATGCATATAACAATAAAGATAAATTAATCCTTTAGTGTCTTACTGTAATAATTTGTTGTCTGACTTGCACCTGGCTCTGCAGCTTCTTGCTCTACAATTATGTGCCCCACAGGAAGCCTGTAATAACAGGTGCTTTGGGACTGGGGACTAAGGGAAAACTACACACTGGGGAGCAGCATTTGAACCTTGGTGAGGTGACATTACTGGTTGGTGGGTTCAGACTATTTAAAAACTGCATCAAATGTACTAAAGTTAAGCTCAATAAAGCCTGGATTTCCAAGGGTTTTCGTAAAGTTAAAACCCATCGTTTACAGAGCTACCAGGATATTTTCCCCGTTTTTTGTTTTGTTTTGTTTTTTTTAAATAACACTTTCTGGTGCGGCATTTACATTTCAAGTCAGCGCAACATACGTCACTCATCGTTTACTGTCGTGCTGTCCATGATAGGAGATTACCTATCATGGAAGAGGAACTAAAAATTACCCTGAAATGGCTTGGGTACTTTATTGAACCGTTCTTGCATACACTCATACTGAAGAAATCATCAGGCACTTCCTGAATCCAGTAAAAAAAATTTAAAAAAAGTTTTTTTGAGTGTATGTGTGACTAACCTGCTATGGGGTCCATGGCCTCTCTGCTGTAGTTGGAGCTCTGTGATGAACTCTGACTGGTGGAAAGCCCCCCTGTGGTGCTGCTGGTGAAATGCATGTTAGACCTGCGGGCTCGCGGGCCCCCTAACCCGCGCCCGGGGTGAAACATCCTCCTCACATGCCGCACGCCACTGGACTCATCGTGATGCTTGCCGTCAAGGAACAAAACAAGAGCATAATATTGATACAACTAAAAGTCAAAAATTAATGAATAATAAAAAAAAAGTACAATTAAAAATAATCCATAAACCTCAAAATGTGCCTGATTGTGAATAACAGATATTTCTTGCTTATAAAATTGCTTTTTAAAAAACGAACAGTTAATAAGCGAGATGTAGCTCAAAACTATCGCTGCCACGCCTCTAAATGCTTCCCAGGACTTTTAATGAGCCATCTGCAATCAATACCTGCATAAAGCTCTCATGTCAACATAAACACAGAAGACAAAGAACTTTGCTGACTCGCAATCAAAAGTTATGGCTCTGTCAGTGAAGCTGTCAAAGGACTTGTTTGAGCTACGTTTCATTCAACTATATTTTTGCATTTGTGGTTTTCTTCACTGCACCCATTCAAAGTACGCTATAAATAGGCAACCAGACTGCTGTTGTCAGTCCGAGTCTATTCACGAGTGTGCTTTTCAGCTGATTTCTGACAGGCTAAGTAGACAATCACATTTTAGCCATTTAGACAATTAGCTCAATTTAATGAATGTCCCTTTTTTGGGAGAAGGTGAAGCTTCTTTAACCTTTGCACAAGTGGTCATTTACTCATTTAAGTTACAATGTGTCTGCATTTTTATCCTCAAAGGAATGAAGGAGATAAGCATGCATGTCTGGAATCTAATTAGTTAAAACGCCTTGACAGAGCCTTGGGTTTATGCAAAGTTTAATAGCAATCAAGTAACGGATCAGATAAGAGCACTCCTAAGACTACTTAATTTTTTTTTTTTGAGTAGAGAAATTTCCCAGATAATGCTTAAGTGAATGAAATACTCAGGTCTTATTTCCTGCACTGATTTCTGAACCACTAACATGTTACTGCCTTCTGCAGTTATATCATCAACAAAAATCTAAATCAGGTGATAAAACAATGCAAATCAGTGTTTCCATTATACATTTTTTTCCTCTTTCATAAAACAAGTCTACTGTAATGTTTCTGTCCATCAGCACTTTTTTCTTCATCTCTTTTCTGGCATCTTACAGAGCCAAGAGTAGAAAAAAACTGCAGCTTTTGGCTCCATGGATTTATATATAATGAGAAATAATAAAAGTAACCAGTAGAGGAAAACAGTACAGTATTTACAATATCAGTATCAATAAGGATCCAGATTGTATTGATAAATCCTGAGCAAATATCAATGACAATGCCACTAGGCATCAAAATCAGTGGAAACCCCTATGACAACCTGAAACAGCCAAATAACAAAAAAGAAGGGAAAAAAGCTGAAAACACAAGTGCCACTGATCTGTTTTAGCCACATTTCCTCATGCTATTAATTTACCACTTAATCATGTGTTCATATTTTTGTTTTTGAGGCATGATAATTAGTCCATGTGCCTTCACTGTCGTGCATTGTCTATGCACCAGATCACCAGCAAACTGCTAAAGATTTTATTAACATAAATACAATGTTAATGTTAAAATGGCTTGTCATGCAGAGTAGGCTTTAATACTGTAAGCAAAATATCAACAAATGTCAGTTCCACTGAACAGATGCCTCCTTGTTGCAATGATCTTTAAATAGACAAGGCTAGTTCAATGACATGAAACTCAGCATTTCTTTCACAAAGCATAAAATGCAGCTAATGTCACTTCATATCTGCAGAGATGGTACTTAAAGTACTTGAAAAGGATATCAAGTCTCTGGGTGCTCTGTGTTCAAGTGTTAGATGAGCAGCAAAGTCATCTGTCACATGATTTGGGTCACCACCAGGAAGTGCTGCACATATGGGGCAGATCTAAATGACAGAAAAACAGAGTGTGCACATTAGTTTTCACAACACACACACACTTCACCTCACACTCAACATTCACCACGAGGTATTAAATCCTCTTAAACAAACACTGTGCTTAAACACGAAGAAATGTAATATCAGTAAAGTGAAACCTGCATGTGAAAGGAATATATCCAACAGAAATTAATTTAAAAGGCACAGACTGCCATCAAAACATCAGAATGCTGCACAGCACTGGCTGTAACAATGACATTAATAAAAACATCAATATTTTAATACCTTGTAAACTCTGACTACTATTTCAATGCCAATTTTCTGCAGTAGTGACAGACTGATACCTGCTGTGCTTTCTCACGTCGTCATCTGACAGGAACTGACACCTGAGACTTTATAATGAGAGATATCTATGGGAGAGTTTCATGACAGAAAGAATGGCAGCTAATCGTTCACAGTTCCATCTTCCTCACTTGTTAAGTGATATTTATCTTTAAAATTTATCTATAAAAATCTGTTTATTCAATGCTGTCATTTTTTCCCCAGGGAAATGTTTTTCACAATTTTTTCTAATGTAATCACATTAGAAATTTCCACAATGTGATAAATTTTTGTTTGTACATTTAAAAAGGAAGAAAATTCAAATTATCCAAGCTAAGCTGCAGTGTTGATTTAACCAGAGCAGGTAGGCAATTCCTCATATATTCAAAGAACAAGGATTTTGTGTCACTTGCAAACATAAGGAGACATTAACAGTGTTTTTACACAATGGCTGTCTGCACCTGTGGGGAAGACATACTGTTAAATTTCATTCATTTTCGAATAAAAACTTATTGAGAACGCCTTTAGCTACATATGTTCTTGGCCTTATATGGTATCTAAGGGGACTGTATGACTTTTAACAATTAATATACTAACTTTCATCTGGTGTTCCTGGACAGATTGTGCCTCCCCGGTACTTTCTCAGTCTCCCTGTCTGCTCGTGCGCCTTTCTCACAAATTGCACACATAGAAAACTAGTTCTCCCCTTATTAGAATGAGAAAACAAATATAAAGCCATAACTGAAAAATCATTTTAAGTCAACAGCTTGGAAAGCTCACGTGCAGTCTCAGCTGTATAAGCCAGTGGTGGTGGTGTTTTTGTTGACTGTACAAAAAGAATAAGCTATAAATAGAGCTGCAAAGTCTGCCATGACTTGCAATTTGATTCTTATTTCAGACTCAGAAACTGACTCAAGGACTTTCAACAATAATACTGTGAACCAAGACAATAAATATGACATAAATGCATGCTGACAAACCCAACAAGATCCTGCAATGTGAGGCCCACTCAGACACTGATTCAGTTTGCTTAGTTAAGATAATATTGAAGGAAATGCAGCTGTTAATATCTGCACAAACATCAAGTTTAATTTCATGGAGCACCAACTTACCACTTCTGTGGAGGTCTCTGTATGCTCTGCAGCCACATGCTCCTGCAGGGACATCTCTGTGTAGCCCATTCTGCCACAGTAGGGACATGTGAAGGCTTGGGGCTGCTCCACCGAGAAGGCTTCACCACCATAGTACAAGTCTGGGAGGGAATAAACACCCACATTCCATGTAGTGTCAGTTATGTAGCAACATTTAAATGCAAGAGTTTAAGTTAAAGCTACAAGTATGCTATAAAATGTAAACACAATTAAAGATACTCTGTTAACTACAGTATTTTTACCCTTTACATATACCAGGAAACATAAATAAACCCATGCACATGAAACCATCAGCAAGTAGGCCATCTACAGACATAGTTACAAACTACAACAGTCCATTTAAGAAGAACATTTAGCTCCTAATGAGAGATCTACTCAGCACTCCATTAGTTGTTTAAAAAAACAAAACAACAACAAAACCCACCAACAACAACAGAAAAAACACATACAACAACATTAGCATTAACTTTGGGGTTATGTTTGAGTTAAATATAAGTGCAAATTTCACTTTTCCTACTTTCATAGTTAACACTCGCAAATAACAAACCCCCTCCCCCCTCAAAATGGTGTTTATTACAGTTAATATTCATTAATCTATAAACCTTGATTAATATTGGTTAATGTCAACTGTTTAACACAACTAATCATAAACTTAAAGATCCGATATTTATTGAATTAAAAAATTTAAAGATGTGTTCCTTGCCACGAGTCTTCAGGGATAATCAATGAAAAGCAATGAAAACATGCATTTATAGATGCATGCTCATCTATATTCATTCTACAGTCCATAATACCATCTTTTTAAAAATCAACACTTGTGTTGTCCAGCAACACCACTGCTACTTCAAATTCTTCCTTAATGTGAGCATAGGTTAAATAATAAAAATAAATAAAAAAAAAAAAAGGTACTTCTGAGCTGCTTTAGGCAGTTTGATTTGCAGGTAAACTCAAAAACTGAGTGGAAGAAAAACCATCACTGGGCTGAATTGGGCAGCAGCACGTTAAACAAATTGGCTGAAGGTGTTAATGTGCGTGTGGTAGCCTGTCTCTGTGTTAGCCCTGTGTTAGACTGGCAATGATGCAAATATTTGAATTATTATTTGAATGCAAATAAGTCATCGCTTTTTCTTGATTATGGAAGCTTTTTTTTCCTTTTTTAAATTTGGTCTTTACAAACATCTGTGGGGGAAAAAAAACAAAACACCATCTTGATTTGACTCTAGACCTGGTGTGAAAGTTTCAGCTCTGAAAAAAAGAAAAAGAAACTGAGCACAACGCTAAAACTATACCAGAAAATTTTAATGTTCACATACCCTGAATAGTTCTATAGAGGTGCTGAGAAAAGCTGCTGATACGGGTCATTTCACAGAGACCAATTTATAGCACACCTTTTCTTTCACATCGCTTTTTTTTTTTAAAGAGAAAGAAATCACCTATTACTAGCTACATGTATGACAACAACTCATGGCAGGGGTCTCATTTCCCCAAATAATCAAAAGAATTCTAATCATCAATTATTTTTTTTTAGACATAGCTCAGTTGGTGGAAAACCAGCAGGCTCACTGAAAATGCTTGCAAAAAGTCAATAAAATATCACTGCCAAAAAAAAGAAAACCTCTTATTAAGCTTGCACCTTCTGTTGTGTTTTCAGCAACAGTTGCTGTTTGTATTTGTTTTTTCACCAGGCTGAAAAAGAGCATCTTCAATGTGTGAAAAGCTGAACGGTAACATATTTCACAACATCAAGACAAGAAGTAATAACAGAAGCAGTCGTCCAAAAGGAAGACAAATGGCCCATTTAATCGAAAGAAATTTGGATTGTACCACGCTTACCCGAATGCTTAATTAAAGAATTAAGAATATTAAAAGATTTGGAGAAGTTTAATCCTTACTGCTGCCAATATAAAATATTCCAGTTATGCAGTGATAAATCAAACCCAGAAGGCCAACAACACACTCCCAAAAACTCCTCAGGCTGAGTCAAATCCATCACTGTTAAGCCATTTGGGAGCAGCCTTCCCATCTGAAAACAAAAGCCAGTGCCAGGAAAAGATAACATACGACATTGCACTTTTGCAATCTTATAAAATCTAGTGAAGGGAGGTTTATAAAATTTAAAAAAAAAAAAAAAAACACTGCCAGTATTACCGCTCTGCCCTAACTGGCAGTCGTGACCATCCCAAGACAATTCAGTTCTTTAGCATTTGTCACATTTTAAAGGAAAAAAAAAATACCACTGCACCAAGTTTGAAAACAGCTCATAATTTCTCCATCTTTTGTCACCCCCCCCCCCCCCCCCCCTCCCCTTCCCTCATACACCTGGCCCATACCTGGACTATCACTCAACACACCATATGAGCACACATCATCCCTCTTTAACAGCTGATAAATTCATGTTTGATTGCTTGACAGTTTACAGTCCCTCAGTTGACTCGACAGTGAAATACAACAGGCAATTACCCTCTATGAGAACTGGCTTACAGGCACTGTGTCTGTAATTTGAGGCTCAGTATTTCAACTAATGGAGAAATGTTCATAAATTCAACTACACTCCATTCTCATTCCTGGTTTTTAGCTGACTGTCTGTTGACATGGATGACATGCATATCATCTTTACTTACCAAAGTCAACGCGGGTTAATATACACTGCATGGGATGCTCTGTCGTGTGTCTGGTTGTAGTTGCACCGCTCTCGTAGCACGATGCGCAAAGATCATAGTCGTAGCAAATTAAACATTTGTAACGTCGTCCTCTGAAGTTACCCTTTAAACATGCATCACAGCTCACACCTGAGTGAAGACAGGAGAACAGAAGAGAGAAAAGTTAGAAAATGTGACAGTTAATCAACTTTAATTAATTTTCAAAATCAAGTAATTGAAAACTTCATCTTTTGAGGATTGCCAGATTTATTACTGGATACAATTTATCACAGTTTCTCTGATACCATTAGGTTCACTGGATTACAACTGATATTTTTTTCCTTGTATGTCCACTTCAGTTAAACTGCAGTGAATAATATTCAAAACATACCTACATTGGAAATTTACAGAAACATTACCACTACATATTGTCTGGTTGGAAGATTTTAAAGTAATGGATATTCAGTTGATTTTTCAGTCCTGAGCCAGAATATCGCAGATCGCTGCAGAATTCCTGCCTCAACATTAAAACTAACACAATCGAGATAATTCAATGTTCATTAAGATAATTTATAATAAATATTAAGTGCACAGACAGCACTGTTTAGTCTGAACTGGGACTTTGAGAGAAGTCGACTCTTGTGGTAACATACTGGATTGCATTACTTTCTTGTGCATTTGTTTTGTTGTAGTTGGCTAAGCGTTTTGTTCAATATTTGCTTGTGTTGTGGTGGGCATAGGTGACTTGGAGTAGATTTTTGGCTATGTTCCTTACAAGTGTTTATTTATTGCACAATTTATAAATAAAGTGTTACTGTGTTACACTTAGTCCAAGTCCCATCAATGTTTAAGTAAAAACTACATTCACAACAGTGAATTACTAATTACCACTGTCTTCATTTCAGTACCTACATACATGTAATGCGCCATGTGAGATGGACTGTGGTCAAGTCCGGGCACTTTTTGATTGACTACGACAGTCGTACAGACACAGTGTACGCATGGCATGACACTGGTTTGTGTAACCCCCCCTAATATCTCCATTCATAACTATGAAGCTGTAAAAAGGTATATAAACGAGTGTGATAACGGTAACCCCTTCATGATATAACTCAGGCACAAACACCTTGACTGACAGCAAAGTTAAAAACAACAACAACAACACAGGCATGGCATGTAAAGGCCGCCCGGCCTAACCTTCGCAACCGGCTAACAATTTAACAACTTAACTCTTAGCTCACAGGCAAGTCATCAATGGTAGACTTTACCCAAGTCAATTTTTTGCCGGTTTGTGATCAGAAACGTCTTCTAACAACACTGCAAGACATCTACTCAACACTAATAACTAACAAGGTTGGCCACAAGGACGACGTGAATGTTAGTTTGCTAAATGTTAGCTTGCGAAACTTGATTCAGCAGGCCAGCAATGACCAGGAAGGAGGCTGAAACTAGCTAACGTTTACGACATACAAGTTTCAAACCCATAACGCCATCTGGGTCGCGTTCCACGCTTCTGTTTCCTATTCTCGACACTCCCCTCGCTCCCCGGCTCGTTAAGGTTAACCTACATTACCCATCTCCCAGGCTAGCTAGCACACTTAGCTAAAGATACGGAGCTCCTTCCGCTTATATGTCAGCGTTGTTTTGGTCAGTTAAAACAGAGTAGTGCATATGTTCTGAAGAGAGAAGACCAACTCCAAGAGTCCGTTATGATTAGACACCAATTCTCCCGGCAGCCATAATGTGCCCCCACGAAATTTCACTGCAACCTCGCTGCTAACACTAGCCTACGTTAGCTAGGATGAGCTGCAAACTAAGGAATTCTCGGCTAGCTAACATTAGCTAGCGGTGAGCTGTCATCGTTTTTAATCGCAAATCCCGTCTCTGCTTCCACCTCCGTGCTAAAGCACCTTCTTACCTTCATGACGGGACATCCTAGCGCAGCCCCTTGCTCGGGCTCCTTCGCCTTGCAATGCAAAATAATATGAGTGAAGAGAAGAGAAGCCGGGGCTGGCTGGCTCTCCCTGGCCTCTTCCCTCATGAAGGATCCGGTCTGGCTCGCTGCCCCCTCCCTCTCCTTCTCCCTCCGCCTCCTGCTGTGTCACTGTCCAGTGCATTGTCACTCCATGCACACGGTGGCGCTGTTGTTCCATTTTATTTTTTTTTACCACAAATGCTGCTTTGGGTCGCTTGTGGATGAACTATAGTGACCTTAGTTCTCACTTTTTTAATTTACCGTGAATTTCAGCATTGAAAATTCTCACAAGTGTTTTTTAAATCATTAAACAGGAGGTGCAACTGGAGTTGGAACAGTTGAAGATAATGAGATTTTCATTGTGTGACCAGGAAGGACGGGATTAAAGTGAGGAAGAGCTCCGGTTGAGCAGGTTCATGAATGTAGTAAAGGACAACATTGAGCGGGTTGGTGTGACAGATGACTGGGTGTTAGGGATAGTTTGAGATGGATGCAGATGAGGTGTCGTGACCTCTAATTATTGCTCATTCCAGTTCTACCCACTTTATTTAATTTTTAGCATCATCAAACAGCCACAGCATTAGAATAACTGACAGATTAGGTGAATTTTCATCATTGCCTTACAATGAAATGTTATGCTGGGTCAGGATATCAGGTGGAATAATCTGCTCCCACCAAACCAGATCCAAATCTCAAAGGATCCTCTTCCAACGCCCCCAGATCCCGGGCCATCAGGATCACTAACGACTCCAGCCATCCTGCTTACAAACTGTTCAGGCCACTGAGGTCAGGGAAACGCCTCTGTAGCCTGAAAACAAGAACTGAAAGGTTCAGGAGGAGTTTTTACCCACAAACAGTGAGACTCCTCAATCAAAACACAAATCGGACAACATGATGGACAATTCCATACACAGTATATAATTTTCCTTTGAGTTTTATCCTTATTTTTATTTGTACTTTATCATATACATCTGTATTTATGTAAATACGTACACTATAGCTCTTAACTATTACAGCGTGCGTAATATTTTGCACGATATTATACATTTTTATACTTTTATATAGATATTTTTTATTATAAGTTTAGTAAGATGCACAGTCGGGGGGGGGGGGGGGGGGGGGGGGAGTACTTTTTAGCCGGAAAAAACATTTCACTGTGTGTTGTACTAGTTATAACTACATGTGACAAATAAATAAAGAATTGAATTGAGATCATACATCCCTGTCCTGGTGCCAAAGCTTGTTTGGTGGGTGCCCATACAATATTAGTTGGGAGGCTTGATTTGATCATGTCAGCTACTGTCAGATGCTCCCTTATTCACAAATGGTCACCACAGCGGGTTGCTCAGCATGATGATTTGGCAGACGTTTATACACCAGGTGTTGTTCCTGATGCAACTCTAAAGGGATCTACTCCCCAGACCAAACCAAGGATGACCACACATAACGTCAAAAGGTATTTAATCTTGGAAGTTTGTTATTTAGTCATTTATTTTTATTCAACACACCAAGACTGAGACATCTAAAAGCTTTGTGTGTGAGTTCTGCTGAGAAGCTGCTGCTGCCAGGATGTCATCTCAGTGGTCTGCCAACACTGCAAGCTTTGTTCTAACTTCATGGCTCAAAATTGAAGTTTTTGACAGTAATTTAAGGAAGGAGTAACGGCTGCACTAGATGAAGATGTTTAAATTATACTGGAGAACTGCTGATTATTTTTGTATTTCACAGTGCCTCATTGTTGCTTCTTGCCAGGCAGACCTTGTAGAGCGAAATCAAGACAGGTCAGCAAAGTGCAGAATCAAACTGGCTCACACATTTGGCAGCTTGCTGAGGTATGTGGATGGAAAGAATAACTTTAATTGTGCATGCAAAGCTATTTTAAATTTGACGCAAATGTCCAACATCAGCTTGATTCTGGGAAGTCCACAAGCTTTTCTTTTCTTTTTTTTTAATTTTTAATAAGAAGCAGAAAAAAATAAGTTTATCTGGTAAAACATATGTTGACCTCTAAACTACAATCTTTCTAATTTTATTATTTCCACAGCATACAGAGAAATGTTTAGTTTTAGACCTCAAACACCTTGGGGAACTCTATAATACCCCATGAAATTGTATCTCATATTTACTTATTTGCCAGAGGTGAAAGAACACAGGGCAATGCTCTACTACTGGAAAGTTTCCAAACATGCACAGACGTCACAGAGGTAATCATCTGACCCACGCCTTTTTTTCCACATAGATCTCACACAGCACAGTGTGATACCTATATTAGCACAGTATATGGGCTTGGAAAGTAAATAAATACTTTGCAGATCTGCATATCTATGTCTCCAGTCTTACCAAACAACTTAACAACATAATTCCAGCCAGACTCATCACATGCACCTGAAGTCCACCAATCATATTATATCTATTCACATCCAGCGTTGCTGGCTCCCCATTCCCGAACGCATCCAATACAAGATTCTGCTCCTAAACTTCAGACCATTTTGGCCTTGTCTTTTTAACTTTGTCATCAAAGCGCTCAACTTAAGCTATAGCCCTCTGATATAATCATTTCTGATCCTGTACATTCTGGTCATTTTCAGGTGAAATCTTAGCATCTTCAGCTTTGCCACCTCCAGGTTTACTCCTCAATTTACGACTCACAAAGACAGTGAATTTTTTTTGTTATAAGGCAACCTTGAATGTTTTGAAAGGCACCTGGAACCCTCAGGGGATCAAGTAATGTAGTATTGAGTCAGTCAGGTGCATTGTCTCATCTTATCACTTGAACTTTAGTGCCCTACTGAAATCAAAACATATACTTTCCTATACATTTTTATATAAATGGGTGTTAAAAATACGAAAAGTTACTTTGGACTGCCCTTTGTCACACAGTGTCACGCTCCTCCATTCAAGAATACATTTTAGTGTGTCTTCTGATTTTTTTCAAAATTGTAAAAAAAAAATTCAAAAAGGACATAATTTCTTGGTCAATTTGTGCAGTGAAGCACTATGAAGGATATGGGTTATTGGCATTTCCATCACTGCTTGTTTCAGTGCACTGATGGCTCATTGTTAGTTTTTCATTAACGTAAAGCTGTACTGTGTGTACCCTCATTTGATTGCACGATGTGATAGATTACACACGCAGTGACATCTTAGACAGACAGACAGACAGACAGACAGATAGGATCTGTGTAGTTATAGTGCCTTAAGGTAGTGAAAAAAGCAAAATAAAACATAAGAAATTGCGCTGTAACTATTTGCAGAGATGCGTAAAAACTTTTTTAGATGTCAGGTATCAGGCGCTGTTGGGGTAGCAGATGACACTTCCAGCTGGTGATGTGTGCACACAAAAAACAGTGGTGTCACTTTAACAGGGACCTTTGCGTGAGTGCACCCATTCTTCGTCTCATCAACTGAAACTGGCTTGCGAGCTAAGCTGATGATTTGGCAGCATGCCAGGCAGGGGGAGAGAGACCCCTTCCTTCTCCATACAACCAGCAGCCTTTTAAATATTCCTATAAGAGCTCCCATTGGATATTCTTTGTATGACTGGATTTTTTTTTAATGTTGGTATTGTAAAAACGCCGTCTCGTTTCAGTGCGTCTTTCAGCGTTCAACTGTTTTTTGGTTTTTGTTTGCTTGTTTCTTTTTTGAGAAGTAGCGCCTCCTGGATTCCTGGAACATTTCTATTTGAAGTGCTCTCTGGATGAGCAAAACATAAAAAATAATTTAAAAAAGAAAGAAAGCGTATTTTCGCATTCTCTTTGGGTGTCTTGGAGTTTTCTTGAATTTTTGTCTGCATATTCCTTTCGCGTCTTTTGTCATATGTTGCCTATTTTTACCCTCATCTGTCCGGTAAGAAAACAAAGACGGGAATTGTATGATCTTCAGACCAATACAAAACAATTAATTGCGTCTGACGCCTATACACCCTTTAAGGGTTAAAGTGAGATAGGCTACTACGATTCATTCAACCTTTCCACGCCCTCAACGTAAACAAATGGGGGCTTGACCAATAAGATCCGCCATAGATCAGCCGATGATCAGATGACCGAAAGGAGAAACTATTTAAAACTGTAATGACACGCTTCATTCACAGCTTACACATTTCTGGAGCCGGTTCGTAACAGGCGCACACGAAAACGCATCACCGGCTCTTTTGTTACCACTGAATTTCAATCGCTCACCAGCGCACCTCGTTGCCGGCAGTACTACCAAAAAATATTTTATATCCTAAGAAAGCTTTCATTTCGTCCACACTCATCTGTGGCTGAGAAATGAATCATAAAAGCGTTTTAATCAGGATTTTCCTACTATGTGCTTATCCGCTTTTTTCATCAGCAACTGAGGAAAACGCCGTTCTTAAAGGTAAGAAATGGCTTTTTTGTCTATTCATTCGCTAATTGCTCTCTAAAATAAAGGGAGAGGGTGAAAACCTCACGTCTAGCATACAGCGGGGTATATATCATACGCCTGAGAAAATCCTAAAATTCTCCCACGTCTCGCTTGATTAATGCGCGTCATTTTTAGACTAAATTACACATTTGAACAAGTGTGGCGGGCAGAGCAAAGCAGAAAAACTGGAATGGATTTAAAGGACACGAGGGCGACGTGTCCTTTTTGGAAGGAGTCTTCAAGTAGAGCCAGGACACAACGCCACGTCTGTGCGCTGCCCTTGGAAAGATGTCCTGCTGAATCCGCGTTTTACTGCAGACTTCACGAGATCGTTTTTATTACCCAGCTCAGCTGAAATCATTTTGGTCTGTGTGGCCCATTGGGGCGTTGAGTTCATGTTGAGCACACTGTGAAGTTCCTTGACACAATGTGCGATGTTGGCTATAACTAAAACTGATCTTTACTTGCTGCGAGGGTAAACCAGACTTCATTCGATTCATTAAGAGCGTAACACAATGAGACTAAATTAAAAGTCCTATTCAAAACCAATTCGGACTGTACATCTTTAAAATCAAGCACGGCTGCAATTATTTTTAAACTTGGAAACAGTCGGCTTCTTTCACCAGGCGTCTTAATCTCAGGCTTGAGACAGGTATGCTAAGTTGTGGCATAATTATGAGCTGTAGCTGCAGATTTGTGAAAAAGATGAACTGAAGAAGCATAGCGATGACTTTACTGCTTCTTGAGTCCAGCTTGCACCTAACCGTTGTTCAAGAGCAAATCTTGGCAGCAAAAGCAGGTTTATTTTGTTTTTCAGCCCCTAAAGGCTGAAAATAAAGACAATATAAACAGTCGATTTTTATATTTATTATTGTGCATTTTTCTCCTCAGGTGAAGACAGTGGGCAGAATGACTTGTCAACAGACAGCCACTCTGTTGCTGGCATCATCAAGTACAACATGAGAAAGAGCTTAGATCTGGAGCAGGAGGGCTGCTACCTGAAAACTGGCAAGAATGACTGTCTAGAGAAATGTGGCTTCAATGCTACAGCCAAGACTATCTTCATCATCCATGGCTGGACGGTACATATGAATGATAATTTATATCTATCTGTTAATAAGCATCTGTGTAGTTTAGGTTATTTCTTTGGCTTCCTAGGTCACTTTCTTGACTTCAGAGTGAATCAAGCTTAAATGTTTTAACTATTTATTTTTGATTGTTGGGGGTAGCAGAAAGATGCTTACATAGTTAACAGTCTGACCAATGACTGACTTCTGCTGTCCTTTCCTCTTAGATGAGCGGGATGTTTGAACACTGGATGCACAAGCTCGTCTCTGCATTAATGCAACGTGAAAGTGAAGCCAACGTGGTGATTGTTGATTGGATATCAAGGGCCCAGCAGCTATACCCTGATGCAGTCAACCACACTTATGGTGTTGGCCTTGATATTGCAGCGCTGCTCAACTGGCTTCAGGTATGTACAGTAATTTAAAGAAGCTCCCACCCACCCAGAGTACCAAAACTAAACATTCAAATATTAGTAATGCTTCAGTGGGTTTCTATTCAGCCTTTTCTTTTTTTAAACTATAGAAAGTGAAAACTGATGTGCAACTACTTAATTGTAACATCCCAGTGGACACCAAGGTGCACTCGTGCATAACTTTATCAAAGGCAAAATGGCTTCATTTGCAGAACTGATGTATAAATGGCTTTCATCATAGCCTTAAAGTGTAACATTGTGCTTCTGATATAGTACAACATGGTTGCTCCATTTCTGAAATCTCTTTTTTTTTTTTTTTTTAGCGTAATATACTTGTTTTGTTTTTTTGCTTTGAGTACCTTTTTGTTTGTATGGTTCGTTTTCCCAATTTCCAAATAAGATCAGTGCATTTAGCACTTCTAAGGCAAAGACAACAATTCCCATTCAGTGGGACTGTTACAAAATTTTATCAGTAAATAAAAGGCAATTCAGAAAGCGTTCAGGCATCTTGCCATGTAGTTGTAAATGTAGACAAAGAGTGTCACTGAGACAGAGGGTGGAGGCGCTGCTCCATGGAAGGAACTATCAGTGGATTCTGTTCGGGTTAACTGAGCCTGGCTCAGCTGCAGGCACAACTCATCATTGGCTGAAATCCAGGCTCTGTCCATTTTAGGCCACTGTGGCAGCAGCTGACATCTTTATATATATTTTTTTTATTGTTTCCTGAAACAGGATGAGCACCAGCTCCCTCTGGAGAATGTCCACCTGATTGGTTATAGTTTAGGTGCTCATGTGGCAGGCTACGCAGGAATGCATGTACGAGGGACCATTGGCAGAATCACTGGTAAGTTGGAAGTAATATGAGCCAGAAAAAATAGCCCTTTAATTTGAGGGTTGCCTCATTTGCTTGACCTTTCTAATCTTTGTTCTTCATAGGTCTAGACCCAGCAGGACCGATGTTTGAGGGCGTGGAGAAGGAGAAGCGCCTCTCACCAGATGATGCCGACTTTGTGGATGTTCTGCACACATACACTCGGGAGGCTTTGGGTGTGAGCATTGGAATCCAGCAGCCAATTGGGGACATTGATATCTATCCTAATGGCGGTGACGTGCAGCCGGGCTGTGGACTTGGGGACGTGCTGGCAGTGGCAGGAAGTAAGTGGCTGAAAGTCTTTACTTTTGCATGTATCCCCTATGTTTAAAAAAAAAAAAAAAAAAAAAAAGAAGAAGAAAAAGAATCCTACTGACCTTTAAACTATAATCTACTATACTCAACTTTTCTAGATTTCATGGAGGTGATGAAGTGTGAACACGAGCGCGCTGTGCACTTGTTTGTGGACTCTCTGATGAACAAGGAGCACCTGAGCTATGCCTTCCAGTGCACTGGGCCCGACCGCTTCAAGAAGGGAATCTGTCTGAGCTGTCGCAAAAACCGCTGCAACAAAATTGGCTACAATGCCACAAAAATGCGCAAGAGGCGTAACAGTAAAATGTATCTGAAAACCCGGGCTGACACACCTTTCGCAGGTGAGATACAAGAAGAATGAAATGTGTGAAATGTTATGATGTGTACTTCCTAGAGCAAAAGTGATAAGCAAGTACTATAACCCAATCTGTTTTCATATCTTTAACCTCTATATCTAACTTGTTTTATGATTTTACAGTTGCAGTGTAAACTACTACTGTACACACACCTACACTCGATCAAGTATTAACTCTTGCTTTTTGTTCAAGGCTACCACTACCAGATGAAGATGCACGTGTTCAACAAAAAACAGTCTGATGATGCTGATCCCATCTTCAATGTCAAGTTGTATGGCGAGCACAAGGACACAGCTGATATGTTTGTTGACGTGTAAGTTCAAAACCTAAACCCTTCCTGCCAAACCAGTCTTCTTTCACAATGTCTCAACATGACAACGTGTAAATCGCTAACGGCTCAGTTACAGTCCTTCTGTATGCACAGTGTGGTAGTTGTTTTTGACTGAATGTTGTACTGAGAAACAATCAGATTATTTCTATACACTTAGAATTTTCAACTCGAGTGCTTGTTCTGAATTTTTTCAAAGTGGTCTTGGGCTGTACAACAAATTTGGTGGCAGACTGAAGCGAACAGCAGTTTTCATAAATATACAAGCGTGCCAGGGCAATATGACAGCTCTCTGAAGACTGTTTATTTTAGAGGTCTACTTTAGTTGCAAATGCTTGATCTTAAAAAATGGTGGACTTAAACACAGCTTCCTTTTAACGTGGTTTTTTTTTTTTTTTTTTTTTAAACAAATTTCTTACTACTTGTGCAGCCGCGATAACACCATTGGTCTGAACATGACAAACACCTTCCTGGTTTTTGCCGAGGAAGAGATCGGTGAAGTGCTCAGGATCCGTCTGAGTTGGGAAGGAGAATCCGACTCCTGGAGCTCTATGTGGAAAAACATCAAGAAGAATTTCTGGGGCTGGAACGCCAACCCTTCCAAACCCGTGCTTGAAGTTCGTCGGATGCGTGTGAAAGCTGGAGAATCACAGAAAAAGTGAGCTGAAGGGTCAAAACTGCAGTTGCCAGTCTTAATGGTGCAGAATTAATTTTAATTAATCTGTTCAGACACTGACTGATGCTTTGTGGTGTTACAGGTATGCTTTCTGTGCCGAAGACTCTTCAAAAACAGAAATCTCTCCAGGGGAATATATCAATTTTATTAAATGCCCTGATGGCTGGGATGCGAAACCGAGAAAACGGTATGAAAAGTTGAAAAACTGGAAAAATTCAAATTTATCATTACCTGGTCCTGTAACTTAAAGTTGTGTTTATGGTGTATGTAATTATTCTGCTCTTTCTGATCAACAGGGTGCCCATGTAACAATTCGGCTCTCCCAACAACCAATGCACCATCACCATGGGGGAATCCAACATGAATCAGGAAGAAGCTGTGCCCTCTGTATTTGAGCACTTAGGCTTAATCAGCACGTGGTGAAGGGGGAAGTGGGCGGGGGGGTTCAGCTCTAGTGGAAGGTTTCCACTGACTTCTGAAAATAAGAACGATGGGTTTCTCTCAGCATGCGGCGGTTGCAAAACGGTGCACAGCCTGGAAGTGGTGGCACTCTCAACTGTGTGGGTTGCCTGAGAAGTTACAGAAAGTTCCTCTGTGTGGACTAGTGAAGTAGAGATTTCTGCCAGTGGACACACCAGCAGTTATAGTCACTGTACTGTACAATTTTTAAAATATTTATTTATGAATAAATGAAAGCACTGCAAGACAACCTTATTTATCAGAGCACACCCCATAATGGAGCGCATGTTGAATGAGTTTCTTCGAGATGCAGTATTTGTGTATTAATGTGCGTGTTTGTACCTGTGAAGTGTGCCTTTCTGCTGAAAGAGATTACTGATACACTGTTTAATTGAAGGAGATGTCAGTCTTATTGGATCCTACCTTTCTGTGCTTTTGTGTGTAGTTACTGTATGTGACTGACTTTTGAGGGGATGTGTCTGTACATAATGTAAATACATTTGTTTCTTTTGGAGAAATAAATTCACACTTTGTTTGTAGCAGCTTGTGCCTTGTCCATCATTTCAAGATTAAATCGGTGTTGTGGCCTACTCACAACATAGAAGATGAAACTATTTAACCTGAAGATTCACTTTGATTTTTCAGTAATCAGAGCATGTATATTTGTCACACTGTCATGTTCATGTGACATTTCTGTATGACTCAACTTTAGAAGAACGCTGAAAGTGAATGTTTTCTGAAAAAGACTCCACTACTGCTTGTGAGAACATGCTTTTACAGCTCACACTGCAACTGATGCTTGAACTTCAAGTGCGCCTGTTACCTCCTGTGAGGATTCACTTTATATTTGAAATATGCTGAACACCTTTCATTATAAAAGGAGTTTGATGCTATTCTGAGAAACTAGAAGAAATGGCTAAATGTCATGGGGTAAATTTGCAGTGTAGTACACTCTGATTTCTGCTCTGCTTGTAAAATTAGTTTTTTTTTCTCAGGCCTTGAAAGATGTCAGGAGAAACGTCAGCATTGCTTCCTCTAAGCTATAGTTTCTGAATAAACAGGAAAACCTATGACACTTCATGGTTCATAGCATACAGTGGCATGGTTCAACCATGGCATAGGTTGAGCTGAGCAGAATTTTTTTTTTGTTTGTTTGTTTCTTGTATACATGTTGACTCACTTTATTCTGCTGTAACACAACACGCAGTTAATATCCAACTGGATGTGTTCCTTCCACAAGCTTTTCCAGTCTTTAATGAGACATCCATTTACTGGAGCAGGACCCCCCACCCACCCCAAACACACACACACACACTCACTCACTTTTTTCCCATCATATTACTCCTTCACAAACATCTACGTCACAACTGCTATCCTGTGATGTTTCACTGAAATTCTTTGAATACATTTAGACCCTTGATATCACTCGGTTGCCTTGACTAAACATGGGAAAAGAGTGTAATAAGCTGACAGATGTGTGTGAAATAGTGTACTTGAAGATTTCTAGGTCTAGTAATGCCTTCAGATGTGCTGTATGTAACGTGAGATGGGTCCTTGTGATCGTCGCTGCTGCCTGGCAGCTATTTACGTATGATCTATATCAAGACTTCCTATCTCTGTCAAAGTTTTAATTGTTTTCCTGTTCTGCTGTCTGATTGCTATCTTCAGTGGTTACTTTTGCCTGTGTACAACTCTGCTGACCCATTTTCACCAAGACAAACAAACATCTGCTCAGAAAATGTCTGTGGTTAAAGGCATGAAGCTGGTTTTACCACCACGCTAAGCTGACCACACAATATTGTTTCAGTGACTCACTCCAGTTTCATAGTCATAGGGTATTTTAATGCCATTAATGTCCTCTGCCTCCAGAATGGAAAACAAGCCATAGCCTTTAGCTTTTAGTCACTGTTTGAAACATGTCTTTTCTATAACTGGAACTTATTGGCATCTTGACTTATTCAGAAATGATGAAAATGCAAAGGAATCTTAACCTCAGTACAGACAGAACATTTTCAAAACCTCTGATGGTTAAATATAAAATGCCAAACAAACCTTGCGGTGGTTAAACTTCTGCTTTCTTGGTGTTTTGTAAACTGATGTGTTTTATTAAATTTTTATTTAATTTAATGATAAAAAACTGTCAGTTTTGTCATTTTGTGTCCACCAATTTTCACCATCACACCATCACCATGGTGGAGCCATAACAACCCATGATATAGAAGTTTTAAAACAATTGAACCTGAGGATTCTCTTTGATGTTTTGTTAATTCAGATATTTTCTGTTCATGTTTGGATTAAGGCATCGAAACAAGTACTTCGCACGCACATTTGAAACTCCTGCACGACCCATCGTTATGAGAAATTTGCAAACGAAAGTCATCTTGAAAAGTGAATCTGCTACCATATAATGCACTTGTGAGTGTATGCACGTGCCAACTAGCAAAAAAGAAATTGTCTTTTTCTTTGAAGTTTATCATCTTTGTCTGTAGATTCTGTTTCTGAAAGTATCAAGTGTTTACAATTTCCATGAAATGTATTTAACGTTAGCATGCTTGTACCCGATATCGTCAAATAAATACCACAATTCAGGGGATTTTCCACTTACAAAACTGAAACCATTATTCTCAGAACACGAAACTCCCAATAAGCCACTTCCATGCAGTGAGTGTTTTGCAATGATGTTTTTGAGACTTTATACAGGACTATTGAGAAAAAGTTCTGGATCCATACTGTTTCCACAAAGTATAAGTTACAGAAACATTCAGACACAGCTTCCCCACAGCTATTTGACATCGGTCATGGCCTTCCAAATAAGCATACAGGCAGATTACATACTACCTCACAAAGCCACTTTAACTGGTTAAAGTAGCGAGAAAATGAAAAATTGCTTTTCATTTCCTCATACACCTTCTCTCCTCTACACCAAAACAAAATAATGTGCTTGGCAGCTAAGCACATTATGCTGTGACAGATATTAAACCCTCTCTGGGTTTGATATCTGTCACATCTAAGCAGTGACAGATATCAAGCTGGTTTCTTCAAAAGTGCAGAAATGTAACCAAGCATGATCACAGTGACAGTGGTACCAGGTTAATGTTATGTCAGTGAACACCTTATTAAGCATGTTGGCATGTTTCCCGGCATTTGGATGAGAACATCAATGTATGCACCAAGTTTGTGTTTATCCACTCTCAAACTATTAAAAACTCTCACTCACAACCTTGAACGTAAAGTCAGAGGATTACCAAAGTCAGCGGGATTTGGGGGAATCTCTTCCAAATTTCACGTCATTTTTAAATACAAAGCTGTTCTACTGTCATGAAATTAAAAGACTCAACAAGAAATAGCAGAACAAGATGAATAATCAGCCACAGACCACATGCTTTATGTGTGTGTTTATATTTCGCCAGTGTATGCTTGTTTAAATGGGGCCTGGTCTCTGAAGCAGAAATGTGATTAAAATAGGTTTTAGGCAAACCTGTCCTACATCTGCAGTCCAGCTGTAATTCATTTGTGCATGTCCTGGAAAATCTAAATCTAAATATTTTTATTGCAAGGTCCTGCAAGCAGTGGCTCTGTAGTTTCTCCCAGCAACACAACATGAGCTGTCCTGTGTTGTTGGTTGCCCTGGAGCCACGTGCCTTGCAGATTAAAGGGTGGCTGTGCGTACATTGCCACATGTTATGTTGTTGGCAGTGACTGCAGTGCGATCAATAGCACAGAGTGGTGGCGGGAAGCGGGGGAGTTCACCTCACATGACCCTATAGCCAGGAGGGAGGAACCACTTTAACCTTGTTTCTAGGGCGTTCAATGACATCACAGTGGTCAATTAGAGACACTTTGAGCAGAAATGAATGTTGACCTCTCTGGGTTTACGGTACAAAGTGTGCTGACGGCTCACTGGTTTTGGCAAGCCAGCCTGGCATGAGCGGAAAGCACTCTGAGGTCACATGTACTAACTCTGTTTCCAAGGAAGACATCTGCTACATTTTCTAGGAGATGTTACAAAGTTGGTGAAGTTGGGCCTAAAGCTGTACCATCTCCGAACAAGTAATTGTCTACACATTGAAGATGCTATAATAAAAGGCTGGCAGGTTAAACTAGATTAGACAGCCATAAAATATTCTTTACTTTACCTGTGACAAACTTGCAGTTTATTTTCACTTTTGGCCATAATACAACAAAGTGAAGTGAAGATGGAGGGATATTTACTTGATTACAGCTGCTGCCTTGTATGAAAGACACTTTTTTTGTTTGTTTGTTATGAAATAGGCTAAATTTTATTTTCCCACCCCACCTTATCAAACAGAAAATCAAGATTATTCTCAAGTGCTATGCTAAGCAATGAGGGGAAGCTGTGACTGGGCATTCATTGCAACTTTTTGAACTGCTTTTAACCCCTTTTCTTGTTACAGTGTTCTTGCAGGTTCACAGAGACAATGAACTCTGATATCCCTGAACCAAATCCCAGATCAACCCCAGAAAAAAAACCAATTACCTTACTGTGTCTCAAGAAGAGGTTATGGACAAAGTTGCTGAAATGTACAACACAAATAACTCTTTTTTTGTTTATGTTTTTGCTGCCAGTTGACCTGATAGAAAGCTGACATTCTGAAGTGACACTGCAAACACAACAAAGCTGATTTGTGTTAGATCGTTACCATCTTTGTTTCTATGGTGACATAGACACTGTAGTTATGAGGTGGATTATGAAGACTGTGGTCCAGACTTTAGGTTGTCTTTTATGATTTTAGTGACCTTTGGTTTTTTGCATTTAGTGCCATCTTCAGGTTACAGTAGTAGATACTAGGATTGACATGTTTAATGTCAAAGTTATTGACATGGTTATTAGCATTACGATAATGGCTGCTGTAATTTTATTTACAAAACCTCACTGTAAATGAATTAACAGCAACACTTTTTGATGTAAATGATATTGCAGAAAAGTTGCTGTAAATTATTTTTACATAAACTTCATCTAGCTGCTAGTATTTAAAAATGACAAATTTGATGGAATGTCCACTCCCAGGAATGTTGCAGTATTGTCATACATGAATGCTCCAGACCAGCAAAGTGCAAAAACCTCTGCTTTTATAGTGCAAGGAGCAATGTGGCACAGCAACCGGCTTCTACTTACTTTCAAATTAACATGCAGTGGTGTTCTTCACAGGACTGTACAGGACTTCATATGATCATATCTTTAATGCTGGAAGAGAACGCAAATATTTGTAAATTGTTTTCATTGAGATTTATCGGATGATTTTTTTTATGTATAAAATTTTGTAAAACAGTAATTTCCCAACTTTTGTGGTAAATAAAGTGTTTTTACTTATTTCTCCTTCTTCTTATTCTCCTTCAGTAATAAATGTGATCTTGCTTGGTTCCAGTTTAGAGCATTATGACAGTCAGCAGAATTCTGGTGACAATAAGTACAAAGCTACTTTCCCCAAAATCGTCTTCTTGCTGTATTTATTGTTTTGCCCATGGACAGTGGTGCGTGTTGTGCACATGCTAAATATATTGACGTCAGATGGAAAAATGTGTTCACATACAAGAGGAAAGTGTTGTTTGTGGGTGGGAAGGTGCCACCCACTATGACTGTCATTAGCCTATCATAAATTGCCCGAGCACCCAGAGGCTACATGGTTTAAGTTCAGTGTTTATGCTTTGCAGGTACATAACAAGTTTGTTTAAGAGGCTGTAATTATATACCCTGGTCCCTATGTTGATATGTGTGTGTGTGTGTGTGTGTGTGTAGGATGGGGCTGGTGTGATGGGGGGAATTTTCCACAAGTCTCCTTCTAGTACTTGAGAATGTGTGGGTGGCATCAGCACCGTTATGCCATGTTGTGACAGACCAAGAGCGTTTTGAGGGTTATTAATCACCTGTGATTTCAAGTGATTTTCAGTAAATTTATGTGGGCAGGTTTTATCTCCAGGATCATTTTACTCTTTTTAAAGATGTTTTTACACTCACTAATTTCAAATAAAAGTGAGTTGCACACCATTCAAATCTTATTTGGATCATTCTGTCCACTTTTGAGAGCTTTCCCCATGAAACCATCTCCAATTTATATAAAAATGTTATGGTACAAAGAAATTTTAGCTTCATATAAATACTTTTCAAGATGTATTTTTTGAGAAGTGGTGCGAGAAAGACCAGGGAAAACCTGGAAAGTTTCACAATAATCATAAATGTTCAAATTTTCATCCTGTCACAGTGTGCCAAAGCAGACTGTATGAATAGTGAATAGTGGACCCAGAATGCAGACACGAAGGAACGTGGAACAAAAACTTGAATTTGCAAAAAGGGAGCCGTTTAATGTCCCTGATGCAGAAATACAAAATAATGCATAAGGCAAGCAAAGACGAGAATAAACAATCTAAACTGAGGAATCTAAAGATACACAAAACCCTAAACATGAAACCTGGCGTTGCTACAAAGACACCTTGTACATGGAGACATAGCGCAAAAGACAACAGACGATTTGACACTGAACAAAGGAGGACAGAGGACTTAAGTACACAGAAAGATAATAAGGGGATGGGGAACAGGTGGGAACATAGCTGGGACAAATCAGACCCAACGAGACAAGAGGAAGCAAAACTAGACACTGCACACAGGACAGGGACTTTCACAATAAAACAGGAAACAGCATGGAACCCAGACACGACAACACAAACTCGACAATATAAGACATAAGATATGAAACACATAACAGGCAAGGGAAAATTAAACACAGGGGTAGAAGACACAAGCGGAATCTAAGAAACTATAATGGTAACTTGGGCATAATAGAATGAACTTAACTATGGACTTAACTATAAACCAAAAACATCAAAATAAACTAAAACTCAAAACGCTGGGTCAACAGACCCAGGATTGTGACATGGCCTGGCTGATTAAAATCAGAATAACCAATTTGTAAAAATAAGATATTACTTTTTTAAAATACAAAATTTGCCAAAGTCTTGAGCCATCCACCATTTCTTTATATTTTGTTTCTAATAGTATTTTTGCACCAGCAAATTGATTTCGCTAGAGCTATTAGCTGCAGTGCAGTGTGTCCTTAAACAATTTTTGCAACCTGGACAAGTGGGGAACACTTGTATTATTTGCAAAGTCATGTCCTTAAGAAATAGGAAATAATCCAGCAAATACCTGACACAAAGCTTAAAAGCTGCATGTGGCCCTTCAACTGATCTATCTACTGTTTGGAGATGTAATTCAGTCAGGTGCACATGGAGAGCTTGTGAAAATTGATGGAATTATGGTCATCATACCAAATATTGACTTTTAAGCTTGTTACATTTGTGCAAACTCTGTTATTGCCTTATGTACTGTGTTTTCATGTTTGCAGATGTTTCGATATATGTTTGCAACTATTTCCCATTTTTTAAGAAAATACATGGCTCAAGGATTTTGACCAGTACTTTATAGTATATGCTCCCTTTTTATTTAATACCAGCAGCACATCTAAACAAAATTGTGAAGTGGCATTTTGTGCTGCATCATCACTTCTTTTAAAAGCACTCTTTTCCTTTTCAGGAACTGATGAGACTTTAAATGTCCATCTCTTGCTTGATATAATATTTTGGCTCCTCAACAATTCAGTCCCACTGTGTATTTTAGCTAAAACCATTCTGTAATCAGATTTGTAGTAAAAATATATATATACTGATGGAAACAATTAAGAGAACACTCAAATCAGTAATTGGGTTTTGAAGAACAAAATAATCAAGTTGACAATCTTTCTGCCGTGCATGTTTGTTAAGAACAAAATCCCATAACAATGGCCAGTGGATACCAAAATAATCTATCCTCAGAGTGCTCTATTCTAAATCCCACCAGAAGTCAAGGTTAGATTGTCAGAGTATTCCCCTAACTGTTTTTGAGCAGTACATATTTCTGGAATCATCACTCATCAGTTATATGAAACGGAAACGGACTAAGATTGTCAGGTCAGGCTTCGGGTCATTGTCCTAATGCAGAGCTCCAACACAGCTGGACTTGTGTCCTCACTGCCCTCTCAGATGATGACTTACTAAGTAAACAATGTGCAGTTATCACCATGATCCTACAATGACAAAAAGGGCATGTTGGATTTACTTAATTCAATAGTGTACATTGGTTGCACACAAATGTTTTGCTTTGGCAGAAACTTAAACAACTGAGTTAAATCAATATAACTTTTCCGTATTAACAAACCTGTGCATTTTGTGTTCATAAAACGTGATTGAAACATGTTTAGATGAAGTAAGTTGAGCTCTTGGAATATTTTAATCCTTCACAATTTTGTCATTTTATTTCAACACTATTCAATAGCTTTTATCCCAGGTCACTTAAATATTACATGTTGTCTTCATATTACATAATGTTCAGCAAAATCTAGAGTCTGGTTACTATAAAAATCAAATGGATCTACAACAGCTAATCCTCCTATCTTTATCCTGGTTGCAGGGAAATAACCCTGAAGTGATAAGTTACTTGGTTATCACAGAGACAAACAACCATTGGCCACTTACATTCACAGGTAATTTAGAATCACCAATTAACCTAACTCTAATAACTGCATGACTTTTAACTGTGGGAGGAAACCAGAATGCCCAGAGAGAAACCTGCAAACTAGCCGAGATTGTGGATTTGAACACAGGACCTTCTTAATGTGAAGCAACAGCATTAACCGCCACCAATCCATGCCTTTGTCGTTGACAGGTTAAACCACAATAAATAGCAATAGCATACACATAGTGTGTGTGTGTAGTTGTCTGCCTCTTATAACTCCAGTGATTTTCCTGAAGTTTGACATCTCGTGCGATCTTGTGAATTTCATGAGTTCAGCAACTAACCACTCTTACTAGATTGTATCATGTAATCTAAACAAGAACAAATTAAGTTGTTGAATTTGTTACAGATCCTTCATGATTTAATTAGGTTCATAGAAACATGAAATTATTGTGTTCAAATTACAAGTTAGACTTTTTTAATGTAACAACCACCAAATTTATTTACCAAGAAAAGTAGAGGAGGCTGCTCGACTTGACTGAGGGGGATGCCTTCCTGAAACCACGATCCAAAGCGCGCGAAACTGAAATACCGTGCGGTGTCGCGAGATTTAACATTGCTATATTATTGACTTACTTCACTCAAACATGATATAAACAATTTACAGTTTTTCTCAAATGCTAAAACACATTTCACAAACGTTACCACCAGGTCCCCCAATGTCCAAACACAACACCCTTCTCTAAAGCTACATAAACACAACCACACCTTCCCACTGCAAAACTCAAACTCCCACACCAAGAGAGCAGCTCGAAGCTGTCAAAACTGTAAACACTATACACAGCATTACACACTACAGCAAAACAATTGAAAACACAATGCTCAATTTGTGAGAAGGTTCTTTGTTTCATAACTGCCAATGCATATTTTAGAAACTATACAGTAACGGATCGTCGTAGATCCCTGCAGAGGATTAGGCATTTAGATTTGTGAGTTTCATATGAGTAGTATAAATCTATAGAAAATCCTGCATGTACGTACACTACTGTAACACAACTCAATGCAAAAACAGAATCTATTGCACACAACAGTAATCTTGAAAACATGAACAGGGTGTGAAGTTTTTTTATTTACGTTATTCACACCACACACACACCACAATCACTGTGCGGCATCATGTCGCTGAGCTGTTGCTCGCATCTCGTCCGTAATGATGGTGCGAGGTTGTCTTGCTCTCCCTCCTGGACCTTCTCCTCTCCCATGTTGGCCTTCTCCTCTTCCTCGTTGGTCGCTCCTCTTCCTCCTCTCATTTGAACTCCTCTTCCTCATTGGCCTGCTCCTCTTCTTCCAGGGCCAGCTCTTCTCCCTCCTCTGCATCAAATTCCTCTTCCCCTGACTCTGCCTTCATCCATTGTGTTTGTTTGGAACCTTCAGCATACTGTGCACTCTGAACTTGCTTTTACATGTGGGTACAGCATTAGCAACAAGTGTCTTCAATTTTGAGTCATTGTGTGTAGTGAATGACGCCAGGTGTGTTCCCTGTGTTCAAAGATTGGTGACTGTGGCAAGCATTTTGCATCACATGGGCTTTCATTTGAGGATATGAGCAGAGTTGTTTTGCAACATGTGTTTTAGCAAGGAAAAATGTGTTTAGATTTATGAGTACAGAGGGTTGTGTTTTGTGAATTGTGTCTTCATGTGACATGTGTTTATGGTACTGGAATATGGTGGCTACATTTAGTAAATGTGTTTAGACTACTGGTCATTTGGGTTACAGGATTGGCTTTTGTGTTTTAACATTTGAGAAAAACTGTAATCTACCCTCTCTGCATATCATGTAGTTTCTACACTATATAGTTACACTTAACTTTAAAGCATGAGGCACATGTGTTAAATACACGCAAGATGCTTACATAAATCCAAGAGCTGGCCAATCCCTTTTTTTCAGTGTACCACTAAGTGCCAACATAAGCAAAAATGGAGAGACCGGTGAGCCAGCGGCGTTGGAATGGACATCAATGAACTCTTCCGACCTCGTCAACTGTGAGCCGAATCAGCTTCAGTTCTCATCCCCTTTTCTCATGGAAACTCCCTTTGGAAAGAAAATAATAATCGGCTGTGTCTGAATGTCACATATTTGCCACGACTTCTGAAGTAGTGCCAAATCATCTTGCAAACAGGATCTTGAACAATGGAAAGATATAATAAACAATGGGACTGGATCAGTTTTACAGTGAAACATCTTAATGACTAAATTGCAGGCCTTTCTTTTTTAAGGGGAAATCCAACATCAGAGGTCATTTACTGTTAAAGCTCAGTGTCAGCAAAGCTGTTTCAAGCGTTCTAATGAACCAGGAAGTTATATCTGTTGTATGCTTATTTCTGCTGATTTGCGCATCTTCGTAAAGTTCCATTTTCTTTTCTCGTTTAAAGAGTTCTCTCCCTGCTGTCTTCTGTTCCCCCTCATTCCCAAACTGCAATGGCAGATGGCTGCCTCTCCCTGAACGTGGTTCTGCCAAAGGTTTCTTCCTGTTAAAAGGGAGTTTTTCCTTCCCACTGTCTCCAGGTTCTTGCAGGGGTTGTATGATTGTTTGGGTTTCTTTCTAATATTGTAGCATCTTTACCCTACAATATAAAGCGCTTTGAGAAAGCTGTTGTTATGAATTTTTGCCATATAAATTGAATTGAACTGAACTGAACTGAACTGAACTGAATTGAATTGAATTGAATTGAATTGAATTGAATTGAATTGAATTGAATTGAATTGAAGTGAATTGAATTGAACTGGTTAACTTAGATCACTATATCTGTCTTCCAGGATTAGTTGGTGTGGCTTAACATAAAAACTGATAAAAATCGGCTTAACATGCAGCCAAATTTAGCCATAACCAATCCCAACAGGTTCTAATGCTACTGCTTCCAAAACATGAATGTAAATGGACTGGTACTTTTATAGTACATTTCTGCACAGTACTTGTAGTAAGCATGTCCAATGTTCCACAAGTCTCATCAATAATTCACAAAACATTCATAAAACATTCTTTAAAAGGCAATGTTTCGATATGATGAAGCACTTGCCTGAAAACATCTCTCAATTCAAATGTTGCCTTTATAAGGATTCAATTATTAAACCAGACCCGAGTAGAATATGGAACATAAATGTAATGTGATCTGTGTAAAACACACATACACACAAACACACATTTAAGCTAACAATATGCGTGTTAATGTTGTTCCTACAGCTCATAATGTATGTTATTCAGAGCTTTGTGAGTCAGTGTAGTTAACCTTCAAGGTTATCTGCCTCATATCCTTTCTGATAGAAATATTTCTGAACCTTACTCACACAGGATTAGTGTTACCAGGGGAACGACTCTCTCATGAGCAGAATTCTCATGAAGTAAGAAAAATCTGTTTTATTTCACTGACATCTGTGACTGGTAGTTACAAACATAGCTGTTACATCTGCTACATAACATTTGTTCTGTTGAAGTTAATATCATTAATGACATTTGAAATCTTTTACAAATGACTGGAATCAACACTAGTCCTGCGTGCGTAATACTTAACACATGGTGGCTTGTGCAAGAGTCTAATTTAATCTAAACCTTGATATTATCCCAAATCAAAAGAAATACTTTTGTTGTCTAAATCTAGCCAAACTGTGAATGAAAACCTAAAATAAGGAAAAGGAGAGAAAAATGTAGGAGTCTAAAAATATCTGAGCCTTTAGTTTTGGTTTAACACTGAACAGAAATCCCAACCACCACATGTGCTTCTGGGTAAAGTCCCATGTTTCAACTGTTTCTCTGCAGCAACTTCATCATAATGTCATGGGTCAAGGATCAGTGATATCTTTATTATCGCAGATCAGCAAATTATTGTACAGTCAGCAAAACACACACAGCCATTAAGCAAACATGTATAAATAAACAACAATTGTTACACAAGGACACACTGAGTCCAGATTTCAAACAGTAACTTTATTAGTTATTTAAAATGTCAATGGGAGCCTGCAGAAATGATGTAGACTTTATCTTTCTTCATATCAGTTAGTCATATTAAGAGCAACCAAAGCATGATGCTGTAGGATTAACACAAATACATTTAAATCAAATACTCTTTACACATAATCCTTCAAGTCTTTACTGAACACACCATCACCAGTGTTGCTGATAAAAGTAAGTGAACCCTTGAATTTGAAAACTGGTTTTAGCTCTTCTGGCCGCAAACCGCTTCCAGTAACTACAGATGAGACGTGTGCAACATTCACAAGGAATTTTGAATCTCTACAAATCTGTTTAATCTCAGCCATATTTTTATGACATCTAATATGAACAGCTAATTGATTTAGGTTTGTTTTTGTTCATGTTTGCGGTCTAACCGCCATCATGCAATAGTTTTATTTTGATGCTTATGATTATTGTCGTGCAGCATCATCACGTTCCGTTATGCTGCATCTGATAAACTTTGGAGCTAATTTTTCTTTTGATGAAACACCTCCAGACTCAAAAACATTTTTAAGCTATTCGGACTGCAAAGAACTTGACAATATCAATCACAATAAATGACTATTCTATTCTGTTCTATTCTGAAGAGTCTAAATACACACACAAGCCTTTTAGGTTGACTAAGATTAAGCCTTTACCGCACCACTGCAACTACAGGTCCAACTAAAAACGTTTTAACCTTAGTGGAATTCTAATCTTAATCATTTTAAATTTAACCAGGTCTTAACCTCTTTGAAGAAGGAAGTACAAGTGCAGATCTTGACCTTTCTAGATTTGCATCAGTAAGGCAATATATTTCAGTGAAACTGGTCTTTTCCAGAACACACATGCTTCTTTCTTTCAATTTCTGCCGATTTCCAACAGTTAAAAACTAACAACCTGATTACCCCACATACATATTTTATGAGTTTGTTTTAGTCAGAAGTACCACTGCAGGACTTGGTTGTGCATTAGCAACAAAAAGTTTAATTTGAGCCTGAGAGGGTTAATTGAATTGTATTTGATTAAAAACACAGATTCACTCTGTTGGGACACACAGTGCCACACAAAGAGCCTCTGAAGCTGGTCGTTTCTTGTGTTCCCATATTTTATGGTGTCAGAAGTGTAGGCTCACAAGTTCTCGTGGGAATGAGCCAGACAAGTGTGACGGAGCCACAAAAATACCCTTCTAGCTGAAGGAACGTAGAAAAACAACCATAATCTGCAGACAATGGGACTTATGTAATTCTTTCATGTTACAAAAGGATATAAGCTCTGAATGTTAAGAATCAACATTCTGATTTGGCCTTATTTCTCAGACAACGTCTGGGATCGGTTTATACAGTTAAAGTCACAAATGACATATGGATATGATAAAGCAGTTAGTTTTGTTTATAATCAAACTACATGGCAAAATCATTATTTTTGACTGTGGCAATACTCATGGTTTTTCTTTTGAAGGTTTTTGGGTATTTTCTAGATTTATATACTTATTGTTTTGGGAAGACAAGCTGCAGTTGGACTTATCTAAGTGGGTGTGTATCCACACATCAGCCGTATCAGCTTTCTAACTGTTGGTCACTCGTAGAATAATGTCACTGATGCCACAAGTTTGCTATATAGTTATACAACAGTGCTTGGGTTATTTAAGACCAGTCACTTCTTTTAATAGCTGTGTGCACATGACCTGTTCACTGCTTACATGATTACCACACCTCTTTGCCTGCATAACACAATCAAACATGACACCTAAAAGACCCTTTAGTTTTCTACTTTAATATAATCAGCATTGGTAGGCAAGTTAAATAACACATGCATCACATTGCTCTATATTAAAAACAAACAAACAAACAAACAATCAAACAAGCATTTTGGAAAATGCTTTTTGGTGTTTTATTGTAAAGATTTCGGCCATCGTGTTGTTGCTGAGCCGAGTCCTTGTATTGTATGTGAAGGTATTTGGCTTTGAAGTCACATGGTTTGAATCATATGATTTGAAGATTGATTTGTACAGTAGATCAAATACATTACACTGTCTCAGCTGAGCTCACTGCAGCAGCAGACAAAACCAACCTCAAAGGGAGCGTCACTTTTCATCAGAGCTGCCCTGCTGTGGAATGAGGATTTACTGTTAATCTTTTAATACCAATGAATCACGTTTTTTTTTCTCTTGGGGAAGACAGTCCGCAGGGGCACTAAATCCATCTATAAAAGGCAAAATCCTTAGCATGTGGATGTTAATGCATTTAATGTATGGCTCCACCTTCCTATTGTTTATTTAGGTTTGTACAGTTAGTTTTACACTTTGTTTCAGCGTCCTTCTGAGTGAACATAACATAACAGACCTTACAATATATAGTGTTGTTTTCTAACAATTACTATATAATTACTCTTAAATTATGGGGGAATTTGTAATGAGTCAGTAAAATGCCTTGTGGTTCTTACATCACAGCAACTATACTAAACTACACTATGCAATGCTAGACTATAGGACAAAAAGCTACACAAATGCTCTGCCTAACCACGTTATTAGGTACACTTTGGTAGAACTGGGTTTCACACAGTTGATCCAGATCCAGCCCAGAACCAGTTTTATTGTCGGGATAACTATGGGAAAGTCAGTGTTGTCCTTTAGAGTCTGTGGGAAAGGACCCGACAACAGCAGCGTTGCAGGTTTACACATTTTTATTGACTGGCTTTCCAACGTGCAGCTTTCCAGCTGCTCCTCTTCTGTGGCGGACACAACACAACCCTCTCAGGTGCCAGCAACATCTTTGACAGGGGAGACATGATTAGATGATGGGGTCAGGTGTGTGAGTCAGACACCACACCCTCAACCCACTGCTCCACCCCTCCCCTGCAGCTGAGCCACAAACCACACCACGCCATAGAGTCATTTACAGATGCTCTTCTTGGTTATTCAAGCAGTTATTTGAATTGCTGTAACCATCCCATCAGGCCGAAGCAGTCTGGCCATTTTCTTCTGACATCAACAAGGCATTTAGTTTCACCCCGAGAACTCCAGCTCATGGTCATGTGATTGGCTGATTGGATATTTGCATTAACAATCAGTTTTTAACATGTGTACACAATGAAGTAGCAAGTGTGAGTCTGTTTATGAAGGTTGATCAAAACTGACATATAAAGGGTAGGACACTGTATTTATTTAGTAGAAATGTCATAAAAAGAAAGTTAAGCTATTGAGGCTAAATTTCACAAAATGCAATAGAAACTCACTTGCATAAATCCTCACAGCAAACATATGAACTAAAAAACACATTAACAAATATTACATGTGAATCAGCAGACAGAGACAGATGGCTATTTTCAGCTGCTCCCTTATTTCCCAAGGAGTCACCACAGTGGACTGATGTGCATGGTGACCTCTACCCAGATGCCTTTCCTGACACAACCAACTCATTGAGTCAGGCTTGAGACCAGCATGAGGAGTAGACTAGCTTGTGACCCCTGAGGTTGTGTTTTTGTCTCAAACTAATTAATAACTGATTTAGGACATTTTAAAAGAGGCTGTCTGTTCAGACTGTTCTGTGCGAGGAATTTAAACAGATGTAAAATAAAGTAATTTACTAAGGGATGTTAGATACAAGGTTTTCTGTTCTCCCAAAGAAACGACTGTCTTTCCAAACATCCTCTTATCGTGAAGTGAGGTCATATATTTTACCAACAGTAATTCTTATTAGTCCATAACGGATGAGCAATAGCCCAACAGCCAAAAAACAAGATTAGTATTAGTATCAGTTTCACAAGAACTTAATCTTATTTGTTGGTTTCACAGCAGATCAAACAAGAAAGAAAAGGCCATGTAAAGGGTACCTTTGATGATAAAATGGTAACAATTATCACTGAATTAAAGAAGAAAAAAACATCTGCTCTAAATTTCTCCCCCCAAAAATTAATCACTATCATCCCGTATTTCCTGGGCTGCTTGCCTTAATCAGAAGCATAGGAACATGGGGGAAACTCATGATCAAAATGTGTTTTTGCCATTATAAACACAATTCTTGGTGCTGCTCACTCAGGCTTTTGTTCTTTTATATATACCCATCAGCCAGGTCATTAAAAGTCCAAAGACAGACAGGGTGTGGACCCAAATTCAGGACTCCAAAGCAGAACTAAACTCAGAATCTTTATTGCTGGAACTTATCAAAATAAAGCTGGGCTGAAGACACACTAGGAAATTAAAGGGGAAACCAGAATACCGGGACACAAGAAAAACCTGAGACAACTGAGGGTTAAATATGTGCATGAGGTATTTAAAGAGAGAAGACACAGTTGGGGAAAACAAGACACAGGTGAACAGAATCTAATTACCGACTGCCAAAATACAATAGGAAGTAACAGAACACAGGAACAGAAATGCAGACTTGACACAAAGACAGAAAGTAAAACACACAGAGACAAGACTGACTTCATACAGGAGACACAAGGGTCAACCGCAGAGATAAGACCAGGACAGTCTGGACACAAAAGAGAATTCACATTAACCAAGAACTGAGAACTAGAAACGCAATTAGCAAAACTCAGAAGTGCTGGGAAATAGTACTATACTCATATACTCAAAGGATGAAAGGATATAGAAGTAGAACATAAATGACTTCATAAACCCAAAAATAAATCATGAACACACAAAACTCAAACCTTGTTTATGGAGCACAGACACACTGAGTACCTACCCTATAAAAACTGTGGAATTTGCTGTCTTATCTGTTGTCTTATTAAAATTTTTTTACGAGACTCAAAATGAATTATCAGTTTAACCTAAGGCATTTCTAGGAGGGCAGACACTGCAGTTTTGGAACTCATGGAAGAGTGGCATTTTTGGAGCTGTCTTGACATGAAAAGCTGAAGTTTTGAAGATGAATTAAAGCTCATTGTTTGCTTTCCAGTGAATCTTCTTCATCAATATTCACAACGTATTTTAGAGCCGCATTTTACATACACTAATATTTTTGTAAATGGGTATTTTGTAATGATGACTTTGAATTATCAAAGAAGAAAAGACACCAAAAAACAAACATATATATGGAGTTTTACAGTGATATTTTTCTTAATTAAAAACCCATTTCCTTCTGACACCAACTATTTATGGTATGACATACACATCAAAAGTGAAAAGGAATAGGGATGAAGCAGAAAATGTGGCAACCTCTGACTCCATCTCACCCTTACAACAACCCTCTGCATTTCTTCCTTCACTACATTCATTTCTCTTATCTGTGGTGTTTCTCTTTTTTCCTCCTGCCTGGCAACTAATCCACCTTCCTTACCTTTGCTGCTTCAGAGAAACTTTCATTCAGGCACACATATTCTGTCGTGTTTCTCCTGACTTTCATTGCTCTTCTCTCCAGAGTATATCTCCACCTCTCCAAGCCCTCTTCCAGCTGCTCTTACTACAGGTCATCTGCAAACATCATAACCCACATAATCCACCCTGCCTGATCTCCCCAGTCAATTTGTCCATGATCATTGGAAATAAGCAGGGACTCAGAGCACATCCCTGACGTAAGCCACTGTCTCACTGACCTCATACATGTCCTGCACAACCTCACAAACTTCTCTGCAACTCGAGACTTCCTCATGCATTCCCACCGTTCCTCTCTTGGCACGCTATCAAATGCGCTCTCTAAACAGATACACAAAGTCACAGCATAACTCCCTTTGATCTTCTCTTACTTTACAATCAACACTCTCAACCCAAACGTCACATCTATAGCATGAAGCCATACTGCTGCTTACTGCTTGTCAGCACTCTTCTTAGCCTAGTTTTAAAAAGACTTCCCCTTATGGCCTATGGTATGGCTCATCAACTTTATCCTCTTGTAGTTACTACAGCTCTGCACATCTCCCTTGTTCTCAAAAACTGGTACCAGTACACTCCTTCTCCATTCCTCAAGCATTTTCTCACTGTCCCAGAATGTCTTAACCTCCTAGGACCTGGCGTCCACATATGTGGACATCACATTTTGGGATGTCTAGACCAAAATACTTAATTTTTCTTTACAAGGACCTGATATCCACTTACGAGGGCATTATACTGCCACTGTTCTATCAAAATTAATGCAACACCATTGCATTAATCTTGCTAAGTGTAAATAACAGTAAATACTTAATATTGAATGTTGTTGTGCAGCGCGCAAGACTGACAGCGCACAATGTGCTTTGAGGTAGCAGCCAAGAAAAATGTAGTTTGTGTCTATGAACAGTGAACACCTGTGTGCACACCCATGTGGATCAGCGTGCTTGTATTCAAAAGGTTTCTCCATGTATCTGCTAGAGCAGGGGTAGGGAACTCCAGGCCTTGAGAGTCCCCAGACATCCAGAGGCCCCAGAGTGTGAGAGCCCAAGAAGGACCACCAGAGGGGCATCACCCTCCTGGGAAGAGCTGAGGAGAGCCCCAGATCACCCAGCAGCCATGGGGCAGAAGCCAGAGGGGGCTGCAGTGACGTGCCCGTGGGCTCTGCCGGCAGCCAGCACATGCAGTTTTTTAAGAAATGAGTTTCAAAGGAATGTCCAAATTGGAGGAGTCTGTAGATCATGGTTGGAACTGGCAAGACAAAACAATACCCATCTGTCACTCAAAGGTCAGACGCCTTCTATTATTATGCATAAATCAAAGCTGAAATACAGTTGAAACAGTGTATAAAAATTTATTTCACTTGCAGCAGTACAGTTGTCATGAAATGGAAATAAGATACAGAGACCAAAGACCCTTTTTTTAAATTACTATTATTATCAGATTTTGTTTATTTCTGCTGTAAAGCTTCTGTAACATGGGAACCTTCAATGCTTGACTAGCTTTGGAGAAAAACTATAAAGCCTGCATTTTTTGGCACTTTATTGCAGGCTTCAGTTTTCTACCCTGTAGCATTATCTCTTTCTCTACTGTGCTCATCCATGACCAGAGTATCCAACAGTGCATCCCGAGTTGAAGAATTTCATCAGATTAGATTTCACTTAAAAAAAAAAAAAAAAAACTAAAAAAAAAAAGAAATCACTCACCCAAGCAGTACACCAAGGTCATTATAGTTTACTAAAACTGCGGGGGGAGGGGGGGGGATTAAATAAAAAGGTGTGGAAAAAACATTGTAGTTAACTTAAATGAAAATAGGATGTAGACTTTTGGAAAAGTAATTGTGGTCTTTTTGGAAAAGATCACAATTACCAGAGGTTATACAGTATGCTTAAAAAGTAAACTATGAATGAATACAAGCAAATGCAAGATGTATTTTTCAAATTGTAAAGCTTTAAGGCAAATGTATATCTTGCAAATCTCATTAAGTAAACCAGACTCGGCTTTTTCTATGTTCTTATTTTTCCCCACCACAGGTTCTTGCATCTGTATCAGATTAAAATACTTATTACAAAAACATTATTTTATCCCAAAGAGCTCCTTCAACTAAAACAATGACTTATTATTAGGAGGAGCTCATCTTACAACATTCCCATCATCCTGACATATGGGAACAGACCACCTGAGCTTTCACTGCATGTTATGGTATTCTGTGGGAATCTGTGCAGAGTAAGAAGCAGTCGTGTCTTTACTTGACATGGTTTATGCAACGGCTGATGTCAGATGACGGTGTCCCAGCCTCAAATTACACTTTACTAAGGACGTCTGCACACATGCCTCTGTACACTCGCACTCACACACAGCTCCCAAACTTCTCCAAAAACGAAATGATCAAATGGGATAAATGTCTGTCCACTGAAAACACAGACATGGTCATCAGCAACAGACTTAGGGATTTCCCCTTTGTATTGTCTACTTTGTCAATGAATGAGTAGCAGAGACCATACAATGGCATGCAAGCTTAAGAGGCATAAGAACAAGGAGAAAAAAAACTGCCTGAGTGGCAGACACCAACAAAATGGTAACGATTTCCGCTAGGGCGTTTAGTTGTTAGTCATAAAATACTATTTCTAAAAGAATGACAAAGAACCAGAGAAAAGTGGGGGAGAAAAAAACACAAGCGTGTTGATTGGCTGAGTCCAGGGTGCCTGATCCTAGACCCACTGTGATTGGCTGAGAGGTATGGCCTCACCTTGAAAGAGGGTTACTCCAGTTCATTGACACTGAGATTTCGTGTGTGTTGGTGTGGCTGAGAACCTACATTCACTACAAAGACATGCCATTCTCATAAGCAACAATCATTGTGGCATGTGCAAACGTTGATCAGTTCATACCTGAATATTTACTCACTATTATATGCCCGTCTTGTTTCATCATACATCCAGTACAAACAGTTACTTATTTCCCTGAAACTCTGATTAAGTAATAAAATAATAATAAAAAAATAAAAAATCACATTAATCTTTAGATTAAGGCAGTGTGATGCCCCCTGTTCTCTTGTTTCACAGACAACCTCTCTCTCATCTGCCCTATCAGGCACTCAAACGTGACTGACCATGTGTCAGAGAGATCAGTAATGGCAAGGAAGCTAATCACTAGGAAAACACTACCAAGGAACCATAAAAACAGCATTCAGGCTAAATTCATTTGTAGGCATATACGCATTCCTGCTCTGTGTAGTTGAGCCAACCCCCCATGCCAATTCTAACCTTAACCCCCTTAACCCTCTCGCTCCTCCATCCAACTTTTGAAATGACCCTAATCCGGGAGCTGTGACACCGTGCTCCCTCTGAATTTTAGCCATTGAATATGTGGCACTTGGTCAAACAAAGGGACTTTGTGTTATATCTAGCTGGAGTGCGTGGTGGGAAAGTGGCTGTGATCAGTTATTTCCCCACAGAACCTTTTTTTTTTTATCTCAAAACTTACAGAAAAATGTAGCGTGACTGCTCGAGAAAGAAGTTCAACAATGAATCACTGGGCACTGTTTCAGAGTAAAACCTTTGTCCTCGGTCGTTAAACTTTTAGTTCACATTGTGAACAGAGCATATAACAACAGCACAGCAAAGACGTCAGCTGCTGTCAAGATGTTCTTGAGCGCATTGTTTTGTTGTTTTTGGGGGACCTTTTAACAATGGAAATATGATCATTTTATATTGCAGATGATGAACACTTGAGACCACAATGACTTGACATTACTACGTACGAAAAACAGATGGCAAGCTAGTATCCGAATAACAAACAACATAACAGCTGTTTACTCTTTAAAAAATAATACTTTACATGTGCGATGAAAACTAAAATAAAAAACACATTTCAAACAAAAAAATGTCCTGATATGTTGATATCGATGCCCATCAACCTGCCTGCCTTTTTATAAATATATAAATTATATAAAAATATATTTTTATTGTTTTATGAACTTTGTAAGGAATCTGTTGTCAGTCTCTTCATCCTTTTTGAGAATTGCTTTATGATAGGTGGACTATCAAAAAGGCTTCTTGCTGTGTTTGTTGTTTGGCTTTTTCTTTCTTCCTTGTTTTTCTGGTAGGGGTGGGTTTGGGGGGTGGGTAGCAAAAGATTGCAGTCAGAAAAAAACTACACACACATCTAGATTACAGTAGTAGCTACTCAAACAGTGTTTTTCTGTTTTTTGGTGGTGATGATAATTTAATAAGATTCTAATTATCCTTGGCTAAAGGTGCCCTTAAAAAATGCCCAATTCTTATACAATATTTGGAAATCTGGTTTTCCTGCCAGTTGAAACCTGCATTGTTTACTTGCATGTGAACTAGTTTGTAGCCTTCTTCTGACCTACTTCTACTGGCACAGTGCTGTATTTTGATGCAGTGCCAGATGCCACAGAAATTGTGCGACACTATTGGTGAGAAACTGTGTTGCATCAGCTGTGTGCACATATACGTGCATTTGCAATGTGGGGGGCTTGAACAAGCAAAGCAAAATAGGAGCTCTACTGTTGAGAAACATCTCAGTGGTGTATTATAGGGTGAAGCTTTTGCCTTGCAAGGTAGCTACATTCTTCTGCAAATTGCGAGATCACCATTATCCAACAGCACATCTTTACCAAAGATGACATGCTATTCTACCCACAATTATCTCAGATCAGAACTATTAGTCAATAAATTTGCAGTTACAGGCATGTTTTAGGTGTGACCATGTAGTGCTCATCAAATCGCTTTCACAATTCTTTTAACGTGACCGTTTGTAAAAACTTCTTATGCCATGAGTAAGCCATAGATAGTGGATCTCTTCCAAACACCTGTGCTGCATTTTAATGTAGCATTATATGCGTTTTGGGTAACTTCAGGTTAGGGGAAGAACTTAAACCACAGGTTTGCAGATTTTCAGACTTCCTGACATGTCTATGAAGGCTTCACATCCTTAAAAAGTGAAGCTTGTCCGACCATGCTTCACACATGAAGACTCTGAAGTGGACTATGTCTCAAAAGCAACAGGAACATAGTCCACTTCAGATGGATCTTCTCCAAGATGCTTGTAAAATGGGTCTGAAATAACACAATCTTCAATGCAAGCTGAATCATGCCAACAGTTGCAAAGAAAAAATTTACTTGCCTGAAGCCATGCTATCAAACATCAATGTTTCCTTCAAAACTGAAAGCGAACACTGAAGCATAGGCTCAAATTTACCCAAGGCTTATTTTTATTAGATAATAAACACACCCTAATCTGAAAAGATAACCCTTGAAATAATCCATAATTAGGTTTATTGCCCCCCTCCTCAAGTTACCAAAGAAAATCACTGTTTTACACACATCTTGGTCTAGGGTATTTCCCATGATACACAAGAAGCCCACACAAACAGGATGTCTTTACAATGACTTTGCTCGTGCAGGCAAACGTGATCCTGTAGTGTAGCATTCATACCCAGTGATTCAAACATCAACACACCTATGTGTGAAAATGCGAAGAGTGTTTGATGTCAGGATGTCATCTGAAGTTTAGAGAGAGCTGCAGGACCTTTCAGGGGGAGCTAGACAGCACAGTTAGACAGCCTGCTGCTGCCGATCTCTGCATATGAATGATCCCCACATTTCACACACGAACACACACTTCAACAAACAGATGGTGCTAAAAAAAAAAAAAAGCAGTACGAAAAGGATCAGCTATTTGCAGCTTTCCTTCTGGGCATGCGGAAAGGGGACTAGCTGAGCTTTCTGCATGCCCAGAAGGAAATGTTCTTACATGATTAAAGCATTACTTTAGCATTACATCCATCTTTACTGTGAAAGCCCCATGTATGCAACAAAAGAAACATAGTAAGGAAATAAAGTTACACTCACAGCTGCTTAGGTGGGATAACGAGTCAGGAAACTGAACTTCATTCAGCATTTTATTCATTCATTTACAATGGGGAGACCCTTAAACACACTGAATGACGTCAGAAATTATTGTTTGAGAGCAATTCAGTCACAGACTTGGACTTCACAACCCTTTGGATCCACTTCGGGAGCCAGTATTGCAGGAAGATGTCTTAGCTTGTCCAAGAATGCAAACAAACACACAATAAGGTGTCAAAGCTCTATTCAGAAAAGCCTTTTGTCATGAAAGGGGCCACTTTAGTTTGAAGTTGAATCAGGTACTTAGACCCTGTCACTCCTATCTGCTAGTGTAGCTGTAGGTCAATACACAACCAGTGCTTCAGTCCTTATCATGCCGTTGAATGGCGATTAACAGTTCTAATCACTTCCACAGATACAGAAAATAAACACCCTTTTCTAATTAACGATTAACAGAAAGCTTCCCAGATAATGCAAATGAATACAGTTGTTGTGTGATATGTGTGAATATGGGGATTATTATAATTGATAATGGCCAATTAGTAAGTTGCTAACATTTTAAAACATTTTAAAGGGTTGGGGGGGAAAAGTAATAGGCATTACTGGAATGCCTACTGAATTAGTCTAACTTTGCCATCTTCCTAGCTGCATGGAGAAGAAACAATAGTCAAAATACTCAAGTAGTAACAACATGTAAAAAAAAACTTGATTGTCATAAATGTTCTGGCTTCTTTGGAAATCCACAGAATGTAACTGATCCACCCTGTTTAGTGAAACACTACAAGTTTATATTTATACAAAGTTTTATGTCATTTGAAACAGAAACAAACCAAAATAAAATGCAAATGTTTTAGACAGGCTGACTCACAGCAAGTCATATCAGATGTCAGATAATTCAAAGAAACTGCTCCAAAACGAGATGATCTGAAATGGGGATCCAGTTCAGTGAGTCCAGTTATCAGAGATCAGGGCTAGCAGACCAGCTGCATCTGTTAGCATGCTTGAACACCTCTAGAGGAAGTAGTTTCTGGCATGTCCGCATTGGCTTTATTTTCCATTCCTGTAGAGGTACTGCTTGTAAATGACAGAAATATCTCGAAGTCATGAGTAAAAAAAGTTACCAAATGTTTAACTGGAACGAAAGACTGAAAATAGTGGCAGAGCGAGTAACACTGGATCTTCATGTGCAGCAAAAAAAAATCTTTCAGCACACATTCACACATACAACCACAAACCTGTGAACATTCAGAATGTTAAAAAATGTTACCAGTTACTTTTGAAGTATTATCCTTTTAATGTTGATTTTACAAATGTCACTACGTGTTTAGAGATGCCAACATAGGCTGCAAGTGTAAAGTGAATGAGATAAACTGAGAGGGTTTATATGGAGTGTAGAGTTCATTCTGGGGTCATGCACTATCACATACATGTAGATCTAACCAGAATGCAAACACACAGACGACAGACCTCATTAAGGTTAATGCATGCACTTTGAGCTCCTGGTGTTTTCTTCAGTGCTATAATACACAGGAGAGGAATTTCACAATAACTGCATGGTAAACAAAGCCTGGCTACTTCTGCCTGAAGGAAAGGTGACATTTGCCATGTGGACCAAAGGACAGTCACTTTGGTTTTAGATCACCTGAAACACAGCTGAGAAAGCTCAAACATCCTTTTCCCCAATCAACTTCCTGTCCTCTTCCTGGGGAGACTAAAGACAAACAGGAAAAATGCAGCACTAAAGGGATGGAGCAACCATGCTCAGGCTATCAGCTCAGCTCTTGCAGGAACTGACTTAGTTGCGCTAAAAAGAGAGCATTCAAATATAAAATATAAGACAGTGTATTAAAAAAAAGAATTCTCTTGTAGAGGCATGAAATGCATTAATATATATAAACACACAATAGGTAGAGGTGTTACAGTCAGCCGTCCTTTGTTTTTGTGTTAATGACCACGTGTTCTAATTGAAGAGCCCGTGACCCAAAGACGACCACGTGGCCTAATGGATAAGGCGTCTGACTTCGGATCAGAAGATTGAGGGTTCGAGTCCCTTCGTGGTTATTTATATGTCTACAAATTTTCCCGGAGGAACCTACCCGACGCATTATTAAAACTTTATCAAATTTAATGGGTTAATTTCCTTCTCTTTTCTCGTACTCTTCTATATCATTGTCTATAGTTCCTTGTTCTATTGTGGGATTAAATTGTTTGAAAACTTTGCTCATGTGTCTCCTTTCACAGTGAATATAAATGAACAATGTAATTAATGGCGTAATCAGCTAAGGTTAGAACATTCCACAATCCACAAACACTAAATAACTGCTAATTAGTGCTAAGTAACATACTAATGCAGCAGCAGAATTTCACCAAGCAAAACGGAAACAGAAACTGACAAATTTTTAGATTCAGCCATGTACCCAGAGGAACTGCAGTTTTTGACACTTCAACTGAATGGCTTCACTTTTTCAGCCCCAGCAGCTGCTGCTTGGTTCATTATTTGTTTAATATTCTGTGTTCTTATTCAGTGCTTACCTTGTTGCTTGTTATCGGTTTGTTCCTCCCTCACTGACCTCGTAACACATTCCTGTAGCATCCTCGGACGTGTAACACGTCGCTGAATAATCATCTGGTGATATAAGTCAGCTTAACCTTCCATAAACATGTTATTATCTATTCTGTACTTTAAAAAAAGAAAGCTTATCACTTTCCAACCTTGCAGTCAGCCTTTTTTGTCTGCATTTGGGTTCTGCTTGAATTTCCGATAACAGTATGTCTCCGTTATTAAAGATAAGCAAGATATAGGTAGACAGAAAAAAAGACGATGAATTTAATAATCACACTGCAGACTTTTATAAGTTAATTTGTCCTCAGTAATATAGTGAAGGCAGTAACCGCAGCAGAAAGGAATGTACTCATCAGATCAGACTGTTCTGGCTTACACTTTTGTTTTGTGCGACAAAAAGTTTGGCTTCGGACGAGAGTTCCCAGGAGGCTGGTTATCAGAGCAAGCAAATGGGTGTGAGTGTGTTCACCCATCTGAAAGATAGGCTTGATATCACACCACTGTCTCTGTCTGCCCTTTAATTAGATAATGCAAAAGCCCGTCTGAAAACACACACTGCAGTCACCTCATCCACATCACGCCACCTCTCACCAGTTGGAAGTCAGGAAGTCCCCAACAACAGCTGCACCACTGTATTGAGCCGTTGTACTACAACACATATCAGAGATGAATAATACACAGCTTTGCTTTTGTACTTGACACTCTGGATAAGACCAGCCTGAAACTATTGATTTCAATTTACATGGTGTGGTTCTTGTGGTTTTTCTTGTTATGATGATTACTGTGTTCATTAAACCTTTAATCTGCCCATATCGTTTAATCCCTCTTTGGAAATATTTATACACTTTTGTTTTTAATTTTGTGAAACTTCAAGCTCCTCCAGCATTTCTGAGATGTTATGTGTAGAAAAAAACCCATCTTGCTAGTATCACTGTTAAATTCTCAGAAATTGACTCAGTCTGTAACCACAGTTGAGACAACAGCGTCATCATTGTCCTCATGTGGTTGCAGACAATAGCTGGACTTAGAATTCCTTTTAATATAGTTCCAAGCGCTCATGTCTATTGTCTGGAGGTAAACTTTTATATTCAAGTAAATTAAAGAAATTAAAAAAGAAATCATCAGCCTAGCATCTCGTAGTTTTTCGAAACAACAATAATATTTCAAATTAGTTCTTTAAAATGTTCCCAGAACACAGATTACATAATTCAGAGGGGCCGATTGGAAATCATTGACAGTTAAGAAACAAATAATTCAAAGGAAGGGAGTGGTGCACACATGGTGAAATGGAGAGAACGAGCGGCAGTTGGGCAAGAAGAAGGATGAGGTGATGGGCTGGGGCGGAGTTCTTCCAGACCGACGAGGTGTACTGTTTCTACCAACAAGAGATGACCTAATGTGAATGACAATCTGATCACGTGATGCTGCCGAGAAAAGCCCCTTTTTTAAGTTTCAAACTTTGGGTTTGAAACAAGAAAAAAAGACCTAAAAAAAAAAGGTGTTAAAAGCCTAATACAGTTATACAGGTTTTTCTAACACAACTTCATTGAGCTGATTGTTCTGGGTGAGTAAACCTCTGCAGGAATGGAAAGGATGTAATGGTTGAGTAAGATGTAATGAAGCTAAAATCAAACTGAGGTAAATGTCTGTCATGTGCAGTCAGAACAAGAGGTGCAATCAAACATAATAATTGAAATCTTTTAGGGAGGTTTTCATGCAGAAGCTTAAATTGTTCTGCCTAGATGCTCCTTTGGACATTTTTTTGTTGTGGAACAACATTTGCATGCACACAGTGGTCTGGAAAGTTCATAATAAATGCAAAGTGAGAGTGGCAGTCACATAATAAAAACAAAGGGCATAATGACTGATCGCAGAGTAAATGAACTACTGGTCTTGGCAAACTAACAGTTGTCTGGACGAGTTCATATTTACTGTTCATTCTGATCTGTCTGGACATCTTATCACTGTGAATCTGTCAGCAAAGTTCCCCAGAGTCCCCCAAAGTTTCCGTGTTGCAGGATCAAGCTTATAATGGTGCTTTAAGATCCTTTAAGATCCTGCTGTGAGGGACAGCGACACTGTCCACCACAGTGGTGGTAATAGTATAGAGTAGGACTGTAGTTACTTCTTTTGATTTGTTTTACAGTGTGTTTGTTCCTCTCCCCATGTTCACACCACCTCCACTGGCACTTCACAAGTGCACCTGTGATGGGGATGTGGAATCCGACTGAACGTTCCTGTCTTGTATCACCTTTAAAAAAGAAATTGAAACATTTTGGTTTCAGATCTTTGTTTTTCATTTATTTTTCCACCTGTGAAAAAACAACCCATTCTGCAGGCTTGTATTATGTGTAGTGATATATTTCCATCAGTTAAACTGGGAAGATTTCACTGACTGCGATAAAGGAATTGTTGAAAAAATGTTGCTATAACAGCGACAGTTAAGCCACATTGGGAGAGTTGAGATGACAGAGACATGGAGTTGATCCCATTTCACATTTACTTTTTAGTGGCCTTTAGCTGACACACATCCAGAACAGTTCAAGTGAGTGAAAGGTAAGTGGGGACCTCAAAATGGTCTCGTTAATGACCGAAGTTCAAACTTATAAATGGGGCAAAGGGGATATTTTATCAAAAGGCTAAGCTGTGCTGGATGTGTGTCAACTGAAGGTCAAAATAACTGGAGGCAAAGTTTAGAGAGGCAGAGTTGAGAGGGTTTGGACACATGCAGAGGAAGGATAGTGGTTATACTAGACAAAAGATATTAAAGATGGAAATCCCAGGCAGGGGGTACAAGACAAAAACCACAGAGGACCTTCATGGATGTGGTAATGGAGGACATGCAGAGGCCTGGTGATAGGGTGAGACGCTGTGGTGACCCCTAAAGGGAGCATCCAAAGAAAGAAGATGGCCTTTGATAAAACAATAAACAAATCAAATGAGTGGCAATGCAAACACCTCAAATAAGCTCGTATAAATATTTCTTTTTTCATTTACATTTAATTTATAATTGATATTCAAATTTTGTTTTCACTGTATTATTTCTCCATATTTACAGTTTTTCTCAGTCGCTTTGGTGCGTTTCTCAGAACACCATTAACATTTGCACAGCAGTTAGTGCATTTCCCAAAACAATTAGTGCAAACTGCAAAACCTAGTGGATAGCCTGCAAAAGCACGTCACATGCACAGAATTGATTATCCATACCTCAAAAGCAAGTATCCATGTCAATGAAACTGTCAGTGCCATCAAAATGAAAAGTCTTGACACCATCTTTATGAACAAGATAGTCAAATGGCATTGTCATGTTTCCACTATGACAGTTTATAATTTCAGTGTTTCCCATTGCAAAAACAATTGGTGACACCTGAAAATGCTGACGACAGCACTATGGCCTACCTGTACAGCCATCTGAAATGTGCAGTAAAGTCACTGTAGATGTTATGGGAGTCTTGGGAGTAACTGAGACACTGAATACGTACGTTTCACATTTCCATTGTGTAGAAGTGTTTGTAATCCTACAGAATTGTGCAAAAGAAAAATATGCTACAGTCACTTGTGCACTGTATGTAAACATAAAATCACCCATTTGGTAGAGCTGTGCACTAATGTGAACAATAAACAGCACATGTAACAGTACAGTAAATCATTCTGGCACATCCAGACGTTCCTGTCTGTCTGGCCACATATTTTCATCTACATCACAACAGATGTTATCCCTCGCAATGCAGCGAGGAAAGTATCTCCTGGAGTGGCGAATCCATCCTCTGCAGGACCCTGCTGTGATGTCGTCACATGCTGCATCCATGGCTGCTAGCAGGGCCATTTGCTCATGTGGATTTCATTTTTCTTGAGTACTCTGTCAATTGTTGAAATTGGAACAGATTCAATATTGCCAAATACCGTGTAATTCTCTATGACAGCGCTTTGTATGTCTCTCAGCTTTATTGCATTGTTTACAATGACCATTGCACAAATGGCTTCTTCTTGCTGTGGGGTAAAAAGGGGCCCTCTTCCGCCTCCGCGAGGTTGTCTTACAATCCTATGTGGTGCAGAGTAAACTTTTTGTGAAATTGCAAATACAGTACAGTAACATGTGATGTGTCTGAGATGGCACAGTACAGTACAGTGTATTACTGTTTGCATACCTGTTTTCCCTACGGAATGTTTGAATGATTGAACTGACAGTAGTTCTTCCAATATTGGGTTGCACCCTTCGACCAGCCTCCTCCATGGTGAGGCCGTGATTGACAACATGGTCCACAATTGTAGCCCTTATTTCATTAGGAATCCGCCTATATCTGCCTCTTCTCCCTCTTCCCCTTCCCCTTCCTCCCCTCATCCTCACCCCTCTTCCATGGTGCTGACCTTCCATTTTGTGTCACAGAAGTGTAGAAATGGTACACACTAGCTCCTGCGCAGTTTATATATGCTTGCCAATTGGGGATTCACAGGATTCATCCATAATTGACAGTGAACAAGTTGTTTGTCATTGGTTACAACTAAACTTTCACACGCCTCCTCATGAGTGACAGCTGTAATTCACCTGAGATCAATTTTTCAATTTCGGAGACATTTCCAGGAAAAATGATACAGAAAGGTATAGGATTTGCTTGACAGATGGCCAATATTTGGCATGTGATAACTAGTTCAACAATTTTGTGTGTGATGACTCAAGCAATGGATGTATGACTATTAGTTTTATTGGGAACGACTATTCAGCATCCATAGGTATGATTACTTTTGACTGACATGACATAAGCAAATGGAAATGTCAGAAAGCAGCAGGGAAATGTATGGAAGCAACTGATTCATGTCCAAAATCATTTGCAGTTTGTTCAGAGAGAGGAGAAATTGCTACTATGATGTGCACAAATGACTGAGTGTTGTGGAGGTTGAACTAATAGTTATGAGAATTTCAATTCTGATCTGAGAAACGCACCAAAGCGACTGAGAAAAACTGTATCTTCCCAAGCTAATTTCTGTTTTGTTTTCCTTTTTCTTTATTCTTTATCCACATCATTCCCTTATAAGAAGAATAACTGCCCCCAGACAGGAACTGAGTCTCATAATTCAGTAGACTAAACAACTAGTGAGTCATTCATTTGTTTATTTATCCATAAGGATGTCTTGGTCCTTCATACTACATTCTTTGTGGCAAAGAATGTAAAGTTTAACCTGTGAGCTATTATGAGTCAAACATGTTTATACAAATCAAACAGATAGATAGATAGATAGATAGATAGATAGATAGATAGATAGATAGATAGATAGATAGATAGATAGATAGATAGATAGATAGATAGATAGATAGATAGATAGATAGATAGATAGATAGATAGATAGATAGATAGATAGATAGATAGATAGATAGATAGATAGATAGATAGATAGATAGATAGATGTGTCATCAGAGAACTTCTGCAGGTGGCCTCTCTGATAGTGAGTGAGTTTGCTGCAGAAGACAGCTAACAGCATCATCTATCCCCACAAGAGGCTTGTAAACAAACTGAAGAGGGTCGAGAGCATGTTTCACCTGCAAGCTGAACCAGGCAAGAACCAGTCTCTTCAGCATCCATCGTCAAACTCATCCTTAAATCTCATCTTAATCACATGCGATTACGTTTTTTTGACTGCAACTCCGTTTTGATTGACAATTGTGACATACCGCATAGACACACGTCAAAGTACTCAAATGTGCCTCAGTTGTTCGTACAGCAAGCATCTCCAATAAATATTTTGTTTCAGTGACGCACACAGATATGCACAACACATAAACATTGTGTTTACACCCCAGATGGATTCACGAGGAGAAAAAAATGTAGAAAGAAGCCACACGGGCCTCTTTCTACCTTCCTGTCTTTACAAAAACACAGGTTACACCCATCTTTGATCTCTTCATTTTTTTTCTTCACCACTTTTTTTTTGTTTTTTTGTACATTTGTGATTTTGTTATTTTTATAAAAACCTGTCTGTAAACATTTAAAAACATCCCAAAGAACTACAAGGAAAGTAGTGATACTTACCCGCAGCCTCCAGATTAACATGCCTTGTAATCTTAGATAAGAATGTTGCAAAACATTTAAAAAAACATGCAGGTAACTATTTAATCTGGGAAGTGAACTCGCTGTGACATTTCCAGAGGTTTCTCAGAGCTTTGGAATTTTACACAATTACTCAAGGCCACACATTAAAGGGAGCGTTATTGAGTCCTGCATGTGCTTGGTAATGTTCTAGTTAATTAGGAGTGAGAATGTTACAGAGCTGCTTCTAAGTACCTTTATGTGTTTCACATAGTTAATAACACAACAAGTGTACAATGGTGTTAACATGAATCGGGTTATGTCATTCTCTACAGTATGGGCAGTGCCTGCAGTGAGAATATCAGAGCAGTTCACAGATGGTGCTGTAGTGAAGCTTGCTGGATTAATTAAAAACAGAAACATTTAGTGAGTCAGAAAATAGTCTTAATTGTTTAGTTTTATCTTTGTTAATAGAACTCAAAATATTAACACAAAGATGAAATGATCCAGTGGCTGATGTTTTGCATTATACTGATATTGAAGCATTTGCCCTTTGATCTGCTACACATTGTCTTTCTGTTAAATAAATGGTGTAGATTTGTTTTACCTACTGATCTAGAGAACTGGACCTCCATAGGAAAATGAAGCATCTATAATCTATTATCCCTCTTGTGAATTGGATCAATGTGTATTTTCTGACCTATAAGTACACTAGTGCAGTAATCATTAGTGCAGTATTACTAGAAGTTGCAGCTTACCTGGTATTGCTTTAAGATCACAAGTCTGTGCATGTGTGCGTCACTGAAGCCTTGGGACACCTACAGTAGCAGGAACTGTTTCACAAGTAGGTTTATAAACATGCAGGTTTTCCTAAACAGGCAGGAGTTATAGAACTATAACTAATGGGTAAACTGAGCCCTGGCCCTTTCATAGATGATCATCCACATCAGGAAAGTTGTGCACATGATGAGTCTGTTCTGGCATAAAATGCACCCAGACATGTTGGTCTGAGGTAGTATTGGTTATTTAATATCATTTATTTCTAATGTATCTCAGTGTTTGGCCAACTTGGCTCGTCATATATGCACAGTGGCACATTCACCACTGACATATCAGGTCCATAAGGGTGAGAGGTTGGGTCACGCTGGCCCTTTAGGTTACAGCAATTTTATGAACGCTTCTGATGGTGTTCATATTAGCAATGTATGCACAACACGAGCCGGTCTGATGTGTTGCCTAACAGTCATATCAGATACGGTCAGCTTGTGGAGCATAATTTATCCTGCAAATTGGTTTCCTATTATATCGAGATTGAACCCTCAGCTGACGATCAACAATGCAGTTCCTCCCATTTTGTAAATATCACCAAAGGTTCTTCACATCCACTTCCACACCTTCTAATTGCCACAAACGCCAGCCTGTCGCTCACCAACCGACTATACAAACCTGCTTGCAAGAGCCACTTCTCGTTTCCCCGTTGTGCTATCGTTTTCTTCCAGTGCAGTGCAATTACAAACATTCATACTTGTGGTTGAGGCTGTTTACATTTTTTTATCACTTGAAACTTTGATTAAAAGCTGTATCTTTTAATCAGAGTTGTTCATTTTTAATGAGTCGCTGAGTTTCTTCTCTACTCTGAAGGGATTTCATGTATCTAAATGTCGGCACACCTGAGGCAGTACACAGTCAGTGAATTGCTAGCGCTGCCTCTCATTGTTGACCTGCCTTTGCCATAGTGATGTACAGTTGATTAACGAGTACCGTGCTGGAGTCATTAACTTGCTCCTTCTGTGCACCTCCCTAAGGTTTCTGTTCCTTTGTGGTTCAACAAGGAATCTACTTGACTGATCAACATTTAGTAATAATAACTTTATTTATTTAGCACTTTAAAACGGTCACAAAGTGCTGGACAGTCTGGATAAAACACATTAAAAATAAGTGTTCATATCTGAACATACAAACACACAGTCAGGCATATGGTACTGCATTCTTTTATTGAGACACACTTCCATATGCACATTTGCTATGAACTATATCCAGAAATAAGGAAAAGCCGGCAGCTATTTAAAATAAACCACTGATTCAGCCAACCCAATGGGCTGACAGAGGCTGTTCCCAAGTTTAAGAGCCACGACCTCAAAGGCTCGATTGAAGTGAAGCCTCAGCAGGTCTGCTACCATGTAGGGTTTTACACATAATAATACAACTTTCAAATTCATCTTAGCTGCTGCATTCTGAACCAAATGAAGACAGGCTAACGAGGACAGAGAGGTGCACACGAAGAATTGTTTAAAGTAATTGAGACAGGAGAAAAGGTCTAACTTTATTGTTACTTAGATGAAAGAAACAAAGCTGGATGAGCCTAGAGAAGAGAGATTCAAAATTCAAATGGTGGTTGAAAATAATTGCAGATGATTTGATATTGCTGACAAGGAGGTCTAAGTAATTAGTCACTACCCCAGAGAAGCAGTCAGTATGGTTTGAAATAAATTACTGGATTTGAGGCCATTTGCTAGCCAAGCCCAAACTGTTTTTTCTGGACGTAAAACCGGTATTCAAAGAAAAATTATATTCACAAAAAAACTCTTAAATACATTAGCTTAGCCAAGAGTGAGAACCAATGTTTATATACCTGTATTCCAGTCCAGTAGGATCTGATACTGGTACAGGTTGTGGAAAGGATTATCATAGCTTCACACTGCATGGAGAGAAACAAAAGGTTCTGAATTGTAAACAAGCCAAGTTATCCTTTTGATTTTCTCAAATTATTATTAAACCCAGTGTGAGTGTGTAAAACTAAATCTCTCAGAAATGCTGGCAGTGTCTTGGTGGGGTGAGGAAAGGGGCTGGATTTATTCCCAGTATAATGAAGCAAGCAGCGGGGTCATCATTTTTTTTATTTTTACCCTGGGCAACCAGTTCAGTCTCCAAATACTTGGCTGTATGCAGTAACATGCTGCTGCTTCCATGTGAGGCTAGAGTTAATGGCCATATTCCTGTCACACAGAAAGGTGTTTTACTTCATAAACAGCTCGATGATGAACTATCATATTTCATATTGCAGCTATAATAAAGCTTTACACCAGTAAGTGAGCTCTTAAATGGGCAGTAGTCCTTAAATCTAGTGTATAAACTCTGGTTTGTTTTTCTGTTTATCCATCAGAATCATTATGGCGTGAGTTCCTCTGTGTTCAATACCTCAGCTGTAGAGAAATCTGCCTTCTCATTAAAATATTGGAGCTACAGTGGGGCAAAAAAGTATTTAGTCAGCCACCGATTGTGCAAGTTCCCCCACTTAAAATGATGACAGAGGTCAGTAATTTGCACCAGAGGTACACTTCAACTGTGAGAGACAGAATGTGAAAAAAAAATCCATGAATTCACATGGTAGGATTTGTAAAGAATTTATTCGTAAATCAGGGTGGAAAATAAGTATTTGGTCACCTCAAACAAGGAAAATCTCTGGCTCTCACAGACCTGTAACGTCTTCTGTAAGAAGCTTTTCTGTCCCCCACTCGTTACCTGTATGAATGGCACCTGTTTGAACTCATCATCTGTATAAAAGACACCTGTCCACAGCCTCAAACAGTCAGACTCCAAACTCCGCCATGGCCAAGACCAAAGAGCTTTCGAAGGACACCAGGAAAAGTATTGTAGACCTGCACCAGACTGGGAAGAGTGAATCTACAATAGGCAAGCAGCTTGGTGTGAAAAAATCAACTGTGGGAGCAATCATCAGAAAATGGAAGACATACAAGACCACTGATAATCTCCCTCGATCTGGGGCTCCACGCAAGATCTCATCCCGTGGGGTCAAAATGATCATGAGAACGGTGAGCAAAGATCCCAGAACCACACGGGGGGACCTGGTGAATGACCTGCAGAGAGCTGGGACCAAAGTAACAAAGGTCACCATCAGTAACACACTACAACGGCAGGGAATCAAATCCCTCAGTGCCAGACGTGTTCCGCTGCTGAAGCCAGTGCATGTCCAGGCCCGTCTGAAGTTTGCCAGAGAGCACATGGATGATACAGCAGAGGATTGGGAGAATGTCATGTGGTCAGATGAAACCAAAGTAGAACTTTTTGGTATAAACTCAACTCGTCGTGTTTGGAGGAAGAAGAATACTGAGTTGCATCCCAAGAACACCATACCTACTGTGAAGCATGGGGGTGGAAACATCATGCTATGGGGCTGTTTTTCTGCCAAGGGGACAGGACGACTGATCCATGTTAAGGACAGAATGAATGGGGCCATGTATCGTCAGATTTTGAGCCAAAACCTCCTTCCATCAGTGAGAACTTTGAAGATGAAACGAGGCTGGGTCTTCCAACATGACAATGATCCAAAACACACCGCCCGGGCAACAAAGGAGTGGCTCCGTAAGAAGCATTTGAAAGTCCTGGAGTGGCCTAGCCAGTCTCCAGACCTCAACCCCATAGAAAATCTGTGGCGGGAGTTGAAAGTCCGTGTTGCTCGGCGACAGCCCCAAAACATCACTGCTCTCGAGAAGATCTGCATGGAGGAATGGGCCAAAATACCAGCTACTGTGTGTGCAAACCTGGTAAAGACCTATAGTAAACGTTTGACCTCTGTTATTGCCAACAAAGGTTATGTTACAAAGTATTGAGTTGTATTTTTGTTATTGACCAAATACTTATTTTCCACCCTGATTTACGAATAAATTCTTTACAAATCCTACCATGTGGATTCATGGATTTTTTTTTTCACATTCTGTCTCTCACAGTTGAAGTGTACCTCTGGTGCAAATTACTGACCTCTGTCATCATTTTAGGTGGGGGAACTTGCACAATCGGTGGCTGACTAAATACTTTTTTGCCCCACTGTACATCTCATCATATGATGCTCAAAATGCCAGCAAACTAGAAAAAACAAAACCCAGCAGTCTCTTATTAGAAACTGTGACCCAGATGCTTAAAAATATCCAGAAACCTTGATGTGAGTAGTTTCGTGCAGGAACAGTATTCTTCCTGCTGTCTACATCCAAAGTAAACATACAGGTTGATATCCTCACAGCTCAGTCAAGAGGGGATGCGTAAATGTCTACATCAAGTTACGCTTTGACTAGCGTGACCATATCATCACGGATGGGCGGAGGCTGTCTTCTGCAGTGCGATGCTTTTGCCACACGTAATTCAGAAGTTCTTATATGAGCTGTTATATCTGCCTTTCATTTTCTAGTTTACAGGCTTTTGATCTTGTGAAAATACACATAGCTGTTTTGGGGGTTTTCTCAGTTTTATGTGGTTATGTCATCCAGAGAGAAACCACATGCTGAGCTGACTAACATTTCTCACAGGGGGTCAAGACAAATGCAATAGCACCAGCGAGACATGTTTCAGTTTGAGCACAGAGCAGACCTGTGATCTTAAACCTATAAACAACCCAACTGACTGTAGTGGCTTATTTATGGCGCGCAGTCACTGTTTTTATTTGCAGCAGCTTAACTTTTTCGTGAAGACTGTGAGAGTTTACAGTAAGTGAGGAAAACAGGTGTGAATGCAAGTGGACCATCACATTACACACTAATAAAGTTTCCCCTCAGCGCTTGAGTCAGGGCTTTGTCAGCCCAGCTTGTGCAAAATTATCTTTTTTGTTTTCATTTTTTTCATGTAATGACTTGACATCCATCTAGCTTGTTATGCAACAGATACTTCCATGGTTAAGCTGCACTGCTTTACAAGCAGTTTCTAAGGTTTTTTTTAACCTCCTGTTAGCTCAGTCGGTGAAGGAAAGAGGCATGACGCACTGACACTCGACTCTTCGGTCTCTACGCCGATCTGGGACTATATAAAGACCAAACTGTACAGGCGGAAGGACCAACTGAAGTTCCCCCAGGCTGTGCACACAGACACGTGCATGGCCACACATCGTTTATTTTCTTTGCCAGTTTCCCCATCAAATACTTTTCTTTCTTTCTGGCAACCCTCGGCATTCTTTTTCTAAAGCAGTGGTTCCCAAACTTTTTTTTGCTAGGCCCAAAGGGGCCTACCAAAGGGGTTTTACAAGAAAAATGTTCGCGCCCCCGCCCCCTGCGCGCGTGCACGCACACGCACAAACACATCCTCCAACCACACACACCCTTCTTTTGCTCCATTGCGGTTTATTTCACACCTCAGACATTTAGTAAACAATTAAGCAAATACAAGTAATCTGCAATAAATTACAGGTAGTAAGTAAGTAAACTCCTAACTCTTTTATGCTATGTCCGCACCTGGTATTTTTGACAGCTGTTTCGTCCACACGTAAACGGCGCTTTGAATCACCGAAAACGGAGATTTTTTAAAACTCCTTTTTTGCGTTTACGTGTGGGAGGAATACAGAGTTTGTCACCCAACGTCAAAGGTATGTGCCTTTTTTCACATCACGCTATGCGCCACGTTATTGTTTCCGTGAGATGAATAGCAGAATGGCTGATAGAGACGAAATACTGTTACTGTTAATCTGACTATCTTCAGGTTTTACACGCTTACATATATGCACGCAGTTACTGTCCCTCCATTTACAAAGGCAGAGGCGTCACGGTGTGATTATTTTACGTGTAGTTGGGTTTTTTTTCCTGTGTAATAATATTCAACATTGCTATCAATACATTTTTGCCAAAAAATGCCTCTCTGTGCAAAATGGGTTTAAAAACATAAACAACTGTGGGATACTGTTTGTCCCTGATTTAGACAGGGGGAACAAATCCTGGCAGGATCAACCTGATATTATTTGTATCCTGCTGTAACTTTACTGTGTAAAGAGCTAACATCTCCAAAATGTCAGGAGTAGTTAGTCATTACAACAAGTGTTTGTGAACTAAAAATCAAGAATGTGGGATACTGTTTGTCCGTGATGTGGAGAGCCCAGCGCTGCTCCTGACAGGGGACTCTAATTATGCAGGGGAGACCTACCTTGGATCTTGTATAGGTGAAGCCAAAGGGAAGACCATATTTTCTAGTGTTTGGCTTAGAATGAAGTTGGTTTGGAAACATATTCAGCTATGCTTCATCTTCTGCTTTGCGTTTCTGTGGCCGCCCCGTGCTAGCAGTGTCCGAGCGTTTTTGGGTTTTTTCCCCCCCTTTTCATACCGCGCCTAACCCTGCAATGGGGGCGGGCCCCACACTTTGGGAAGAATGCTGTCTTGAGCATCCTCACAAACTTGTTAACATTCATCCGATGCATCTGACAAGAATGGTCACTCTGTTTCTCTCCAGTCAGTCAGAGGGCCCACTGAAAATGTGCATGAATGCCAGCACCTCTGTCTTCAGTGCTCGTCTGGCGTCTGTGGGATTCCGGGTGTATTTCCAGGTTCTGGGATACCTAGAAACTGGACCTTATGGTCAGTGCCAGTTTCCATGGTTCCCACTGTGAAAGGGATGTTCTTTTGGGGCCCTGGCATGTTTGTGAAATCCCAGTGAAAAGATGGCTCTGAGTCTGGAGGTCCTGAGCCCACTGAGAGCACGTTTCGGAAGGAAAAGCAAGCGAGAGAAACACAGAAGTGGCACGTTTGGGTCCCGGCTCAGTGCCGCACATCGGTTAGGAGCTCAAGGGACTGGGTCAGAGCAAGGGTTCACTGGCGGGATATAAACATACTGGTTTATCCAAATTTACAGCAGTAAACACAAGTTCAGCTAAAGATATACACAGAGAGACACGCACATACAAACATTTAATGAGGAAAACTAAATGTTATCCCTAGTCTCCTTTTTTTTTTCTTTTTTTTTTTACTGAATTTCACAAACAACATCCTGTTTTCATTATTAGAACTCACCCTAAGGTGATTTGCACACATTGAATGTTCTTATTTTCATATTTTAGACATAAGCTAAGAAATTTGAAAATGGCCTGTTTAGTTTACATGTTTCAGACACTTAGTTTACACGTGACTCATCTTTTGAAAATCCTCCCAACACTCCCTGTGCAAACAATCATATACACAAAGAAACTTCTGTTTATTGAGGAACACCAACAATGACAAACACAATACTGGTTTTGCCATGAAAATATGAAATTAGTTCAAATGTAACCGGTAAACTGAACTTCACTGCTGTGACACTGTGAGAAAAAGTAATTAGCTGTAGCCTTCCATCGAAACACAAAGTCAGTCATCAGCAATGAACATCAGTGTTAGCAATGTATGTGCTACAAATACAGAAGAGTGATTGGCTGTATTTTTAGATTTGAAGTGAATAGACTGTGAGAACATGTGTGAAAAGGACAGATGGGATTTCAAAGGTACATCCAGTACTACAAGCCTTTCCAGTTATAATGTGGACAAACCCTTCTGACTATGACTCAGCACCGGTAGCACTTGTCACAGTAATGAGCTGATCACGTCTTTTAAAATGCATGGGGTTATTATTTTCTCTATACATCTGAAATGTTAGAGATTTATCTATCCTGCTTTTACAACACGTTTAAAAACTGCTTGAGATTTTTGCGATGCTTTTGCGACACTCTGGACAGGCACTCAAAAGCATAACGTCATAAATCCTCGGGCTGCTGACAGATCAATCAATCAATCAATCAATCAATTAATTAATCAAGGCTTTATTCACCACGTGCAGGTTGCCCTGCAGTGAAATAGTGCCTGAGACAGTGACAGTTGCAGTGGAAATATCTGATGATCACATTTTTTATTTTGGCATCCTGTCTCGTTGCTGTACCTGAGTTACCTGGAAACAGCAGGTCTTCTTCTCCAGCATGGTCACGAAGCAGCTGTCTCCTCATTCCCTTTGGAGATTTCATTTACAGATAAACAAAAATGCGCCAATTATGTATTTCAAAAACAGCAATAGAAATATTTATGAAAATAAAAGCACTGATATAATTTAAAGGAAAAGAGGCAGACTACACATTCCTGCTACAGAGCAGTTTCCATGCGGATGGTAGAGATTCAGCATTTTGCACTGAATTGTAATTCTGTGGCATGACAGGTGTGAGGTATTAATTTCTTGTGGAAGGAATGCAGTGAGATGGTGCATTGTGCCTCCCCGCGCCATCATAGAAATCACAGAGCTGGTTTGATCTGAAAAAAAAAAGTGATGACTCTGGCATTTTGCAACTGGTTTCACCATTTTTACATTCCCCTTGAATTCAGGTCAGCAAAAATTTACAAAAATTAAAATATATCAAATCCAGCTTTCCCCCACAGAATCAGGAATGAATGTCAGGTGTTATTATCTTAATATCGCTCTGCATGAAATAATTACTTTCTTGAGGATAATGCAATTGTTAACCAGTAAAAGGAAAATGTTGTGAATAGTTACCACAGCATTCAGAATGGGCTGACTGTGCTCTCAGTGCAGCTGAATGGCTCACATTCACTAAGTGGCTTCATTTCCACTGCGGCTTTACAAAAAGCACCTGGGACTCCCCACATCGTGGCAGACGGAGGAAGAACCACACGTCAACTCAAGGCTTGAGACTCCGCTCTGTGTGGCCAACTATAACAATAACCCTCAGGCTGGACAGTACTCGTATGTAGCTCTGCTTTCCACGAATTGGCAGTGCTGAAGCCAAGGTTTTCCATGGTCAGGGCCAGCAAAACCCCTGAATTTATAGAATTTATGTTGGTTTAGATATGCTAGATGGACATTAATACAACACAGAGGTGTAACAATTGGTTGCATTTGTAGGGATAATTATACTGCTGGACTGCATGTTTTCAAACCATTTACTACAGACATATTACATTAGCGCAGAGCATTTCTGACAGAGCATAGCATGATCATTTAAATGCATTTGGGGCTTCAGTTGGTTTCATTGATTTTATACATTGAATGCTGCAAGAACAGATAAATTATATCACTATCCGAGATTTGTGAAGTACTTAAAAGTTCAAAACACTAATATTGATCCTAAAAGCATTTTATCTTTGCATCTTAACTCACTGCTGTCTCATAGCTTTAGAGTCCTTGAACAGATTTGATAATGTCTGGGCGATAATTAGCAGCAATATGTTAAAAATCAATGAAACAGTTCAGGATGGAAGTGACAGAATTCTTCCTCCCCCTGGTGGCCATACACTGCCAGTGCTACTATTTTATACACTATAAAGTTACTCATGGACTGGTCTCTAATTGTTGTAATGAGAGCAATGTGATTATGAAGTGATGGCTCCGGAATAATGTATAGTCAAAAGCACTGCATCGAGTTGGATAGCGTCCAATAAATACTGAAGTTATAAAACACTGTTTAAAAAAAAATGTTTATAATGGACGTTCTTTAGTAATCTGAGAGCTGTGGGATTGCTGTGGGATTTGGTATTTTGGCCATAACACACAAACTGGAACTGGAACCAGGGGCATATCAGTTTTGAGCAAAGAAATACCTTTGTAAGCTTCATTTTCATTGTGAAAAAGTCTCCAAGTCAAGATTTTAATGCCAGGCGCCCCATAATCATCCTATCAAAATCGTCGCAAATTATTAGTTCAAAAAACCGCCTAAGGGGAGTAAGTAATGCACTAAAATTATATGGGCAGATTTTATCACTGTCACCGTATCCCGTATCTGAAATGGAGAGAAAAAACAATATAATTAGTGTGTGTGGTGTTATGGGTTGAAGCGCGCGCGCGCGGGGGCGGGGGGTATCCACGAGTTACATTAATACAAACTATTTCAGCATATAACCCTGAAATCTGGTGAAACAGCTGACCGGAACCATCTGTAGAATAAAATCCGTATTTACCGTCAGATCATGAGTCTAATAAAATCCCGTTACTCTGCCACACGCATGCGTAAACGCCCTCGCCGTTTTCCCTTTAGGTAGCATACTGTTGACATACTGTATTGGTCTGACATTAATCAATCACAGTAGCACCGCTCGATCACAGCTCAGCGACCTTCTCAACAAATGGATTATGAAAAGATAAAATAAAATAAATCTATGAAAGATCAACAAAGCCCTTCCGCTGAATCACGGTTGAAAGCTTCGAGAAAATACATTTTATTGTATTGTATTGTATTTTATCACCAAACTATTTTAGCATGTGTTTCCGGAGTATCACTGCAGAGATGTTGACAATGAAGAGATAGAAATCCTCCATGTCCGCCATCGGTACGTCAAAAAATGTATGCATGCAAGAAGCTTCACGTGTAAGAAAATAAATAAATAATTAAAACGTTAGAGTAACAAATGACCTGCTATCTCTATTTTGCTGACATATAACGTTATCAATGTCACAAATTAACTATAAAATGGTACTTTCAAACATCAACGGACGCTCTTTGGTTATCATCGCAAAACCGGAAGTTAATAGCAGACTATTTCCACTTCGCCGTATTTATCTTTGTGTGTTTGGTTGTCAGGACAAGCCCCAGGACAAGAGGGCAGAACACCGGTCCTTTGGAAGCTCGCTTCATAAGCGGCTACACTGCAGTTACATGATGTACATACAGCCCGGCCTTTTACAGAAAGTACCCTTTTATTTGGTATGTTTGTTTTGATAGTCGTTTATTATTATTATTCTTTTTTAAATAAAGATATATGCTAGCTTATTAGCAACCAACATACTATTGCTACAAAGAGTCAAACGGTAGGAAACCGTTGTCAGAACTGTTGTCTTCTAGCAACTTAAAGAAGTCCAGACGCTTTTCTTTGCAAGCTCCTTTGACTACGATGACCTGGATGACTGAGAACCTTCACAGACACACCGTTGTCTTCATTATCTTCACGATTCAAGTTGAGTAAGTGGTACTGCTAACTTTACGTCAAAGCTCTCTAAGAAAGAAAGAAAAAGGGGGCACAATTTTGCTTAGCTGTCTAGGGTGATTAGATGTCTGCACAACATTTTTTTATTCCTTGTCCTCCTGCCCGTCTCACATCTAAAGACAGTGTCACACATTTTGACTGTATCTGCAGGACAAGCACTTTGTAAAGTCTATTTTTTACTCAGAAGGAAAGGCTTTTTTGTATTTATTGTAATTCTAGTCAGAACCAAGAAGACATTGTCTTGAATACAGTGGAAACAACCACATAGAAATTGAAGCAGCCAGTATATTCTAAGAAACAGAGGTTTTCTCTTTTTTTGCTAGTTATTTTTTAATTTTGCACAGAGAGGGAAATATGGTGGTAACAAAAAAGTTAAAATTGTCAGATACAACAGGTATCTGACAATCAGGAAAACAGGTATGCCAATCCACCAGTACATATGAACTGAAAACCAAAAAACAATTAGCAGCTGCAACGATGGTGAAATTGAAAAGAATACGACATTAAGCATCCTTTTATCTTCATCTTTTATCAAGAGAGTTGAAACTATAATATATTTAGCATATACATGATAAATGCCAGTGTTGTAAAATTGTTTTTTCCATTTGTTTGTTTTTTATTATTATCATTTTAAATTTAGATATGAACATTTCAAGCTACAAAGCTGACATGTCCCACTTTGTCCCACACAACAAACCCCATGTCTGCCCAACAACCAGTTTGGCGGGATCTGGTCAACCAAAGTGCTGATATTTTTACTTATATAAAAATAATAATAATACACTTATCTTCTGTTCAGGTATGTAAGTAAATAACTATAATTTGGAATCATAATAAAAACAAATAATACTATTTAATAGTAAACAGCAAATTTGTAAATTCATCGATAACATTGATAATTACATTTTAACGTTAAAGTATAATTTTACTTAAATAGCTTGCACATGCTGGTGGATAAACCATTACAGAAACATAATTACCAACACTGTTAATTTTGGATTGGGTGGTGGTCTAATAAATCTTTTAAGCCGTTTATATGTAAAAATCATTTGATAAATGAAGTATTTCTCAATGCATTTCAACCTATGATCTAATGTTTATACATGGTCATATGATTTTAATGTTCCAGTGTGGGTGACACTCAATATATTTGATATACTGACTTATTAAATGGCTAAAAAAAAGATTTTAAACACGCCTTTCTGAATGGTGGCGCTATTGCATAAACATGCCATTAGAGGGCGCTTTGGTAGAAATTCTTGATACTCAGGCATGACGTCGAAGTTTTTTTTAATGTATTTATTAGTGACCTACACGAGTCACGACCATGTGCTAATGTTCTATGTATAAGTCATAAGCTATCGTTCTAAATGGCCAGTCTTGTCCAGAAATGTCCTAGTTTCTAACTGACTTTCAATAAGGCATTTATAAATTCTAATGTAGTTTATTACATAGGTGAGGAACATTAATCGTCTCATTACCACGTGATTTTCTGCTGTCAAAATATGGGTCCTGGCACTCATGTGGACGTTATTTTGGCACGTATCACTCACTTAAACCTTGTTCTGAGACACACAGATGACTTTGCTTTTGTGGGTGATGGGTGTAAGTGCAATGTTAGCGAGAAACTTGTTTTATCCAGATGTTCTGCACCATGTTTTTTCTCTAAAGCTGGAGCAGGATGAAGGCAGCCTTCCGACTTAACATTGTCAATTATTACTCACTTATACAAGTTCTAAAACAGTATTAAGCATTAATTAAATTAGGCCAGTGGTTACAACTGAAAGGGCTTTACAAAATGAGCCTTTATATGAAATGCTTCTGAAAACGACATAATCATATCTTTGTCCTGTTGTGTAACTGAAAACAATTTATGCTGTTTCCTGTTGCTTATATTATGTTACTTATAATCTTTCTATGCTTGCAGGTAAGACAGACAGACTGAGACTAAAATAATGTAAGAGTCTGTCCAGTATATCCTCTTGAAGAACACTATCTGACATTACTTTTAATGAATTCTAACCTGATATATGTTCATGTTGAAGGTCTGATCTAAAATACTACATGTCACTGTCTGTGACTGTGGGTGTCATGTTGGTGGGCCTGTCGTACACAATCTGTTTAGCCTCCCAGTGGATTTATGGTTGGCCTGACAAGCCTGGGTATAAGAAGTACATAGAAGCTCTTAATCCAAGGTAACTTTTAAAATACTTTAGATGTGTTCTCTGTTTTTATTTTGCATTTTTGTTCCACTCATTGAGCAGAGTCTGTTTTTAAGGTTTGTTTATGTGTTTGTGTTCTTAATCAGGCGAATATATCGTCTCAGCTTTGTTACGCTGGATCTTCTCAAATACCTGCGGTATGCCAGACTTTACTTTCAACTGAAGTCATGGTATAACGATGAGAGGAACCTTAAGTATTACGAAAAGGTATTTTAAGGATAACTTGCTGAGAAAATCTACCTGTTTTGTTGAAAAATTTGTCAGTAATCAGTTTGTTTGTGTGGACACTTAATAGGGCATCACATTTGGTCGCAGAGGCAACAAGCTGGACTTGTACCACCCTCCAAATGTAGACAAGTTAGAAGATATGCCATCACCAGTTGTAATATTTATCTATGGAGGTGCTTGGAGTTCAGGAGAAAGGTCCACTTACTGTTTACTGAGCAGGCAGATGGCTGAAGAACTGAAAGCAACTGTAATTTGTCCTGATTACTGCACATATCCAAAGGTGAGAGCTTCTGAACAACACAGTAAAAGCGGGGGGGGGGGGGGGGGGGGGGGGGGGGGTTATTCAAATATTAAACTTCTAAACTACGCTTGGCTGACTCTCATCAACAGGGGAATGTTTTAGGGATGGTCCAAGATATCGCTGACTGCTTGATTTGGGTCCACGAGAATGGAGAGAAATTCAACTTTGACAAAGTAAGACAGCTTAGTATTATTTAAGTATTCTTTGGAACATGAATAATAAGCTGCCTATATCTGTACAATCAAACAAACCTCCTGAAATATAATTAATCAATAACAATAGCTACCATGACCCAAAATACTGACTTTTACAAATGTTACATATTCATATACATGCGTTTTTACAGATTAAGTAAATGTTTTATTTATTTTGTAGAATAATTCTGACAGCTTCTGCATCATGTCTTTTCCTATTTTTTAATTTTTGACACTGTTTTGGATTGTGACTGGTGGTTGAAGTGAAGTAATGTAACTTATTTATCATTATTTATTCAACATAAACTGGAAACAGATTTTTAGGTCTTGTTTAACCCTCTGAGCAGTAAAAATCTTCTTTTTGGTGTCGTTTCCACATGTTGATTAAAAACCACATCATCATACAGAAGTAGTTTGAATGATTTCCCGACCCTAGAAACTGAGCCGTGTAAGGAGGATTCAGCAAAATCTCAGGAGGGACACTCAGACCTTTCTCTCCATGCAAACGGCCCCAGTACAAGCTGGAGACTGTGGTTTGATAAAGTTAACAGAACCAAATTAATCTGACACCGTCCACCCCTTGGCTGTGTCCAATACCTACTGGTAATGATTTATTGCCAGCAAACCAAACCAAACTCTCGATATGGTTGTAAAGGGTTTGGATAACCTGGGCCAGATACACCATACTCCCAAAACAAACCCAAGAAAGACACCATGAGGAATGTGGTTGAACATGGTGAAATCTCATAAAACACTTCTAGGCTAGTTGGGCAAACTCCCACATTACTTTCAGTCCTCAAGAGAATAAAGAGCTCTTCTAGTCTTCACAATCAGGATCAAAACCACATTGTTCCTGTAACCAAGGTCCACCTAACTGGCTCTCCTCTCTAATACCCTGGGACAGTCCTTCCAAGAAGCCTGACGGGTGTGATCCAGCAAGACAATTGCATAACCTGCAAAGCCTTAGGGAATCGTGGGTGAATCTCTACCACCAATGAGTTTTTTTTAACTACATCAGTGACCTTGCCCTCATTAATGTCTGAGTCCTCCTCTTCATTCCCAAACTCTGCTTTCAGCACCGAAGCAGTCAGTGGGATTGAGGAGGTCCCACAAGTCAACCAAGCTTCGGACTGCTTCTTCAGCTTGACTGGATTAAGGGTTATTCCTGTGACAGGTATCAGCCACCTTACAGCTGAAACCCTTTACAGCAGCTTCAGCAATGGTTTTGCAGAGCGTGGTTCACTTGGACTCAGTGTCCTTAGCATCTCTCAGAATGTTGTCGAAGTTCTGAAGTTGCCCCCAACGTACCTTCACTACACAAAGCGTGTGCAGCATGCTCCTGCATCACCTGATCCTAGTCATCACCAGGTGATCAGCTAATAGCTCAGTTTCCCTCCTCACCTATACGGCATGCTGCCACAGATCTGATGATACGATTACAAAATAAATCGCAGCGCGACCTAGGATGTCCTGGGACTAAGTGCATATATGAATGCTTTTATACTCATTCACAAATTGTTTGTTATAAACGTTAAAAAATACATATATCTAATCACATACAGCATGCTGTTCTGTTTTTTATAGGATAACATTGTATTAATTGGGCATTCAGCAGGTGCACATTTGTGTACACTCACCACACTGTTTCTTGTTGATACAAGAGAGGAGCTTTCCATAGAGCCAGACAAGCAGCAGGAAGTCTTCCTGTTAATAAGAGGAATTATTGGTAAGAAATGAAGTTCATCATCTAAAGAAATGTTTTTTAATTTTATACTAAACTTTCATGATGTAATATTTGCCACATACATAGCTAAATTATTGATGGAGATTGTAAAACACATTTTGAGCATTTTTAGCTAATCTGTGGTTCCTCTTCCTTTATTTATACTTTATAAGTTAGGTTAACTGTTTTATATTCTGGACAGGTCTGAGTGGCGTCTACAACACTGTGGAACATTATGAACATGAACAGAAACGAGGAATCGAATACCTCTCTGACATGCACAGAGCAATGACTGGTGTGGAAAACCTTCCATTCTACTCACCAACACACTTACTGAAGAAGCTCAGCCAAGACAAAGTCAGCAGGTGAAGAGAAAAGGATAAAAAATGGGTTTAAAACCAATTATAATTCTAAAATCTAGTGCATCAGTTATTTATTTGAAATGCAAACACACTACAGACATTTATTTACTACAGTCCTTTTTATTCTGACAGATTGCCTCCATTCGCCTTGCTCCATGGGACCAATGACATTGTCGTTCCTGCTGAATCTACCATGAGATTCTCTGAGCTTCTCACTTCGCGCTCTGTTAAGTTGTCATTGAATCTGCTTCCCAGAGCGAGCCACACTGATATCCCCGTTGACCTCATGGTGTCAAACAGACGCCTCTACCATCCAATCTACGGATACATCAACGAAGAGTTCAGAAAACTTCGGGGTACTTGCACATCATTAGAAAAACATTCAAAAATCTGTAATACATACTGAATGATCCATACATTTACGTTTTAGATACTTGTTCTTATACCTCAAATGAACCATTTAACTTTGAGTTTGATTTAACACTTTCTGAGTTAATAACACTGTCATTATATTTTAACAATACTGTGATTGTGTGGGAGAGTTGTTCTCTACGATGCTTTCAAATAAATAATCACAAAGTAAAATAAGTTGTGGAGAAATGTGCGCTAGTAAGAATTGCACTGATACACAGTATTAAAAGTTGAATACAGTTAACAAATCTGTAGCTGTTGTTTAATTATCAAATTTGAGAATTTTCAAGTGTTTTATTTGATACTCTAAAAGTACGTGTATAATATATTGTAACAGCACATTAATAACCCAAGTTTTATTGACAAATGAAGTACAGTCATCATTTTTACACCTACTTGAAATTATTATGCCTAATATTCCAAAATTCAATGTTGTTACATCTTGTGATAGTGTTAAAATCTAACCCGTCACTCTTTTTGATATACATGTATTTACAGAGAGCAAAATATTTTGGGAAGTCTTGAATGATTAGCAATTTTTGAGCCAGTATAACTTTGAAACAGTACATAAATACCATCAGATTTTCACTGCAGAACAATAGTAACCATGTTCTGTAAAACTTAATTGCTTTAAAATGTTTGAATTTTGAGCATTATTTACAAAAAATGTGTGTCAAATGTTTGTACTGCAAGTAGAATAGAATAAAACTTTGGTCTGTATCAACTGTGCAGGAAATCAAAATAGTAAGACAAGGGGAATAAATAACCAACAAGAGGAATATGTACAAAACAAGGGGAAGGAGTTGGTTGGTGTATGGAGTCTGTGTGTGAGTGACCTGAGGGATGAGGCCACTCAGATCATGAATCAGACCATAGCTCAGATTGGTGGGTGGGTGGGGTGGAGGTGTGGGACTTGATTCACCTGAGGTATGAAATCTCTACACATCATATTCACTGTCTGGCCTTTGACGAGATAAACTGATCACGTTCTTGTGTTTGCAAAAAAACTACTCGAAAAAACACCTAAAGAAATAAAAGCTGTTGTGAGAAACTCCTGCCAAATATCAATGTCCTATAGTTTCAGCTGGTTTGGGAATATCAGATGACCTCAGGAGCTGGCTTGATTAATCCCTTGTTGGAGGGAGTTAAGTAATGCCAGTACTGTGCCAAGCAAGCTAAAAGGGCAATTAAAAAACAAAAAGCACCTTTTGAGAAAGACTTTGCCTTCTTCAAAATAATAATAATAATAATTGCTGGATCTGAACCACCAGAGGCAGCAAGACTGTTTTCAGATTGTGTGAATGGAGGTAAGTTTTGGGCTAGTAGAGCGTAGCTCACAAAGATGGCTTCATCTGAAGTGTAATCTGAAAAAAAAAAAACTTTCCAGGTTACATAGTATATTCCTGGTAGATATGAATAAAACTGTAACATATCAAATTTCTTGCCTCAAGGTGCATTGTAAGGTAAGGTAGACCCTACAATAATAGATACAGAGAAAAACCCAACAATCAAATGACCCCCTATGAGCAGGCACTTTGGCGACAGTGGGAAGGAAAAACTCCCTTTCAACAGGAAGAAACCTCCAGCAGAACCAGGCTCAGCGAGGAGGGGCCATCTGCTGCGACATGCTGTGGACAAGAGCCAGAAATTAACAACAAGTGTGACTTAATGCAGAGAGGTCTATTAATGTTGAGTGAGAAAGGTGACTGAAAAGGAACTACTTGATGCAGCGTGGAAATCCCCCACCAATCTACACCTATTGCAGCATAACTAAGGGAGGATTCAGGGTCACCTGATCCAGCTCTAACTATATGCTTTAGCAAAAAGGAACGTTTTAAGCCTAATCTTAAAAGTAGAGTCTCTAGAGTGTCTGTCTCCTGAATCCAAACTGGAAGGTGGTTCCATAGAAGAGGGGCCTGAATTCTAAATCAGTTGTGGTAATGGACTATATATAGTTCTTTTTTTTTTTCTTTTTTTCTTTTTTTTTTCTTTTTTTTTTTCTTTTCTTTTCATTTAAGATAAGACTATATATAGTTCTACTATCATGAGCATTTTCCAGAATAATAATTGTAAATCCTATTTTAGTTCAAATAGATCCCCCCGGGTTCCTGTATTTGGCTACCTGGTATGTCATTCTACTAATAATAAAAGACCAATAATTTTAATGGACTTAATGACAAAACAAAAGCTAATGTATTCAGCTTACACCCACACAGAATCAGGAATGAATGTCAGGTGTTAATATGTTTATATCACTCTACATGACATAATTCAATTGATGATAGTGTTAAACTGTAAGTGACAAATGCTGTGAATAGTTAACCACAGCATTCAGAATGGGCTGACTGTGCGCTCAGTGCAGCTGAATGGCTCTCATTCACTAAGTGGCTTCATTTCCACTGCGGCTTTACAAAAAGCACCTGGGACTCCCCACATTGTGGCAGACGGAGGAAGAACCACACACCAACTCAAGGCTTGAGGCTCCGCTCTGTGTGGCCAACTATAACAATAACCCTCAGGTTGGACAGTAGCTCTGCTTTCCTTGAATTGGCAGTGCTGAAGCGAAGGTTTTCCATGGTCAGGGCCAGCAAAACCCCTTAATTTATAGAGAATGTCTCTGATGCTAGATGGACATTAATACAACACAGAGGTGTAATAAATAGTTGCATTTGTAGGGATAATTTACTACAAACATATTACATTAGCACCGAACATTTCTGACAAAGCACTTTTATACAAGTACTCCCCCCCACGTCTAATTACTTCCTCTCTAACGGATCAGAGAGTAAGGCAGGGTTCAGTGTTTTGCCCGGTACTTTGGCTAGAATATCCCTGATTTGTGTAGTCCTTAAAGCTTTAAACCACTAATGATGATACTTCCTTTTATCTTTCCATCTTAACTCACTATCGTCTTCTAGCTTCAGTCTCTGAACAGATTTGACTGAAAATTTTTTGTTGCAAGTGACATAATTCTACCCCCCTCTAGTGGCCATACACTGCCAGTGCTCATATTTTATGTACTGATAAATTACTTATGGACAGTGGCCGATTAATGTAGGAAAGTTACCACAAATACCTCTGATCTTTATTATGAGTTATTGTATGGTTATTAAATGGCACCTGCAAGATAATTATACTTCTGCTCTCACTACTTTATTTTGGGATTTAGTATTTTGTCCAACAAACAAAGGACACATTTAGGATCATTAAAAGCTGTATCAGTTTTGAAGAAAGACCACAGATTTTTTTTTCTAATTGTCAAATATATTCATTCAATTTAATTTCAATTTTATTTTATTTATAAAGTATACATATACTCTTCATAGTAAACATTTGCCAGTCGTTTACGTGAATCAGCATTGATTCACACAGAAATGAAGAATGAAAGTTGATGAATGAATAAAAAACTGGATAAATTAGCCAAACATTACCAAACCAAAGCCAGCTCCAGCAGTTTGGAATGGTTGGAGCTGCAGATGGAAGAAAATACATTAAAATTTGAAATGAAACACCCTTAATGAATTTCCAACAGCCTTTTAGGGAGGAACCAACCATTTAAAAGTGGCTGTTCTCACACCCCAAACAGCACTGGAAATGAATACATTTCAATGTTATGATGTGTGATGTGAAAAAACAACAACATTTTAGTGACCTAAAGTAAAAATTAAAAAATAGACCTTCGGAAAAAATATAACTGAAATCATTTTGAGAACTTAAGAAACTAACTAAAATAAAGTAAATTAAAATAAAGATGGCGTATCCTCAGTTTTGATATTTGTTCATTTGGAAAAATTTGTTTTCACAAACTGCAAGATTAGGGTTTTATTGATATTTCAAGTGAGGCTTTGGGTGTCTAAACGCCTGTGAGCCAACTGCTTTCTAAAATTCTGCTTAAACTGTAATATCTATGCTCATTTATCTTGCCTCTGGTATTTGTTAGAAATAAAATAATAAGTAATAAAGACTAAAACTAAGTAAAGAAACAAAAAGTCAAAATAAGATTAAAATAATGGTAGGAACATGCAAAAACTATAATGCCTTTTGTTTTTTATATTAAAATAATTTAATTGTTGTCTGAAGATAATATTGATCCATTTGGGCAGGAGATGGGGACCTTTTTTATTTTTATTTAATGCCTAAGTCTTTAATCTTGTCAAACTGAATGACGCACTGGCAGACAGACAGAGCTGACCGCTCAGTGAAAATGACGAATCTGCGGATGCAACATCTGGAGCACGGGGAGTGGAATCTGTAAATAAATCTAACGACCAAAAACCAGTTAACGTGGAACACCCTGCGTGAAAACGGGGCACAAACGTGGGGCAGGTCTGTAAATGTAAATATGAATTGTAACACTTTTCCCATTTCCATAATCTGCTGATATGATATGATTGGGCTGTTAAACCTACAGGGGAACTACGAACATTATGGTGCTGTACTATCGAGTTGTCTTGCATGAAGACCACAGATAAGCGCAATAAATCAAACTCATGTCAGGTCTAATGGGTCGAAGTGCGTTTAAGGTTCGCTTACATTACCCTTTCTAAAATCTGTTGCCGTGTTGCGAGCCTTTTGAATTGTCGTGAATTGATTTACACTTCGGGTAAGCTGGGACAAGAAATGGAATTTCAACTTTTGCATTGAAGTTGTTTGTTTTTCTTCTGTGGTTCTCGTTTACTTGACCTGCATGAAACAACACAGTATGAACGTTGACATGTGCTTCAGTCATCCGCAGTGACATTATTAAGTGCAGGTGGGTTCTCTTCACTGCTCTTCTTCTTTTTTTATATATATATAGAGAGATATATATATTTAGTTTTTGTTTGCATTTGTCCTCCACCTCTACTCATTCGCCCAACGAGGTCGTGACAGAGAAGACAAACGTACTTTGGCAACAAAACGTCCAACGGTAGGAGAACTGCGAAAATACGTGACAGAAAACTTATATTAAATTCCATACCAGAACTATTTGATATACAGATCGCGTTTATCAGTTTATTATCAAGAGTTATTAAGTGCTCATATGATTTTTAAAATTATTCTCGAGTGAAAGCGCCTTTCTGAATGCTGGTACGTCCTATAAAACCCCACTAGAGAGTGCTGTGGTACAATTTTAAGGACAACCATCACTAAGCTATTCCAATTCTTTATGAAAGCTATTCATAAGTAAATGGTTTTGTGTTTGTGAATTATGTAAAAAGCCATGTACTAATGTTCTGAAAGTCCTAAGCCATTAAATACAAATATACACATCAGCCAACTTTAATAAGTGCCTTCAAATTTGCCTTCAAATGGACCAAGCAGCCAAGAACGTCCAAGCACAGATATAATCTTTAAATTATGTTTTTTTTTATTATATCCCAGAAAAGATAAGAGGTTATTTCAAAAATACACAATAATAGAAATAAGCTATTTTAAGAACTATGTAGGCCTATAAAAGAGGTAAACTAAACAGACTTCTACTCAAAAAATATCATAACTCAACAAACTGACCTATTTAGTAACTGAATAAACCTTCTTTTAGCATCAGATTTTGTTTTGGGGTATTTCGGTGGGCCTATGTGAAATGTAGCTTCAGTTTCCTGTTCTTAACTTATGTGGTCTGCTGCTGCTGTAGCTCATCTGCTTCAAGTTTCAACCTGCTGTGCTCTTCTGCATACCTTGGCTATAATGAGTGGCTATTTGAATTACTGTTGTCTTCCTATCAACTCAAAGCAGTCTGTCCATTCTTCTTTGACCTCTGACATCAAGTAGACATTTTCACCCAGAGAAACTCAAGACTTTCAGTCTGCCTTGAAGCATTCCAAGGGTGTATAGTATACCCAGAACATGGTTGAGACACATCTCTTGGCTGGCCTGGGAACAACTCAGCGTTTCTCCGGATAAGCTGAAGAAGGTGGCTGGGGAGGGGGAAGTTTGTGCTCTCTGCTTAGGCTACTGTCCCCACAACTTGACCCTGACTAAGCAGAAGAGGATGGATGGACGAACAGATGGAAAAATATTCTCTGCAAACTCCAGAGAAACCCGAGAGATTGTTGTGTGGAAAAATCCCAGTAAATCCCAGTGAGTCCCCGGAGTTTTTGAACTTCTCAGACCAGTCCTTCTGGCACCAATAACCAAGCCGCATTCAAAGTCACTTAAATCACTTTTCTTCTTCATTCTGATGCCCAGTTTTAATGTTGTGGCTCACTTCATGAGCCACAACATTAATTAAAACCCTGTGAAAGATGTAGTGAAAAATGTCATCATCATCATCACATCACGATGCAGTTTTCTGGTGTCAAAATTTTGGTCCTGTCATTTATGTGGATTTTTCTTTGAATGTCCACTCCACTCATCATGCACTCAAGCCTTTTTGCCTCTGATGCTTAGTTTGATCCTTTGTGCACAGAAGGAGGGTGAATGAAGCATCAAATAACTCGTTTTTATGTGCATGTGAAATGAGACTAAAGCAGAAAGCCTGGGTTAACAGAAAAAGACCTAATATTGTTAATAATTACGGCTTAAGTAAAACATTATTAAATTAAGTAGTTACAACTAAAAGTCTTTACAAAATGAGCTTTAATATGACACACTTCTGAAAACTGCAATCGTAACTTTGTGCCATCATTTCTCTGAAAACAATTTATACTGTTTTCTATTACTTATGTTTTGTTACTTATAATTTATATTTTTTATGTTTGCAGGTAGGAAAGATAAAGCCATAAAGAATGTAAGATCCTAAGTATAATGCAAAAGTTAAGTATATCCTCTTGAAGATCACAAACTAAGTGTACTTTTAATGAATCTTAACATAATATATGTTGCTTTTAAAGGTCTGATATAAAATATTACATGTCACTGTCTGTGACTGTGGGTGTCATGTTGGTGGGCCTGCTCTACTCCATCTGTTTAGCCTGTCAGTGGATTTATGGTTGGCCTGACAAGCCTGGGTATAAGAAGTACATAGAAGCTCTTAATCCAAGGTAACTTTTAAAATAATTTACACATGTTCCTTTATTGTCTTTTGTTTTGTTTGATGTTTTTGTTTTATTGGCCCACTCATTGAGCAGTATGTTTGTAATTTTCATTTACGCTTTTGGCCTCTTCGTCAGGCGAATATATCGTCTGACCCTCACTACACTGGATCTTCTCAAATACCTGCAGTATTGGAAAGTTTACTTTCAGCTGAAGTCATGGTATAACGATGAGAGGAATCTAAAGTATTATGAAAAGGTAGGTTAAGGATAACTCACTGAGAAAATCTACCTGTTTTCTTGATTATTATTTACAATCAATGACGTTATCAGTTGAGTTAGTGCTGAAGAACGTGTGAATAATCAGTTTGTTTGTGTGGACGCTTGACAGGGCATCACGTTTGGCCGCAGAGGCAACAAGCTGGACTTATACCACCCTCCAAATGTAAGGAAGCTGCCATCACCGGCGGTAGTATTTGTCTACGGAGGTGCATGGGGCACAGGAGAAAGGTCCACTTACTGTTTACTGGGGAGTCGGATGGCTGAAGAACTGAAAGCAACTGTAATTTGTCCTGATTACTGCACATATCCAAAGGTGAGAGATTTTAAACAACACACAGTAATCACAAGGATGTTATGAGTCATAACATCCTTGAATCACAACTTATGAATGATAATATTTTATCGCATATGTGTGTTAGTTGATAAAATACATATTGAATTTAAATTAGGTAAACCAAAAATGTAAATTTACAGGACAAAGATCAACTTTCATTTTAAATAATAAAGTTGTTTCTAAACTGACTCTTGGTTGACTGTGATTGTCAGGGGAATGTTTTAGGGATGGTCCAAGATATCACTGACTGCTTGATTTGGGCCCACCAGAATGGAGAGAAATTCAACTTTGACAAAGTAAGACAGCTTAGTATTATTTAACCTCCTAGGACCTGGTGTCCACATATGTGGACATCACATTTTGGGTTATTTAGACCAAAATACTTAATTTTGCTCTACAAGCGCCTGATATCCACTTACAAGGACATTATACTGCTACTGTTCTATCAAGATTTTAAATGAATATCCTCATATGCGGCTCTTATTTTTCTTAAAAACAAAAATAAGGTAAAAAAAAAAATCTGGTAATTCTTTGTTTTTACATTCATTGGGCCCCAATATGCCCAAATATCAAAGAAAAATTAAAAATGCATGTCGTGGAAGAGTTCGGGTCTTAGGAGGTTAAGGATTCTTTATAAAAATTAATAGTGAACCAGTTACCTCTGTGCTAGGCACAGAGCTAGGCATGCAAGGACTCCTGATATTCTGATATTTACCAACTTCCTCACTGCCCAGGGAAAACTCTAAAACACTGCTGCTCAGCTGTGTCGGTCTAGAATTAAAGCAGTGCTAAGTTTTGAGCCCCTGTATACAGACTAATCATGCTTGTACTTTATCTTCGTCAGAGCCTTTTTAAAAATAAAATCATTGTGTATCTGTGCATTAACTTAATCTTCAGTAGGTAAAAATGTATAATCACGTACAGCATGCTGTTCTGTGTTGTATTTTTTTTTTATAGGACAACATTGTATTAATTGGGCATTCAGCAGGTGCACATTTGTGTACACTCACCACACTGTTTCTTGTTGATACAAGAGAGGAGCTTTCCATAGAGCCAGGCAAGCAGCAGGAAGTCTTGCTCTCGATAAGAGGAATTATTGGTAAGAAATGAAGTTCATCATTTAATATTAGTATTTGTTTTCCATAATGGTCTTCCCCTACAGTGATTCAATATATACACATTTCAATATTGTGATGTTTGTCTCACTCTTTGTATATTACCAGATTGTATTATAGTCTACCTGAGCACTCAAAGACTTTGTGTAACTTGCCTCATTCAAGCACTCCCACAAACATTATTTTTCTATGTCTAAGTGCTTTTTTATCTAATATTCACACTGTGATGAACGCATCAGAGATATTTGTGCAGACTGAGCCAACCAGGGATCAAACCACCAACTATCTGATTAGCAGATGACCTGTTCTGTCTCCTAAGCTACAGACACATTTACTCATATTACTATTTTATTATAAGTACTTCATATTTTCACTTTTAATAAATATGAAAATTAACAACTTAATCAAAAAATGACCTTTTTCTTTCCTGTTATTCTTAATAAGGTAGACTAATTGTTTTATATCCACCGGACAGGTCTGAGCGGCGTCTACAACATCGTGGACCATTATGAGCATGAACAGAAACGAGGAGTTGAACGAGTGTCCCCCATGCACAAAGCGATGAATGGTGTGGAAAACCTTCCATACTACTCACCAACACACTTACTAAAGAAGCTCAGCCAGGACAAAGTCAACAGGTAAGTGGAAAAGGATAAAAAAAATGGGTTTAACACCAGTTCTGAAATCTAATACGTCAATTCTTTATTGGAAACACAAACACACTACAGACATTTATTTACTACAGTCCTTTTTATTCTGACAGATTGCCTCCATTCGCTTTGCTCCATGGGACCAATGACATTATGGTTCCTGCTGAATCTACCATAAGATTCTCTGAGCTTCTCACTTTGCGCTCTGTTAAGATGTCATTGAATGTTCTTCATGGAGTCGCCCACACTGAGACTGCTGTTGATCTCATGGTGTTAAACAGACGCCTCTACCGTCCAATCTACAGATACATCAAAGAAGAGTTTAGAAAATTTCTGGGTACCTGCTGACTGCATGTGATTAGAAAAGTATTCACACAGCTCCAGTATGTGCTGAATTGTACTGTACTGTAAATTAAAATCAACCATTTAATTATGAGTTTGACTTGATTCTCTGAAGCTCTGATTTTATAAAACTAATATGATATTTTTAACAGTACTTTAATTATTTTGGAGAGATGCTCTTTATAGTGCTGTCAAATAAGTAATCACAAAGTGAAATCAATTATAGAACAGTAGGGTTTATTAGGAAGCTACACACAATATTCAAATCCAGTTACAAAATACCTATTATTGAATTAAATATTACATTCAAATGTTATCTTGTGTTAACATGTCATTACTTATTATTATTGCTTCACTTGCAACCAAAAACATCATAAATGTTTTAAGATCTTCAATGCAGACTAAAAAACCCAAACTTGATTGCCTTAAAATGTAAAAGTTCTAAATCTTATTTACAAAGATTGAATGCTAGATGTATATTATGTGTGTATTTACATGTAAGGACAGTAACAAGCACTTGTTACATTCATGCTTAACAGCCTTACAAACATTTGAATCTCACTGAGTAAAAACCGGGAAAGAAAACACAGAGATGATGTGTGCTAAACTGCACATTTTACAACATTCAAAGTTTTTTTTTTCTATGGACTCATGCTTGGAATACCAAATAGCCATAATTTCCCTCAATAGTTTATGATGTTTAAGTGTGTCTGCCTAGTGTTATGTTAAGCTGAGTCTTGTGAGCTAGTCAAACAAAGAAATGATTTAGAGTAGCTGTTCCCAAATACTGTGCCATAAGGGAAGTCCAGGTGTTCTCTGGGATTCTTCTGTCAACCAAATATTATTATACATGGGGAAAAAAGTAATAACTGGCATTTAAACACACTATATTAGTACACCAGATTCCCTGACATATAACCAGGAGGTAAAACTGATCACCTCCTCCTGTCTGTAAACACGCACACAAGCACAAGTAAAACACCTGAAAACTGTCAACAGAAAACACTTGGCCATATTAAGCCAATTTTCTTTAGATATTAAAACAGTTGTGCCTTGAAACTTTTAGCCCTTTAAGGTGGCTTGGGCACAAATGTTTAAAACAAACAAACAAACTGATTCCAAGCGCTTTGCAAATGCTTTCCCCCTTTTGGCAATGGTCATTTAATTCTTTAGTTCTCTTATCAGCAGCATTTTCCCCAATAATTAGTTTAAATTAGGCTTTGGTTAAAATAGATTCCCAGATATTGGGTTAAACGTGACTGCATTTTAATAACGGCGAATGACTCTAATTCAGCTTCACTGTGTGCTCACCAAATGTCTGTTTACATTTTCAATCTTTGTTTCCACTTGCCGCCGTTTGCTTGAATAACCCTGCAGCGTTTACCCTCGCTCCTGGCTTTTATTTTGAAATTCCCCGTGCACGCACGCGCACGAGGCGGAGTTTGGCGAGGGTCAGTTGGAGCTTCAGTTCGGGATCTCCTGCTGACTGTCCGGGCAGTGCACACATTCTCTGACTGGTCGGACGACCAGCTTCTAGTCGCTTTATGTCGCGTTAGCGAAGCGCGAAGAAGTGAAAACCAGTCTGTAAATATGTGACTCCACTGCCGGCTAAACATTAGCGTTTCTACCGAGACGAGGAAGATGGACTCTGTTGGGAAAAACACCCAGAAGAAGAAGTTGTGGCTCTGTGGTCTGCTTTGGTGGTCGCTTCTTGTCCATTTGGCGTCAGGAGGTAACAACTGCAACTTCTCTGACTTTATCAAATGAAAACGACAGCGATACATTTATTTAATGATGCGTTCAGTGGCAGGGTGTTTTAATCTTTCCCTTGTTAAATTTGAAGAGTTGTTTCGCTGTTTTTAGTTTGTAGTCTCTGGCTGTGATTAACAGTTTATAAATACCTCGTACTTGTGCGTGCAGTTCACCATATTTGTTGGCGGTGATAAACTACAGCACTAATGCTTATTATCACTTAACAATAATTTGTTGACGGATTTCGGTACATAATATTGCGTTACTCTGCATCACAGGTCCTAAAATGTTGACCTGAGTTTAACAGGATTAAACACGATGTGATAGAGGGTAGGCTGCAGGGTCTTTTGGCTGCAGTGTCACGATTACTCCCAGCAACAATAGCAGCTCGTTTAGTCTTTAAACAGCACAACCCTGTGATTACCTTTATATTAACTCAGCTGAAAACATCAGTATACCTCTCATTTAAGTAACCCCCACCCATTCTTATAATCTGTTTCTGTATGGACGCCCACAGTAGTCTGATATGATCAGAGACAGCAGCAGAAATAGGACTGTGATGCCCACTGCAGTGGAAGAACTATCAGACTGTGACAGTAACACACTCAATTAAATTCAAAGAAATGGACAGTTGTTGCTGCCTTAGGAGACCTAAAGGGAGGGAGATGTGATTTTCAGTTTAGCTGTACATTATTTGCATTCATGTGAGCATTCCTTAGCCCATTTGAATAATTTGATCCCAGACATGTGTCATCTAAATTCAGAGTTCATCCAGGCTTTGGCCTCAGGAATTATTTCAGAGTGACTCTCACTTACTATATCCTTCTTTGCACATGACTACTGTATAGATATTTGCCTTACTTCAGTGGATTTCTGGATGTTTTCTTTTTTTTTTTTCATCTCTACTGTCTTTGCATTATGAAACAAGCAAGGGCAACAGAGAGTCCACAAAAAACCCAAACAGGCACTTCAGTCAAGTTGCATTTCTGATTTGTTGTATAAACTGAGCACACAGGCAGTGACAAGCACTGCTGTCGCCCCTAAAATTAACTGTTAGGTGTTCTCTGGCTTTGTTGTTGAAAAAGCAGTTTGTGAAATCTCTTAGAAAATGTCCTTAATGCACAGAAACTAACCCTGCTGAAATCTAGATTATAGAGCAACATTCAAAACATGGGAATTGTTTTCTGGTTAGTCTGCAGTGCTCTTTAATTAACATTCCCTCAAAAATTCAAACTTTTGGTCATGTCAGAATGCTTGTTTACTTTTTTTGGGGGGGGGGGGCATCATTCTTCATCTGATCCAGAATCCACTTCCTCACAAGCAAACTGGGAGATGCAGCGATGGGGAGGTTCTGACCCTTTTGTTTTAACCAAACATGACTTTCAGTCATATGACTTAAACGTCATCTTGATGACGCTAAAATACAATTGAGCATGCATGTCCATCCTTGTGAATTTAAGAGAAAAATGTTCGTGCATTCCTCTTGAACAGTTTTGGGAAGTGCTTATTCCTTGTTATGTACACAGAACCATGAAGATGAATGGCACGGGACAAATAAATAGAGATAAGTAAGGCTGGATGCCTTTGTGGATATCAGTTTTTGTTTACTTCCAGCTACATTTAACAGTTCCATCTAAACAGGGTTTCAAACTTAGGTTGGTTACTGGTCAGTTAATTTCATTTCAGCTTTGGAATTTCTGCGTGCTTTGGAATTTGTAAGTGTTTTGGAGTTTGTACGTGCTATTTGGAACTTGTACGTGCTTTGTCTCTAGGGGCCACCGTAGTTCTGGCTTCACAATAGGGACAATCATTTTAGTTTCTTTTGAGCTATTAAATAATAAGTAAGTATATCGTGGTTGTTTGTTTTGGTTAAACGAAAAAGTGTTTTTTTAATTACTAGACATTATATTAACCAGATGATTTAGCTCATGGTTGACAAAATAGCATTAGTTGACACTTAAAGTCTGGACTTTTGTTTGCGGGGAGTAAATAAGAGTTGGCTGTTAACATGTGAAGCAAGCCAAAATTGTATAAATT